>NC_067138.1:30739848-31055598 GCF_903995435.1 Acomys russatus
CCTTGTCTGGGTCAAGAACATTTCATCACTTTTCAAACTGCAGATCTCTGTGTCTTCTAATCTTGAAAGACACACTACCTGTGTCCAAATCAGCATGGTGAGGCTGCCTCACACCTCTCCACCTTGTTGTCAAGAGGCCACTGCCTCTCCATTGCCCACAGTGGACAGCCAAGCAGAGGGCCCACTGTCAGACACTAATGCTTGGTTCTCAGTTCTTCCTAAAAACAGCATCTGAGCATAAATAAATGCAGTGCTGGAATTACTTTCTCCAATCTACTTTCAAGATATGTAGAGTGTGGTTTGGGGGGAATGAAGAGATGTCCTTGGAGTAGCTTTGTGATAAACTGTGGGGAAACAAGAGGAGCTGAAAAGCCCAGGGCGTGGAGCAAACCTCAAGGGAAAAATGCAAAGGTACAACTTCATTTACCCCAGTACAAGTGGCTGTTATAATGTATCTACTGTAGACTTATACATTTGAAGGTGTGTAGGTCAAGTTTTCATCACTATAATAAAAGTATCTAGAAGGCTAAAAAACAAAACAAAACAAAACAAAACAAGTGGCTGTTATTAGTCAAGATGATTGACAAGTCTTACAATTGCAAAATTTGGCTACAGAAACTACTAGAAGTTGTATCACAATAAAAACAAAGCTGTGTTCTAGAAATAGAGGACTCTAAAATACACACTTTAATGTCCCATGGAGATTATCTTATTAAATGTGTAGGTCCTACCTTGGCCATAGTCTTGGGAACATTCAAAGTTTGGGGGATTTGAGGCAGTGAAAGAGCTCAGGAGCTAAAAGTGTGTGCTGCCAACCCTGAGGACCTAAGTTTGATTACCAGGGTTTTTATGGTAGAAGGATAAAAACCAACTCCTACGTGTTGTCATCTGACCTGGACACTGTGTTCACCTGAGCATGTGCATACACTCACACACATTTGAAAATGTAATATAGTAAGTTAAAAGTTAGTGCTTTAAAAATATACAAATACAATGAGCATGGTGGTACATGCTTAGCATTGTAGTCATCAGAAGCTGAGGCAGGAGGATTGTGAGTTCTAGGCCAGACTGGGCTATACAGTGAAGTTTCACTGCAAAATAAACAAAAGCATCACAAAACAAGCAAATTCTTTAGAAAGCATGAAGCTGCTCTTAGAGCTTGGGAGGTAGGAATGGAGCCCACCAGCCTCTGGCTCTTCAGTAGCTCTTAGCACCCAGGCTCTTGGTGCTAGAGATTTCTTAAATACTCTCAACTACCTCTGATGCTTCACGTCCCAGGGCACCAATTGGGAACACCTGAGGAGAGTGGACATATTACTGAGGACAGTGACAAATGTCCTAGTGAAATGACATTCACCATTTGTGGAACTGGAGCTTAATTTTGCCTATGCTTAGATGCAGATCAATAACAAGCTCAAAAGGGTTTCAAAGCCCTATGCTCTATGCCATTTACAGTTCATCCGGGTAGCATCCGATGGACGTTCTTGTGGTTTTCAAGTGTGATGTAGGCCGTAGGATATGATTAACAGCCCGTGCAATGATGTATGCTCTGGACGAATCCAGCTCTATGCAGGGGCCGTGCTTTTTCTTACCCATTTCTTTTTCTCTGCTTCTAGATAATTCTAACATCTATAGAAACCTTCATTTTATTTACAAATTGCCCTATAGATGAGCTTTTACTAGGATCCAATGGCTCTGTTGCTTCTAATGGCTGGCAGTTCGCCATATTTTACCAAGAAGCTACAGGAAGTGTACAGTTCTACAAACCCAATAAATAAATCCTGTTCCGTGTGCTTTGAGGTCCATCAAACCTCCTAAAACAGCAAGAGTTTGATCATTCTGTGCATTCTCATCCTTTCCTGTGTACACAGCCACTCCAACAGGAGTTTACAGTGTATAGAGATGGTGCAATCAGATGAAGTCAGAATCCACACAGCAGAGCCGCTTTCGGTATGCTCATCACTGATAAACAGCTGTGGCTGTGATGGGCAAGGTTACCCAGAAGACACCAAGTAAAGGCTGATGTGCAGGGCATTTGTTAAGAACCAATGTCTGTGAGCAGGACACAAAAGTAGTGGGACTGGGAAGAAAGAGATGCACAGCAATACTTTTGCTTATTCACCAAGAGTTCTGTAGTAATTACAGCCCTAGAGTCAACTGGCTTTGGGATACAGCAGCTAGGCCATTATAAGCCTGCCTTCATCAGTCCTCAGGCAGGCATCCCTCAAGCAAGCTTGACAGAATTCGCTACTCTGAGTGGTAAAGCATTGGTTCTCCATGCCTGGACTCCAAGCATCTTCCTCCTTCTTCTTATAGTGTTAAGTGTAGCCCTGTATCCTGAATACCATTGCCGATTCTCTCTGCTTTTGATTTTTCATCTATCTTTTTTAAAGGACAAGAAATATAAAACCTGACATTTCAAGCTGCTCTGAGGAAAACTACTTTTGTTTAGAAAAGAATTTTATCAAGTAACATTGTTGAAGGAGAGCACTGCTTGTTTCCTAGTGAGAAAGAGAAGCATCATTGATGATTTGGAGGAGGACATTTTTATTATCCTACAAACCTTGAAAATGTCCTTTAAGACACAGTGGCAGGTGCTAGAGCTTTCCTCCTGGGCCACAGCTCCATTGTGATTTTACGTCTATGCTTAAAAACCACCGGAAGATACCTGGAAGCCAAGCTGACAGCAAGGAACAGCAAACATATGACAAAAGAGGATGGAGGTGAGAGCCACAGTGGTATAGGGAGAACTGGGATTTGGAGCCTTCAATCAGATGTACACTGCTTTTCATGCCCTACATATTGCATAAGCTTAATTGCTTCTCTCCTGATAGAAGCTGCTAATACACATATTATTAAACAAAAGAGTAAATAAGTACTATAATGCCCCCTTTTCCCCTCCAGGAACACAATCATTACTGATTTTACATTTGAATATTTCATGATGGCTGATGAATAAACATGGAACACAGTAGCTCAATATTGAGACACTATTCTATTTGAAATGTTTCTTATCTTAGCTCTTAGGTGCAATGGTGACAATTACAAAAAGTGAAAGCATCACCGTGGCTATCCTTCGACTTCCCTCTTGAGGCAAGGAAGAGATTGACTCAAGGGATCGTTACCTGGAAAGCAAGCCTGTGTTGAGAGCAGCACCGTGGCTGGGGCAGGGATCTAGCGCCTGATTCCAGGGACACTAATTTGATGCTGACAATGTGGTTTCCACAAAAGACACGGTGTTTGCAGTTCACACAGTCCTTAGTCAGCTCAGTTGCAAGAAGCACACAATCTATCTTCTGTGGCTGACGATGATAGAAAGGAGCAGAATGTTGATTAAGCCTGGGAAAGTTTGGTGCATGAACGTCACATGTAACAAACATACCAATTGTACATCTTTCTAGAAATAATGCGTATATTTAAGTAAACTCCCCAAAAGGTAAGGAATCAGGTAGCTCAATAATTAGAGAGTATTTACAGAACATACTGCTAAGGGGAACAAAATGAATACTTCAACTGCACATTAAAAATTAAATAAGCCAGAGCAATTCTTTACACAGAAAATTAGCTATAAATTTAGCTCATTAGTGGTAAAATGTAAGCAAATATATTCCTTAGGCAGAACTACTACACTGACTGTTCTGCTTCAACAACATTCAGAATAACAATGTATCATGACTATGATACAAGCATATCATATCAATGCTGGTAAGAAACTATTCCGTGGTTATGCAAATTTTATCAGGCTCCTTTTAAAAAGGCATCTGGCATCTCCATACTTCTTGAGAAATGTTTGCTTTTTCTTTCAGTTTTCCCCCAGAGCAATTTTTGATTGTACAAGGAAGATCTCAAAAGAATTATAAATATAAAGACCAATGTTTCCATTTTCTTTAGGATTACCACTCACCTGGAAATTTCACAGGAAGGGGAGGTCAAGCCTATGCTGAGGGGAGAAAAGAAGACAGCTTCATTTTGCTAGGAAAAGCAAGGCAGGAGGAGGAGCCTTGACAGATTCTGAGCTCATCACTCAGAAGGCACCTATTCCACCTTTCCTTTTATGTCCACCTGCTAAGGTAACACAAAAGTCTCCTTTGTTTTCAAGTCTAAGCAACTTACATTCCATTTCAGGGTTTTGTCACAGAGTCCCTTGATAACG
The DNA here is from genome assembly GCF_903995435.1 of Acomys russatus. Lineage (NCBI taxonomy): Eukaryota > Metazoa > Chordata > Mammalia > Rodentia > Muridae > Acomys > Acomys russatus. The sequence continues at coordinate 30,744,002 of NC_067138.1, forward strand.
TGGTAGGATTTCATTACAAAGACCTTAAGTCAACATACTGAAAAATGCAAGTTTTCTTTCAGTCAGTGCTGTCCTTTTTCCTGGGCACTTAGCTAGGGCACATAACTGGCTCCTCCTGCAGAGGATACCCTGGACCAAAGCTTTTGCTCAATAAAATACAAGGCATCTCCTGTCCAGACTTATTCCAAAACATCCTATAGCTCCCGATCTCCATGGAATTATAAACTGACAAGTAAGTAAAATTCATTCATTGAGACATGGAAGTTTAGTGTTGTTTGTGTAGTAATTAGCCTACATTTATTAATATTCATACTTCAAATATTATTACTCATTTCTTCTTCCCAAAGATAATTCAAGCTCTCTGCAATAGAGAAATGTATTGTGGAAAGGGTAAAATGAACAGGCTTGCCAGTTCAGGCATAACACCAGGATACTGGGAGCATCTCAAGACTTCACCTAGGAAGGCCTTAGCAAAGGGCAGTCCACTGAAGCAGGAATAACACTTGCTATGAAATTGTGGGCATCCTTTTAGGATAATAAGTAGCTTGGTTGGAAATGTCCTTGAAATAATGAGTAGATCCACCAGGAAAGTAAAAAATTTATTTACTCCAAAAGGAAAAGAACCTTTTGTAATTAAAATGCTAGGACAAGGGTCACCCATTTCCCTAACTGTAATATCAGTTGGCTTGATACTGTAGAGGAAAGCTCATTTTGATACAATGCTCATCAAGATCAAACGAAAACAAATTTGTTAATACCCATCAAGACTTCCACAAGAATTCCAAACAAGGTACATCATCTTATGGTTCCAATTGGCAGCTTTATGTCTCTGGATCTGGTGTCCCTCCCAGCCCTCAAGTGACAATGGGATTTCATCAGGTCAGCGTCACAGTGTCTGTGAAGTTCAGAGTATTGATGGATCTAACAGGAGCATCTCCTCTCCTGTGCACTTCCTCCCCCACACCACTTCCCTCCAAGGCTCCATCCTCCCTCTCACTGTTCTCAGGGGATCAAAATTTAGTGTTTACTAAAAGTAAAAAGTTAAAGTTTACTTTGCACTTACTATCCTTTGAAGAAACAAACACAAGCTGGACCTTATTTCTTGCCACACAGAGTTTAGAATTTAGCTCTTACTCATCTCTTTTGCCTGTAATATGTCATAATTGCCCCAGAACATCTCATCATCAACACCCAATGCAAGTTTGTTTATTCTAACACATAACATGCAAAGGAGATTAATATAATAATATACAGAAGAATTGTTTTTAAGTCCTAAAAACTTGGGCAAATATATGTACTACAGTGGATAATTATGTCAGTATTTTAATATATGTTGTATGATATGCATTAATTAGACTCAAAAGCAAATAAATAATAAAAAAAGAAACTGGGATAAGCTTGCTACAGTCACATGAATATGTAATTTTAGGAAGATGTGATGTCTTCTGATGAAGCATGTTTGACATAGAAAGATCTGTACTCTACTCCAGTGTCTAGGTTCCAATTGTTTTTAACATAGCGCACAGAAAACTCAGGTGGGAAAGCAGAGCTGCTTTCCAGGACTAAGCACGGAACTGCTCTGCTCTGGACTGTAAAGGCACCTTCTGATGACTGTTCTCCCTGGCCTCGGACCGCAGCCACTCTGCATCTGAAGCTGGTGGAAGCCTGTGTTCATGCCTCTGCATTGCCTTAATCCTTTCTGTAGTCATTAGTCAGGCAATATCGTATTTCTCCAATAGTACTTATCCATATCCACATTACTGCTGCATTCTGACTTTGACCTTTGCTTAAGGACAACAGAATGCATTTTCTGTCTATAAAGAAATGCCACGGATGTGCTGTCAGCACAGAGGGGTAGCCGACCTAGCCTAGGTTTGTATGTTGCTGAAAGCCAAACTCAATGTCCTTTCACAAACGGTCACATTTTCAGGCCTTTAAGGCAATGCTTTCCTCTGTTGTTACATGAATCACCTTTGAATGTTGTGCAGTGGAATCAACAAGCCTGAGTTAGATACAGATGACACAATATTATGAGACCATTATGCCAAGCTACAAAGAAAACAAGTCAGTAAGATTTAACTTCAGGGCTGAACTGTGAGGCAGAAAACACCTGAACATGGACAGTGGAGTCTGTTTCTGCTCCATGGGCTAAGGGTCGGTCACTTAGGTCCCAGATAAGGGCACTTCTTCACTTACAAGAATTAGCTTGACCTAACTCTAGGACATAAGAGAAGAATTGGTACCACAGGCAAATGATACAAAGGTGTTCTAAACAGTTTCAATATTTAAATAAAGTAGATGAAAACAATCCTTGTCTCACCTTTCCAGAGATATTATGAAGGCACACAAAATAATAATCACAATGGTTTTGCACAACGTGGTATGAAAATAGCTCTCTAAAGTAGAGTCCAATTGATCATCTCTGCATCCTTCACACTGATACATGGTAGTGGTGGCTCAGTGCTATCAGCATGTTCAATGGTTATGCATTTATCTATGCACAATGCATTTAGTTTGCTTATGCTCTCTGTTGTCTATAATATGCCATGTAATATGTTCATGTATTAATTTATTTAACAGATACTGGGTGAGTTCTATCATGGGCTAGTTGCTTATCTGGTGAAACTCAGTTACCTGCCTTTACAAACTTACATTCTAATCATGGTACTACTAAGTAAATGGAAGGAAAGGTGCAGTTATTTTAAGTGTGAAGAGAAAAGGCCAAGCAAGGACAGGACTTTGCGAATATTGGGAAGGAATAGCTATTTTTGACCAAGTGCTGAGGATTGTGACATTTAAGACCCGAAGGAGTGAACATGAAGCCGCAGGGGAAGAAACCCCCGAGAGGATGAAAGAATGATGGGGGTGGTGCTGTGCAGTAATGTGAGGGAGGGCAGGGTCTTTATGGGTAAAGACACGGGAAAGACTAGGGCAGAGAAACAGGAGGGAGCATCAAAGAGGTTACACCAATCATGAAAAGCTGATGTGCCATGGAGACCCACCACAGAGCCATAGCGTGACCTACTCAGGACAGATATATATATATATATATATATATATATATATATATATATATATATATATATATATATATATATATATATATCATGGAGTGTTTGAAAGTACACTCTATTAAAGCTTGAAGTCAGGTGAAATTTCACAGGGAGAATAAGAAAAACACCTGGAGCACCTATCCCGAGGTCGTGGGGACTGGGGCTGAAGCACAGGACTTCAGAGAAACCACACCTGTGTCACCACCAAATGAAGGACAGGTTTCAAGGAAGCGACCGACTGGCTGTATCAGCAGCCACTCAGACTAGGCAGCCTGACTGGTGCTGTAAAATTCTCGGCAACTTGAAGAAGAAATTGTGGCAGCATTCTGAAAGCCTATTCAAGAAGATGGAGCCTGCACAGACTTGGAGCTTTTGTGAGAAACCTTGCCCTCAGGACTGATTGCTAGAAGCAGGAAAGGTCAAGAGAGTTTTCTCTTATGGTGAGAGAATACCAGCAACTTTGTAAATGTTTTCAGTGCCCTGTGGCTGTTGCAGAAAATTATCAAAAGTTGCATGGCCAAAACAAACAAACAAACAAACAAAAAAATAGAGAACTTTATTTCCTCAAAAGTTGTGGAATCTGTAAGTCCAAACTCAGCAGTTACCAGCACCATGCCCCAGACTGGGAGGCTGTAGGGGACAGGGGTGTCTTGTCTCCTCCAGAGGCTGGTGTCTGGCAGGATTCCATGACTTGGGCCTGCATCACTGGCCTCAAGTACTCTAGTCACATGGCCTCTACCTCTTCTCTGTGGCACTGATGCTCTTCTACAATTCTCTTACAAGGATACATGCATTTGCATTTGGAGCCCATTGAGGGCTCCACGGCCATTTCTCCATCCCTAAAGTCTTAGTGTAATCTAACCTATAAGGCTTCTTTCCAAGTAAGGTAGCACAGGCCCCCAACATGTCATTAGGAATGAACATCTCTGTGAGTCATCACCAGCCTAGTACTTAAGCACGTGGCAGTTATCCACAGAGGAATGAAAACAATAATGTAAGAAAGGGAGGACTGAGGACACCAGAAGGGATTGAGTCTGGTGGACAAACTGGTGACATGAGGAGAACATATGATGATGTATCTATAATGGCAAGTGCAGGCTAATCCTACTGTTTTTCCACCCACTGGTCCTTACTTGCATTGGTACCCTATTGCTGCTTAACAAATAAAGCTATTGTAGGCCCACACTCATTTGTCACTTCACTGTGTCTATCATGGAGGAGTCTGGGCATCTCCCTTTGAGGTTGTGTGCCCCAAGGTTTCCCAGGGTGCAGTGCAGCTGTTGATGGGTGTGTGCTCCTCAGAGACTCACTAAAATACCTGTTTCCAAGCTGCCCTAGGTTGTGAGCAGCATTCATTCACCAGAGGCTGCAGGGTGGGACACCAGTCTCTTACTGGAAGCTGTTTTCAGTTCTTGGAATCTGAAATGTCTTTTCTGTATTTTGAATGCTTATTCTCCGGTTTGTGATGCTATTTCTGGAAGCTATGGAGGTGGAGCCTGATAAACATGCTTCATTAGGGGTGAGACTTTTAAGGTGATAATCTGTCTCCTGACGCTGGCTTCATGCATTCTGGGGACCAATGTGATTAGCAGGAGTCAAAACAAATCTCTCTGCTTCTCCAGTTGTTTCTGCCAGGCAGTGTGGTCCCTGCAAAGCCAAAGGAACTAACGGAGTTCTTTGACAATTCAGCTCACTAATGCAGACTCCTGCTTCATGGAATCATCCATCAGTGAAACACAGTGATTCTAACAAGTCTGCAAAAGCCATAGAATCTTGCCTGTCAGAACTAAAACCTTGTTCTCTGGAGAACAGTCCAGTGCTTTTGTCATGTGCTTGTTGCTAAGGAGGGAAGTGTTGCTGCAGCCCAGGCTCAGCAGAGGAATCCCATAGGATGGTGTCTTAGTTAGGGTTTCTATTACTGCCATGAAACACCATGACCAAAAAGCAAGTTTGGGAGGAAAGGGTTTATTTAGTTCACAGTTCCATATGACAGTTCATCATGAAAAGAGGTGAGAGCAGGAACTCACACAGGGCAGGAGGAGTGGTACTGGCTTACTTCCCTATGACCCACTCAGTCTGCTTTCTTATAAAACCCAGGACCACCAGCCCAGTGATGGCTCCACCCACAATGGGCTGGGCCCTCCTCCATTGACACTAATTAAAATACCCTACACCCTGATCTTCTTATAAGGGTGTTCTCTCAACTGGGGCTCCCTCCTCCCTGATGACTCTAGCATGTGTCAAGTAGATATAAAACCAGCCATTGTGATGGGTACCAGTATCTGCTGAGCTCCAACTGCTGCATTAATAATCAAGGTGTGAACTGCTAGAAGATCCACAGATTTTAGCTAAGTATCACCTGTTTGTCCTTGTAGAAGAAGGTAGACCAAGAAGACACTTTCATACAGTCTTTGGAGGTAAAGTAGAAATCTGCTTTTACACAGTTGGAGAATAAAACAGGAATTGAAGCAGAAATTGAAGAAAAACTAGTTCAAACATTCAGATGATAATTTTAAAATATTAACTTATTCTAACTTTTAAAAAGTGTATTTTGTTGCCCTTTCTTGTTCTTATTACAAACATGGTGATTGGAGGTAGCCTAACTCATGACTAGATTGTGCTGCCCTATGCTTTGCACTCATTTTTATTGCTGCAATTGTGTGGTCAGACCCCAGGCCCCTACCCCCAAGCCTCAGTTTTTTTTTTTTTTTAATCTACAACTGAGGACAATAAAGGTTTCTGTTCCATAGAACTGACAGAGAATGAAGTAACATAAGCCATTTGTGATGGTCACCATGGTGCCTAGGAGATGGTAAAGGACTGTTGTGTTTATTACACAGATTCATCAGAACAAGAAAACACATCCAACAGTTTACATACCCAATAGTTTTTTTTTCAATTTAAAATATTTTTTCATGCCCATATCTCTTGAATATTTTCCAAATAAAAAGGTCAAATGACAGAAAATATAGTGGATAACAGGAGAGGTTCTGAACTTTGCCTGCATTTAAATTCTGTGTCTTCACCTATAGCTGTGCTACCTTGCAAATGTTAACCTCCCTGTGGCTCCATTAATTCCTACAAAGGCTCAGCAAACCTCCAAAGAACTCTCTTGACCTCTAAGTGGTTCTGTTAATCTCCATGTGGCTCCATTAACTCCATATGGCCCAGCTAACCTCTATGTGGGTCAGCTAATCTCTGTGACTCCGTTTACCTCCGTGTGTCCCCGTTAACCTCCATTTGACCCTCTTACCTGTAAAATGAAGATAATTGTGGCATTCCCTCATAAAGTATGGATAAGATTAGAGGAGATAATTTATATGAAGAATTATCATACTGATGGTTCATATCAATTCATATTAATGCCCATCAAGGGGTACGCTCTCAAACTACAGTAACCTTAATTTCAGTGAATGATGGCCACGCCCTCAGAAATACCAATAGGAAAAATACTGTCTGCTCTTAACCATATGTAGAGTTGTCTTCCATGTGTTTTTGTGGTCTGTTTGAACAGAAGCAAACTTGTACTATATTTCAGTTCAGGAACTAAAAACTAGTTAAGATTGTATTTGGATCTTTAGGATCAGTACATATTCTAACAACGAAAATATAGAGAGCCAGAAAACAAGTTATTTTGCAAAACAAGAAAAAATGTTTTCTGTACTCAATACTTAAGGGAAGATGTAATTATAATTTGGAGGTCAGTCTTTTAAATGAAGTGAAATAGGCTTATTGAAAACTCATTTATTTTTCAAGAAACTTTATCGCAAAAAGGGCCGCCTGCAAACCAGTGATTAGAAAGTTCCAGCCAAGACAAATTGAACTGTGAGAACCAGAATGAAGTCTGGTGACCAAGGTATAGAGAGGCACCGCTTCCAACTATATGCTGGGTGGAATCCACTTCAGCTCTGCTCACGGAACCCTGAAAATTGTGCATGCTAGCAACTGGGAGCCTAATCACATGGGCATAGGGGTCCCCAATAAATCACAAGCCATGGGGCACAATCACAGCTACTATATTTACCTTCTATATCCTTTCTTGGTGGAAAGCCATTCATCTTTCCAGACACTTTCCTGACAATCATTCTCCAAATACAGATATTCTGGGCTTTATTTTTTTTTTTCATTCATGCTCTACCTTCCTAATTTTATCACTTTAACTCATTGAACCTCTGCACAATTTATTGTCCCAAGCTGACTATATTCTGGCAGACATTTTAAAATATAAAGCTGACAGAACTTCCATTTTTATATGTTTCTGGAAGTCTTAGAAAATTAGTGGAAAATAAACTATATCCAATACTACTTAAAGGAAAAGGTTTGAACACATATAGACTATGTAGAAAATTCATAATGAAAATTCCTTCACAGTAAGGTTTCTCCTCTCTCTCTCTCTCTCTCTCTCTCTCTCTCTCTCTGTGTGTGTGTGTGTGTGTGTGTGTGTGTGTGTGTGTGTCTTTCTCTCTCTGTCTGTCTCTGTCTCTGTTTTTCTCTCTTTCTCTCAGTATACACACACACATATACACACATATACATACACACACACACACACACATGTTTAAACTTTTGTACTTCATGACTCACCCAGAAACAAAGTCAGATTTATCCACAAGTGATTTTCTTTCACTTCATTTTGAGTGAAATGAGGCAAATTCCCCAAGACAGTGTAGGCTGAGTATCCTTTATCCAAAATGCTTAGAACCAGAGTATTTTAGATTTTAGAAGTTATTAAATTTTAGAATAACTTTGTACTCATATTGAGACAAATCACAAATAGGACCTATAGCTAATCAGAAATTTCATTTAGGCTTCCTATGATAGTTCATAACACATACTTGAAGCAATGTATTCAGGATCTTTAGTGCCATCAAATTTTACCAGGTGTAGATTTTCTTGCCTATAAAATCTTGTCAGTATCCAAACACACTAATGTGTTGAAAGGCAGGTGATGTACTTCAGTCGATAGAGGACCTTCCCAGCGTGCATGTGACCCTGGATACAGTCCTAGCACTGTATGACGGTGCATAATTCCACCCTTTGGGAGTTGGAATCAGGAAGATCAAAAGCTCAAAGCTACTGTCAGGGTTTGACTAAGGAATCACCCCCATAGGATCATGATTTGAACACCTGGTCCCCAGTTAGTGGAGCTGTTTGGAGGTAATGGAACCTTTAGGAGGGGACGAATTTTGAGATTTATAGCATGATAGTGTTTCCTGATTCCCCATCCTCATGCCGATAGGTGGGTGAAATGTGATCTCTCTGCTTCCTGATTGGCCAGCCTAATGCTCCTACTGCCACGTTTCCACGCCATGGAGCAATGTCCCCACTCTGCACCAGAAGCATAAGATAAAGCAAACATTTTCTCTTTTGAGTTGCTTTTGGTTGTAGTGTTTTTGTCACAGTAATAGAAGTGCAACTAATATCATTGTTGTTGTCTACCTTAATTACATAAAGGGTTCAAGTCGACTCTCGACTTTGTGAAATGTGTCTTAAACAAAAGGAAGGGGTTAGGTTTAATAAGAGTTAGGACATCACATCAGTTTGACTTCTGACATAGAATGAACTTCAGAGCCATTTCTTTTCAATATAAGTAAGATAAAGGGAAGATGCTCACTCATCCTTTAAAAAATATCATGCTTGAAATATGTTGGGTGAGGAGTGCTCAATCTACATCTGACTCTGTCTGTCTGTCTGTCTGTCTGTCTGTCTCTGTCTCTGTCTCTGTCTCTCTCTCTCTCTCTCTCTCTCTCTCTCTCTCTCTCTCTCTCTCTCTCTCTCTCTCTCTCTCTCTCTCTCTGTCCTCTCTGTCTGTCTGTGTCTCTTGAAAACCAGGGCTTCAACCCCGAGAGTGGTGCCTGTAATCCCAGGACATGGGAGGCACAGGCAGGCAGATCACTGTGAGTTTGAGGCAAGCCTGCTCTACAAAGTCAGTCTAAGACTGTCAAGGCTACACAGAGAAACCTTGTCTCAAAAAAGCCAAACAAAACAAAACAAAGTGAAAAATAGGGCTTCCATGCACGGAGAGGACCTATACCGCACTGCCCCCGCCTCAGATAGAGCCAATAGGCAGCTCAGTCTGTGTATGGGTCCCCTATTAAGGGGAATGGGAGCTGTCCTTGCCATGGACTCAGTTGGCTGCTCTTTGCTCACTTCCCCCTGGAGAGGTGGTGCCTTACCAGGCCACAGAGCAAGAGGATGCAGGCAGTCCTGATGAGACTTGAGAGGTTAGGGTCTGTGGGTGGGGAAGAAGGGGCACAGGAGGGAGGAGGGTGGGGGGGGGACCAGGAGGAGAAGAAGAAGAGGGCTAAGATTTGGATGTAAAGTGAAGAAAATTTTAAAAGTAAAATTAAGTGGAAAAAAAAGAAGAAAAAGAAACCAGAGCTTTTGTAAAAACGGGGAAAATTTTTGTACACACACACACACACACACACACACACACACACACACACAAATCTCAATTGGAAAAGATTAAAGCTCTTTGCTCTCAACACTGAGTATACCATCTTTAATTAGTTCTTGCCTCAAAAGTTTTCAATCAAACTTAATAGGAAAATGTACAACAGCAGCAGAGCCAGCAATCTCTGAATGCACAATGGAAGTCCAGAAGAATGCCAGTGTGCTAAATTCATCTACAGCCACCATTTGCAATAGAAAAGAGAGGAACACCACCACATCTCCCCCTCCCTGGTGGCACTCAGAGGAAGGACAGCAGGTTACCAAGAAGAGACTTGATACCCTATGAGCACATACGGGGGAGGTAATCCCCCTCAGGAACAGTCATAGTGGAGGGGAATAATGGGAAAATGGGAGGGAGGGAAGAATGGGAAGATACAAGGGATGGGATAACCACTGAGATGTAACAAGAATAAATTAATAAAAAAAAAAAAAAGAAAGAAAGAAAAGAGAGGAACGTACTCGAGAGTGCCTTCCAACTCGCCTTGCAGACTCTGTCTATGGAAAAGACAGGAAGATATGGCCAAACTAGTCCTTTCTCAGAAGACTATTACTCCAAATAACTAATTATAATTATACATTTCTTTTTCAGCTTCCACTCTGTACAGCTATAATAGCTTTTCTTAGGATTAGCAGTTTTACCTGTGACATGGAGTGTCCTTAGGAGCTATTGCTCTTATCCTCAACGTAAGATGAAGTAGAATCAATTGCCACACCTGTATTTCTAAAAATTGCTTAGCTGCTGCTATAAAAATTATTGTCATATCAATTATATAGTAATGGGATTCACTGTGGGATTTCCATGTATGCACACATAATACATTTATTATCTCTGTCCATACTTCTTCCAACTGCTCCCTCTCTCTCCCCCTTTCCTTCCCTCATCCTTTCTCGTCTGTGTTCATCCTTCTACTACTTTGAAGTCATATTTCTTTTTCTTTTTTTGTCATGTGATAGAAAACATGTAATATTTGCCTTGCACTGTCTGTCTAATTTCTCTTAATGTTATGTTCTATTATGCTTATTTTTCTGCGTTATTCATATAGATGAATAATACTCATGTGTTTGTGTGTGTGCATGTGTGCATGCCTGTGTTTGATGGTGTGTATATGTCCATGACCGTGTGTGTGTGTGTGTGTGTGTGTGTGTGTGTGTGTGTGTGTGTGTGTTATCCATCCTAACTTGGCTGCAATGGAATCTCATTTTAGTTATGACCTGTTATTCTACAATGGCTAGTGATATTATGTAACCTGGACCAGGCAAGTCCCTAAAGAGGATGCTGACTAGGGAATGAGAAGATTAAGAAGCAAATAGAAAAGTTTGGCATCATACAGCCTTACACAATCTGATGGCTCAAGTAAACAAGTTTATGAAATACAACATCTGTTTTGTCATTATTCTGTCCTGACTGCAGTTTCCCCTCTTTTTCCTCCCCATATTCTGTTCTCCCACCTCCCTCTACCTCAGATCCATTCGCCTTCACCTTCCCACAGACAAGAGACAAGAGCAGGCCTCCCAGGGACATCAACCAAATACAGCAGGACAAGCTACACTAAGACCAGGCACACACCATTACATCAAAGCTGGATGACACAACCCAGTAGGAGAAATAAGATCCCAAAGCAGGCAAGCGAGTCAAGAGTGCTGGCAGAATTCCCATTGTGGGAAACACTTGGTGTGACAGGAACACCAAACTTCTCCGTCATAACATATACACAGAGGGCCTACGTCAGACCCTTACAGACTCCCTGATCTCTGCCAGGCCCCATGAGTCCCTGTCAGTTGATCCTGTAGCCAGACTCTCCTGGTTTCTCCCATCCTTCCTCCCGCTCCTCCACAGGAATCGGCAAAACTCTGCCTATTATTTGGTTCTGGGACTCTGCATCTGCTCCCATCACTTGCTGGATGAAGTCTCTCTACTCTCTCTGATGATGATTATGCTTGGCTCTGGTCCCAGAACACTCTGCAGGCAGGACAATCAGTAGGTCAAATGTTCTGTGACTGGGTTAGTGTCCCAGTCTCTCTATCTGAGGCCTTGCCTGGTTACAGAAGATGATCAGTTCAGGCTTCATGTCCCCCACTTTGCTAGGATTACTTTCCTAGGATTACATTCATAGATTCCATGGAGTTTCCATTGCACTACATTTCTACCTTTCTTACAAAAATGCCCCCTAATTCCACTCATTTCTCCCAGTATTTTTCTCCCATTCTTCCCTGACTCTCAGATCTGATCCTGAAAGAAAAAAAATTGCTTCCAGAACTAGCCCTGTGTAGTTGGGGCAGTCTCAGTCATCCTCAGGCCTATACTCTACTATTGAGATAAGCTGGCTGTGGTCAAACAACTAACTCTTGTTTTCTTTAAAGAAAAGGACCTTAAGACCTCAACCCACAGCACATGAAACAGCCCCTATGGGTCCCATCCCCTCCCTACAAATTGCCTTCATTTTCTCTGATTCCGAACATAATATGCTGCACCTTCTCTCTGGGGCTCGATTCTTTGGCCGTGCAAGGAAATTCATGGTTCTGAATAACGGTGAATAGAACTGAACACTCTGCATTCCCACACTGCTTCATTGCTTCGTATTTTATAAATGAAAAAGTTCCAAAGAAATAAAACATGTTCCAGGGGGAGAGGAAGAGGGAGGGAGAGGAAGAGAGAAGGGAAAACAGAAGAAGAGAGGTGGGGTACTGATTTACAAAGAAAGCCTCGGCTTGCTGCTGAAGCAGTACCTTTCCATCCAAGACATTGCAAAAGAATTCCAGGGACCTTATTTGATCCTGCCAATTTGCTATAGGAAAGCACATCTTATATTTAATTTATAAATCTCATTCTATGGAACTTACACACATATATTTTCTTCATAGGGATGAGTTATCCAGCTTTTTTCATTGAAGTTACTATTCAAAGCTTTTCCTTTTTTCCCTCCCCTGTGTTTTCCACGGACCGCTCTGTGTTAGTATCTTTAGGAATTAAACAGAAGCAACAGAGGCACACTAAACACATTGATTACCAAGTAAAATGGTTCCCCTGGCAACCATAACCCAATGAAAGCCCTTAGAACAGCCTTCTTTTCTCAAATGATTTTTTTCCCAGTGATTTCAAGCATCACAGATGGCAGAAGCAGACATGAAGGTACCTGCTCCAACTGTATTGCTACAAAAGTAAAGCTGACTCAGTGAGAGGTGTTCTGTTCAGTGGCTAGATCATCACAGTATAATTTTTAATAATAATAGTAATAATAATTATTATTATTATTACTATTATTATTATTTTGGTTTTTAGACCAGGTTGGCCTCAAACTCACAGTAATCCACCTGCCTCTGCCTCTCAAGTGCTGGGATTAAAGGCATGCGCCACTACGCTCGGCATATTTTAAATATTTTTATGTATGTGTATTTGTGTGTACGTGTGAATGCTCTTGTGTGGGGGTACCCAAAGAGGCCAAAAGAGGGTGAGCTAGTGTTCACAGCTATCCAACGGTGCTGGGAACTGGACTCAGGTCCTGAAATACATCCATCCTTATGTGCTTTGTACTGTATGATAGATTGGCTTTCGGTTGCTGCTTTAACAAATCACCAAAGATGCTATGACTTACAAAAAAAATACACTGAGCTCTTTATCTGTAGAGCAGAAGTCTGACACACATGGCTCTGGTATAAAATCATGGGTCAGTAAGTTGGCCCTGCTTTGCAGCTATGGGAAGGGAGAATCTTTCGTTGCCTGTCGCACTATCTGGGAGCTGCTAGCATCTCTTGGCTTTTAGTGCTTTTCTTCTTTCTATACTTATCAACTTCGCCACATCTCTGATCCTCCAACTTGTCACAGAATAGCTGGGGAGGGGAGGGTTCCTCATTTTAATGAATTCAAATTTCTTGGACTCAGTTTTGTGACTTTTTTCAGGAAAGACATAAACAAAATGTCTATTTAACGCAAGTATGACAGTGGCGAAAGACCAAACTAACTCCACTAGTTTAGTGAACCAGTAAGTTTATCCAAGTTACTTATAGTAGTTACTTCCTGAGAGAAGGGATATTTCTAGCCTGGATGAGTCACATTCAGCTGCATGACCAAAACTCCCACCTTAGCCTGGGTGACTCTTGAGAAAGTTTATATCCCTAGATCTCCCTGTGGACATGCAGGAAGGTTGATAGATTGGATGGACAGAGTTCTCTCTTCAATAGCCCTTAATTCTTTTAAAACCTTGGGGAGGGAACTTCTGACTCTTCTAAGTTTCAGGAGCATCCTAAGATTTGTGAGTTGCTTACTTGCTGAGATTCTTAACTCTTGTTTACATAAGTCCCAAGGATACCCTCTGAGGATGGAATGTTTCAAATCAGAGGAAATTACGGCACAACTGACTCATTTTTTTTAGCAGTTTCATACTCACATACTTGTTGAGGTCATATTTAACCCCATCGTAGTCTTTAATGTCGCACTCTTGCCACCCTTCTCCTTCCAAACTCCTTCCTCTTTGTTCTAGTTACTGTTTCATTGCTGTGAAGAGACACTCCCTGTGAGCAGCTTTCCTTGGCAGGGATCCCATGGCTCTCCAACATCTTGGGGTCTCCAGGGCAATCTCTGCTTCACTCTCCCAGCTTCACTCAATGGCCTCTCTGAGCTTCCATGCAGGGACATCCCTGCCATACATGTGGCCTCAGCGACTTTCCTTAATCACAGAGGAAAATTCTATAACCCGTTTCTTCTAGCTTTGACTCTAATGCCAGAATCACATGGCTAAAATAGCCAAGTTCTGCTACTTTCAGGGGCTAGAACCTGGCCCCCTCATTCAAAATCATCTTTACCAGCTTTTTGTTTCCTATGGTTACCTTCACTATCTAAGCTTGGATATCCTGGAACTTGCTCTGTTAGACCAGGCTAGCCTCAAATCCAGAGATCTGCCAGTCTCTGCCTTCCAAGATACAGCACCACACCTAGCCTTAAGTTTTTCTTTTATTCCTTTTCACTTTTTAAAAATTCCTTTTCACAAGTTGGAATCTTAGCTAGTTAAGATCTTTCCCTGAGGTCACCACTCCCTTTCTTCCATTAGACACCAGGCTTTTCTTTAATCTGTTTATTTCCCTGAGCATTGAACTTAGCTCCATTCCATTTTCTTGTGTCCCATTTCTCCTCAATTGTTATATATATATATAACAATTGAGGAAAAATATATATTCTCAGCTTTCTCTCTTTCTCCTTTTCATTATAGATATTTGTAAGAGTGAACAGTAATAGCCACACAATGGAGTCAATACTAGGCTTTTTTGAGATTTTCTCTAGCAATAAAATTAATACAAAACACTTAAGCCTCAGGCAGACTTTACGGACAAGAGTAAAAAGCATCCACAGTCTTCACCAAGATATCACAAGAACAGTCTCTAGGCAACATTCTAAAATTCTTCTCTGAAACCTCTTGAGCCTGGCCTCATAGCTCAAATCACCCTTAGTATCACTGTTTTCCATGTTCCTACTAATATGAGCCATTACCCCCTCTTAAAGCATTCAATTGATCTTCTAACCCAAAGTCTCAAATTTCACATTCCTAAAAAAAAAAAAAAGAAAGAAAGAAGAAAAGAAAAGAAAAATCATGGTCAGGCCTATCAGAGCAGTACCCCACTCCCTCATGCCAACTTCTTTCTTAGTTAGGTAGGGTTTTATTGCTGTGAAGAGACACCATGATCATTGCAACTCTTATAAAGAAAAACATTTCAATTGGGCTGGTTTTCAGTTTGAGAGGTTTGGCCGGGCGATGGTGGCGCACTCCTTTAATCCCAGCACTCGGGAAGCAGAGGCAGGCCGATTACTGGGAGTTTGAGGCCAGCCTGGTCTACAAAGTGACTCCAGGATCGCCAAGGCTACACAGAAAAACCCTGTCTCAAAAAACCAAAAACCAAACCAAACCAAACCAAAAAACCAAAAGAACAACAACAAAAAACAAAACAAACAAACAAACAAACAAAAAACAAACAAAACAAACAAAACAAAAAAAAAAACAGTTTCAGAGCTTTAGCCCATTATTGTCACGGCAAGGAGCATGTAAGCATGCAGGCAGATGTGGTGCTGGAGAAGGGGCTGCGCGTTCTACATCTTCATCTGAAGACAACCAAAGGAGACTAAGAGCCACACTAGGTATAGCTGGAGCACATGTGACATCAAAGCCTGCCTCCGCAGCGACGCCCTTCCTCCAACAAGACCACACCTACTCCAGTAAGGCTACATCTCCTAATAGTGCCAGTCCTTATGGCCCAGCATTCAAACACATGAGTCTGTGGGGGCCATTCCTATTCAAACCACCACACCCTCCTACTTTCAAGTCTTATTTTCTTGCACGTGTCTTGTGCAGGTAGCCATAGTTACAGTGTTTTCATCACTACAGTGCCCATGTCCTAGTCAGAAGACACCATTTCACATCACTCTTCCCTATCTTCCAGCTCTCTTATATTCTTTCTGTCCCCTTTTCTGTGATGCTCCTTGGGCCTTGGAGGAAGTGATATACAGGTACCATTTAGGCAATTATTTATTCTCAGCATCTTAATAAGGTTTGAGTTTCTACATTAACTCTCAGGCAACAAGAAACTTCTCGAAACAAGGCTGAGACTAGCAATAGTCTGTTGGTCTAAACATATGCATTCAGGAGGCAGTTTTACTACGTGTCCACTCAGCAAAGCATCAATAATAAATCCACACAGGACCTGTGATTTCCCCATCCACAATCTTTGACCAGGTTTAAAGTACCAGGCATGTGTTTTCTCCCACGGAGTAGGCCTCAAATATAAACAGGGTATAGTTGGTTGCCCAGCAACAATCATGAAACTATTGGATCATTGGCCATGTCTAGCCTTGATAGTCATTATTGTAGCACCGCAGTTCCTCACATGGGAAAGAGTTTTCTCTCCCAGTGAACTGCATAGCATACTCTGGCTCCATCAAGCGAGCTACTAAGGAAGAAGCTTTCACCTCAGCTCCATCTTGACCTCACTGTGTGGTATAGCAAATTTTCGCTGTCTTCAGCAATGGCGTCTAACTAACCAGCAACCAAGAACCATCTCAATAGTGGGTTTCTATAGAGCTTTATCATAACCCCTGAGTGTGGGTTGACCCTTCCCTTCACTCCTACCTGCTCCCCTTCTTCTTTCCCCATCTTTTAAATCATTCTGCTCCCAGTATTCCCCCTGTCTACTTTCATATCGCTGTTTTATATTTTATACCATTTTCATGTCACTTACGTTTTGCACCTCCTACAAGGACCCCATCTCTCCATGCCATCATTTCTTTCTTTATTCCTGACCTCTACAGATACTTATCTCAACCTCAGCACAAATATCTAAATATTCAAAACTAGCATCTGCATGTGAGAGCCAGAAAAATGTGTTTGTCATTCAAAGCCTGGACTATGTCACTTAATATATTTGTCTAATTCCATCCTTCATTTTCTTGAAAATTGCATGATTTTCCTTTTTCAATCCTAAATAAAATTCCATTGTGAAAAATGCCTCAGATTTTCGTTATTCAGTCATCAATTGATGAGCACCTAGGCTGATTCCATTTCCTAGGTGTTGTGAATAGCAGTGTATATGCATGTGCGGCTGTCTCTGTCAAAGGGGAAGGAGTCCTCCTGGCATATGGCTAGGAGTGATATAGCTAAGTCACATGGTAGTTTGATTTTTATCTTTTCAAGAAACTTCCACACTAATTTTCACAATGTCCACATCAGTTTATGTTCCTATACCCTCACATTTCTAGACTCTAATTCTTTTGTCAGATACACTGTTTTTGTTTGTTTGTTTGTTTGTTTTTTGTCAAATACATAGCTGGCAAAGATTTTCTTATATTCTTTCAGCTGCTTCAGACTAACTTTAATAACCAAGAGTAACTTCCACATCCCAAGATCCAGACTGTTGATCATATCTACAAAGTCCCTTTTGGTCGTATGAACTGGTCTAATCATACAAATGTGGGAGTGAGTGTCTGTGAGAGACCACTACTGTGCATACCTCTGTTAGAACCCTGTGTGTGTGTGTGTGTGTGTGTGTGTGTGTGTGTGTGTGTGTGTGTGTTTAATGCACTAACATGCAATGGAGTGCATCCTTTGAACCACTCACTGTATGTCCTGGTAATTTCATATTAGCCAAGAGAAGAGAACAGCAAGCTCTGTGAAGGGCTTATGTCACATACATTTGACTTTTTCATGCACACAATATCTGATACATCTATTCAGCTTTGCCACAGTCATGGGGAAGGCTTTCCTGATAGCTCACTGACAAACAGGCTCAGCTGAGCGCCAACAGCTTTATTTGTTGTTTTTGTGGGGTTTGTTTATTTATGTTTGTTTTGTTTTGTTTTTTGAGACAAGGTCTCACTCTGGCTGACCAGAAACTCCTTAGGCTAGAGTCAATCTTGCAGAGGTCCACCTCTGCCTCCGGAGTGCTGGGATTGAAGGCTTGTGCCACTACACCCAGCTCCAATAGTAGTTTCTATACAGAGCTGGCATGGGCCATGTTTGGCTTATGGGCTGTCTTGGAAATTGGTGCTCTTGAAAGTGGGTTTCTTGTAGAGCACAAGCATTTCCCTTTTCCTCAAGTCTTCTCTGAGCACCTGTGCTAAGGAATAAGGCTACAAAAGCTAGAGGTCAGAGTCTAGCTGAAGCTGACTAAGAAAGTGGATATGTGCACGTTAAAATATGATAATATAATATTTGGTACAAATGTTCTGTAATATTCAATATATCATTTATCATACCAAAGTATTTCATTCCATTTTGAGTGTATGTAATAAAGTCAGGCCTGGAGGCATGGGCCTATGATCCCACTTACTTGTAAGGTTAAAAGTCGAAGGTCTTAAGTTCAAAGTCTGCCTGGACCACAGACTGAGCTCGAGCCCAGAGTGGGCAACTTCATCAGCTCTTTCTCAAAATAAAAGTTAAAAAGGGGGCTGTGGGCACAACCCCATGGTAGACTGCTTTCCTACCATGCAGGATATCTCAGGCCCCATCCCCAGTGTCACACATAGAAAAATGACAGTGACAGCACCTTGTTCTATTCAATAATAAATTCTGGATGAACATAATCAAATGAAGAACTGTTTTTGGAAATGTAGAATGACCCAAAGTATGGGGAAATTGGAGAACAGCTCATCCTTAAAATAACAGGATGATGCTCAGCCTGTGGCATGAGGCAGAAGCACTAAAGCAAAATCCCGCTGCTATGAGCTTGAGGAACCAAATGAATATTAGATCCAAGGGAGCTGTATCCTGGCAATAGCAAATATCAGGCTGGGGTCTGAGCGTGAATTTGTAGGCAATGCTTTAGTGGTGGCTTTCTTTCAACAAGAAGAGGAAAAAATAAGAACTGGTGTGGGAAAGAAGTGGGGGAGATAGCACTGACACATCATACTGTCCCTGCCCCCAAACTGGAGGAAGGAATAGGCCCTTTATCTGGTTGTAGGGGTGGCTGAGGATCTGGTCATTTTTTTTTCACTAGTCATGATGATAGCTTTCTTTAAAAAAAATCTTCCTTGCATTTTTTTTCACATATAAGATGGATTTCAGATTCCAGTCTACTTCCGGTAACATCCTGGTGTCACCCTGAAGCTGGCAGGTTTCCTTCTTTACCACAGGAGAAACATGTGGAAGGATGAGAGTCTACATACTGCCGAGAAACTAGAAGTTTATTCTTAGAGAGTGACGGGAGATGCCGTGGGATTCAAGCTGCTGCTTCTCGTCCCACAATGAGCACATATTCTATTCCAAGATGGAGGACTTGGGAGATGCTAAGCATAAGGCATGGATGGGCTAGTCCAGACACAGAACCCACAGATGGGAAACTCTTCACACTAGGTGAACTTCTGTCTACGCTTGGCTGAAGCCAAAACTTGACAAACGCCAGAAATTCCACAGGTTCCCGGGAAAGATTCACAGCTGGCTACTTGGAAGAAATAAGAAACTTCACCGCTGTCCATACTGAGGTTAGATTTCAACAGTTAATTAATTGCTAGAACAAAACTACAGTTGTAAAAGTGTACAGTCATTACTCTTAAGATGAATTCCTCATAAACAATGACTAGTGCACAAAGATAATATCAGACAAAGGGAAAAAATAGGAAGACGGAGATAATAAAGAGAAAAACAACCAGTACTAGCCGACTCTAACACAGCACAGAAGTTAAAGAGCAAAAATTTTAGAGAAAGTAATAGGTTTTTGTCACCAAATGAAGTAAGCCAACTCAAGCTGAACTCAGAGTATGAGAGCTTGGGTGTGTTCACTGACTCCAAGGAACAACAGGGCCAGGGAAATCACTGTGGAGGGGAGCATGGACATGCACATCCAGGGAGAGAGAAATGAAGAGGGGGCAAAAATGTCTCGGTTATATAGAAAAGAGCCATATAGGGCTGGGTATACCAGCCATATCCTGTAACAGGTATGGACTGAAGGATGCTGGGACAACCTGGAAAACAGGTCTGCATTGATATGTTAAATAGATACCTCAGCTAGTCCTGGATCTGACACCCAACAGAAAGTATGACAAATACATTCTTTAAATCTCATAAATGGACAGAAGGGGGAAATCTCCAGATTAACAGAAAATACAAAAAGAGAACCACATATACACTTCTGAGATAAAAATGAATATGTAGACCTAGAATCATTTATTGGACGGGTTTATCAGCTAACTGGTATGTAAGAGGAAAACGTGAATTAAACTTTGTAGTACAACACTAAGTTGATTAGAATATGTGCTACTGGAGGCCAGGAGAAGAAGAGGAAAATAGAACAAACCAAAAGTTGAAGAAATAAAGACTAATCAGCTTTAAAATTTAGTGAAACAATATAATACTAAACCCTAAGATGCTCCGCAAACAATGAGAGAGAGAGAGAGAGAGAGAGAGAGAGAGAGAGAGAGCGGAGATGAGAGAGAGAGGACGAGAGAGGAGATGAGAGAGGAGAGAGAGAGAGAGAGAGAGAGGAGAGAGGGAGAGGAGAGGAGAGGGGGGAGAGAGGAGGAAGGGAGAGAGCGAGAGGAGAGGAGAGAGAGCGGAGGAGAGGGAGGGAGAGGAGGGGGAGAGAGAGAGGAGAGGAGAGAGGAGGAGAGAGAGAGAGAGAGAGAGAGAGAGAGAGAGAGAGAGAGCGCATTACAGACTGAATAGAAAATCTAGAAGCATCTGGGGAAAAGGGCACTTTATATGTGCAGAACAATGATATCAATAATGCAGATTTCTTGTCAGAATGCAGTATCTGATCAAAACATTTTGCAGGTATTATGAACATATTATTAATAACAATCAAATGGCTACAAGTAAAACCAATATCCTGAGGAATTCAATCATTTACAAAGCCTTAGGGGCAGACCCAGCCTTCCCTGGAGAGGAGTACCCTGGACTGGCTCCCTACACATGAGTTTCCTGTCTGTGAGCATGCCCAGCAGGCCTCTTATTTGCCCAGGCAGCTTTATGACCATATAAGCCAACGCTGGAATGCAGGCCTTTACAGTTGCTTATAATATCTATCTCCTACTGCTTTCATTCCTCTAGTGGGTCCTCAACTGACACACAAAGGAAGTGCAAATTGGTGACAACATATCAAAAGTACGCAGCTAGCTCCAAGAGGTTTCTATTCATACAGTGTGGAAATTTGCATTCTCAAAATAAAAAATGAATCATAATGTCCTGAAGAAAATAGAAATCCATGTGTCTGAATTGGTGTTAACACATGAATTAAGATGAAGTGAAGGATGAGGAAATTCTTCCTTAGAGGAGAGTAATGATTAATAAATGTAGACAGAATAATAATAATTAAAAAATCATCAATTGGCACTAAAACTTGCAAAAAGTGGGTAAGAAACAGAGAACAAATATAGCTGAGTCTCTCCTTAAAGATCAGCAATTACAGAGAAAAACTACAGTTAAGACAACCATGAACAGCTTAGTCTTTTAAAAAAGATTTTATTTGTATGTTTTTCTTACATGTATGCACATATACATTCAGTGCCTGTAGAAGTCAGAAGAGAGCATTCGATCCCCAAGAACTATAATTCCAGAGGGTTGTGATCTTCATATGAGTGATGGGAACCAAAGCCTCAATCTTCTGGAAGAGCAGCCATGGAGCTATCTCAAGCTCCTGCATTATCTTAATTAATTATCTTAAAGCCAACATGATGAACAGTTGGATAAACCAATCATGTGAGTCCCCTGATATGATGTGCCAGAGAGGACAGGATGCCTGCCATTTAGTTGCACGGTTTTTTAATACTCATAGCTAGAATCAAATCAGGAGAGGCCAGAAACACCGAAGGAGAAGCACATTCTGTGAAATAAACTGTGATTCCTCTTCAAAATGTTTGTGTCCATAAAATTTAAAACACGCAAGGAATGCTTGGGATTAAAGGAGACTAAAGGAGCATGGAATTAAAGTATAATTTGTAATGCCAGATTATATTCTACATAAGAAAAATAGCTATGTGGAAAACAAGCATATAAAATATTTACAAGAGAATGACAAATCGTGAGACAAAACAGAAATATCTATGTATGAAAGGAGTTCTTAACTGTTTTTGCAATGTGTTGGAAAGTTTAAATTAGCCCATATAAGAGACAACAAAACCTATATAGAAAAACAATGTTGCTTTGTAGAACTAGGAACGTGGAGAAAACAGAAAGACTTTAAGGTGTCCACTGAACAGTCAGGAAGGCCGGGCGTGGTGTTATACACCTTTAATGCCAGAATTTGGGAGGCAGACACAGGTTGATCCCTGTGTGGTCTACAAAGCAAGTCTAGGACGACCAAAGCTTTGTTACACAGAGAAGCCTGGTCTCAAAAACCAAAACAATGACAACAGAATCGAACAGAACAAAACAGAAAAGAAAAGTTTGGAAGACAGGACCAAGCTTCCTTTTACACCTGCCATCTTTGCCAGAGAACTAAAACCAAAAGTTATACTCCTAACTATAAAATTTTCATCCCACTCCACACCCTTCCTCTTATTGTATTTCACTGCCAGGAAAGTCATGGTTCTAAACTGCTTTGCACAAGTGGTCTCAAAATTATGCTACCTTTTATAAACTCCAAAAGGAGGTAATCAAATCAAGTTTTTGTCATATCTAAAGAGCAGGGTAGTCAATGGGGTAAATGTTTTCTTCAACTGAATCCCTTCTTTCCCTGACTGGCTTCAGACAGCCTAGCCCAAATAATTTTAGAAGGACTCTCTTCGCACATTAGTAAGTAGATTGCCAGAGGCTTGTTTTGTTTGTAAAGAGACACTATAATTGGACTTTGAGAAAAGAAGAAAAGGCTGGTTGTATTGCTGTGTGATTAAATTGGAGAGAAGGGGATGGACTTACATTTATAATGCGGGTTGAACTTTTCCCATTTACAGAGACCTCTATTGTGGAAATAAGTGGGCTGTGTACAGTTTTTGTTTACTTCTTCCTCAAACCCTGGGTTCTTCAATCTCAAATCATTTTTTTTCCCAAAGCATTAATTACTGAGATTATAAATACTGTGAAGCGCTGCAGCTGGCCCTGCCCTGGCATCTTTCCAGCAGGCAATCACCTGTTCTGTGCATTAATTCCTGCTGCGATTAAGCCCTTCTCTTCACAGTGGGGTCTGACAGCTCTATTGTTTCAAATGTCACCATGGATAGAGCAGGCTTGTATATACTTTAACTGGGATCCTTGCTTACTTTTTGTGTCACCTTCAGTAAAGCTGTTGTGAGGTAGATTTGATGAGTGGTCACTTTTCCTGAAGCGTAGATTGACAGTTAAAGACCAACAATATGTGAGACCATAACATACTTACATATAAACATGGATTCAAACAAAACCTTCTGGAAAACATTAGGGGAAAATGAAACAGACTCCAGATTAAAGGACCAGGCACCCAATTGTTTTGGTTTATTTTAAAGCAAAAAGAGCAGTCATTAGATGAGACAATAACATTGTTCTCATGTTCTCAGAAGGAAAAAAAATTTTTTGGCTGAATTTTTTAAAATGCCATTTAAAAATGAATGTAATATTCATTTAGTATATTGCTGATAATAAATGAAACCTTTTCAAAATTTTATTCCTTTTAAAAATTCAATTCAAAATACTAAATGTATTACAAAATAGGTGTTATGAAATAGGCAACAGATACGGGTCCACTTAACACAGAGTTCAATACGATCTTCTATAGATAACCTTAAGATACTAAGCTAGGACTGCTCATTCTGTTATTTGAGCAGAAATTGTCTTATCATCCTTAAAGAGCTCCATTGAGAAAAGTTGGCACACTCCTAACTAATGCAAGAAGAGACGGCAAGAAGAATAAGGATGGCTTTGTGTCTGCCTGAAGCTCCATCTCTCAGACACAGTGTATTCAAATCCATGCATGCTTTGCTAATATCTGTCACCTGCCACTGTGTTCATTTGTGATGGCTGCTGGGCTCTTCCAGCTATAATCAAATAGGTGCCTCGCCTGTTCCTGGACTCCACAGAAACTGCAGTTATGCCAGCATTTATTTTATTTCTCCACTGTCCTAGGTTTCCCTAAAGTGTAGTCGAAGACCCCAAGTAATTATTATAGTTGGCAGACAGCATTGAAGAATGAAAGACATGTGTTTTGTAAATGATTGATGATAGAAAGATGATAGATAGATAGATAGATAGATAGATAGATAGATAGATAGATAGATTCTGAACTCCCAATTATAACACTTCCAAACTGAACTCACAAGCACGGCTTGTCTAATTCTTAGTCCAAGACCATCAGTATTTTATCAGCAAACCCTTTTCACACAAATAGTGAATAATTTATCTGTAATTGATTAAAGAAACTGAGAGCACAGTCAAATACCAGCCCACAAAAAAGAAAAGATACATATCTAAAAATTCTGTCCTGATACCGAGGGATCAACTGTCTCTCTGCAGGAAGAAGTGTTTTCAGGGATAGCCCAAATCATATGAAAGAGATATACTCTGGAAAATTAGTCTTTAAGTGAAATGATTGGAAAACCCTGTGCATGCCTTCAGAATTCAGCCCTTTGATATGTACAGTATAGAGCTATTTGATGTGTTTGCTCTTTCATTACAAAAAAAAAAAAAAACGCTAGAAGAATGAGTGTGGAAAGTCCACATGAAGCCCTGTAGGCTGTGAGAGTTTTACGTTGGTCACATGCTGTCTTCCGTACACCTCCTCCAATCTGAAGCCTCAGCTCACTACCACTGGACAGCTCCAGGGAGGACAGACAAATTTTACTACTGACATAAATTAAACAAATATGTAGATATGCTAACAAATTGGTACTTAGACCCTGCCATGTTTCTAAAAATAGCAACAGTTAACAATTACCCCTGAAACTGCTTGTTAAAATGTCTAATGCTCTTTCCAAAATAGTAGTTAGAGGCGCTATTAAATCATCAATTACTTTTTGAAGCCACCTGTTAATTACCATAAAGTCTTTCCTGATGACAGAGCTCCATGTACAGTTACTGTCTGTTATAGGGTTAGCTTACTTTTGCATAATTTCTCAAAAAATTACAGATCTTACTCTATAAATTACATAATGGTCCTGGGGTGATTTTTAGCTCAGTCCATACTGTGTTCTTTGGAAGGAGTAATAAGAATTAAATATTCTGAGAATTGCTTACTTTATCAGCTAAATAGGTTTAATGTATCTTACTCCTTGAATTTTTATAAAGTGATTACATCTATATTGTCCCAATCACTGTTCTATTGCCATGAAGGGATAGCATCACCGTGGAAACTCTTACAAAGGAAAGCATTTAATAGGGGCCAGCTTATAGTTTCAGAGACTTGGCCCATTATTACCATGGCAGGGAGCATAGAGGTGAGGAACATGGTGACAGGAAGGCAGGTATGGCGCTGAAGAATTAGCAAAGAAGTACATTCTTATCCAGAGGCCAAGAGAGAGGAAGAAACGCAACCCAGTGACATGCTTCCTCCAACAAAGTAATGTTGGATCCTTCCACTCCTATGAATGAGTTCCCTGATTACTAAACAATAAAATATATGAATGTATAAAGGTCGTTCTTATTCAAACTACTACATATATGGAACAGCAAAACTTTATAAAAAGTCATGAATCCATGGCTCTACTCACTTCTCCAATGAAAACTGCCACACTGGACGCCAGGATGATCCAGGTTAGAGTCCCCACCCAAATCCCCTGCCTGGGGATCCAACTGGGACACAGTCAGGTGAGGAGAACTCTGGGTGCTCTCAGAGTTCCAGCCTTAGGCTCACAGCCCCACCCACCTTACTGAAGAAGGCTTGCATCCCAGGAACATTCAGATAGCAGCCCAGTGCTCAATCTGCCTTCCTTGGGAGTCCTATGGGCACCAAAAGCACCCAGCTAACAGCAGGGACAACTAGATGGCTAAAGGCCAGTATAAGAACACAACCAACAAGAGCCAGGGCAATATGGCACCACCAGAACCCAGTAATCCAACTACAGCAAGCCCTGGATATCCTAACAGAGCTGAAACATAATAAAATGACCTTAAATATATTTTATGAAGCTACTAGAGGCCTTTAAAGATGAAATGAATATGCTCCTTAAAGAAATACAGGGAAATACAATCAAAGAGGCTAAGGAAATGGATAAAAATGGTCAAATATCTAAACATGGAAATAGAAACAATAAAGAAAACACAAATGGAGGGAATCCTGGAGGATAAAAACTTAAGAAAGAGAACAGGAACTATAGACATAACCATCATCAATAGAAAAAAAAGATGGAGGAGAGAATCTCAGGTGTGGAAGACACAATTGAAGAAATTGAAATCAGTTAAAAAAATGTTAAGTCTAAGAAGTTCCTGACACAAAACATCCAAGAAATCAGGAACATCATGAAAAGAACAAACCTAAGAATAACAGGAATAGAAGAAAGAGGAGATTTCTGTCTCCAAGGAACAGAAAAATATTTTCAACAAAATCATAGAAGAAAATTTACCAAACCTAAAGAAAGAGACACCTATAAACATTCAAGAGGCCTACAGAATGCCAAATAGATTGGACCAGAAAAAAAATCCTCCCACCACATAATAATAAAAACACTAAATGTATATCGCAAAGAAAGACCATTAAAAGCTGCAGGGGAAAAGGCAAAGTAACACAAAGGCAGATCTATTAGAATTACAGCTGACTTCTCAACAAAGATTATCAAAACTAGAAGAGCAGGGGCAGCTATCTTTAAGACCCTAAGATAGCACAGATGTCAACCCAGATTACTATGTGCAGCAAAACTTTCAATAACCATAGATGGAGAAAATAAGATATTCCACAATGAAACCAAATTTAAACACACACACACACACACACACACACACACACACACACACACACAGAGAAAGAGAGAGAGAGAGAGAGACAGACAGACAGACAGACAGACCAGACAGACAGACAGACAGAGACAGAGAGAACCACAACCAACATAAAAATAACAGGAACTAACAGATATTGGTCATTAATATCTCTCAACACCAATAGACTCAACTCCCCAATAAAAAACACAGGAAGATCCATCATTCTACTACATACAAGAGACACACCTCAGCCACAAAGATAGACATTACCTGAGAGAAAAAAAGGCTAAAGTAGCCATTCTAGTATCTAATAAAATAGACTTTCAACCAAAATTAATAAACAGAGATGGGGAAGGACATCATCAAGGGAAAAATCCACCAAGAGGTCATCTCAATTCTGAACATCTATGTCCCAAATACAAGGACACTCAGGTTTTTAAAAGAAACATTACTAAAGCTTAAATCACACATGGAACCCACGCACTAATAGTGGGAGATTTCAACACCCCACTCTCACCAATGGACAGGTCGTCAAGACAGACATCAAACAGAAATAATGAAACTAACAAATGTAATGGAAATATTGATTTCTCTGTAAACTCAGTTGTGTTACATAAATATGTTTTTGCCTTAATCCCAATTGTGAGATTTCAGTTTGAGCTTTAGTTCGTCCTCAGCTATTAATTGTCTTGTGTGGGGTGTGGCTTTTCCCAGCTGGTAAGGCCTTCCTTGTGCAGCACAGAGAGGGTTGTTTAGAGGCTTAGAGATTATAAATGAGAGCTCTGAGAGATTGGTGTGGCGTGCAGTGTTGGGGTGTGGCTTACAGCAGTTTGAAGAGACCAGAGACTGATGGCGTGGCAGTTTGGAGCAGACAGACAGAGAAGAATGCAGTCAAGGTGCAGTGGAGTGAAAGAGACTGTGGGTTCCATCTGCTCCTGACAGATATTGGTATAAACCCAAGGACTCTTCAACCCTAAACAGCCAGGAGAAGTAGAGGGGAACCTTTCTCCCAACTAACTTTCTCTCTCCTATGTAGGGTTGGGAGGTTGGAAAGGAGGATGAGGCCTCAACACCCCAAATAAAGAAGAGTTAACAAAACTAACAAACAAACAAAAAGAGCACTACAAATAGATGTCATGAGTCAAATGGACCCACAGATATCTTTAAAACTTTTCACCCAAACACAAAAGAATGTAACTTCTTCTCAGCACCTTACAGAACCTTCTCCAAAATTGACCATACAGTCAGTCAGAAACCAAGCCTCAACCGATACAAGAAAATGGAAATAACTCCTTATGTCATATCAGATCACCATGGATTAAAGCTGAACTTTAACAACAGAAACAACAGAAAGCCTACAACCTCATGGAAACTGAACAGTTATCTACTGTGTGACCACTGGGTCAGGAAAGAAATAAAGACAGAAATGAATGTCTTTCTAGAACTCAATGAAAATGAAGTTAAATGGATGATTCCTTCAATACATTCCATTTACTAAAATTAAATCAAGATCAGGTAAACAATTTAAATTATCCAATAACCCTTAAATGAATAAGAGCAGTACATAAAAGCCTCCCAATCAAAAGAAGCCAGGGCCAGATGGTTTCATCACAGACTTTTACCAGACCTTCAAAGAAAAGCTAATACCAATACTTCTCAAACTAGTCCAAAAAATAGAAACAGAAGGAACATTACCAAATTCATTCCATATAGCCACAATTACCCTGATACCTAACCCACACAAAGAACCAATAAAGAAAAAGAATTTCAGCCCAATTTCCTTTATGAACATTGGTACAAAAATACTCACAAATTGAAGTCAAGAACACATCAAAGATATCACTGACCATGATCAATTAGGCTTCATCCTAGAATGCAAGGGTGGTTCAGTATATGAAAATCCGTCAACATAATCAACCATATAAACAAACTGAAAATTTAAAAAACATGTAACTAGCATTAGATGCTGAAAATTTATTTGACAAAAATCCATCAGCCCTTCATATTAAAAGTCTTGGAGAGATCAGGGATACAAGGCACAAACCTAAAAACAATAAAGCCAATACACAGCAAGCCTATACCTAACATCAAATTAAATGAAGAGAAACTTAAATCAATTCCATTAAAATCAAGGACAAGATAAGGCTGCTAACTCTCTCTCTCTCTGTATCTCTTTAATATAGTACTTAATGTCTTAGCTAGAGCAATAAGACAAAGGAGATCATGGGATACAAATTTGAAAGGAAGAAATCAAAGTACCACTGTTTACAGATGAGATGATAGAATACATAAGTGACCCCAAAAATTCTACCAAGGAACTCCTACAGCTGCTAACCACCTTCAGCAAAGTGGCCAGACACAAGATTTATTAAAAAATCAGTAGCCCTTCTGTATACAAACAATCAACAGGCTGAGAAAGAAATTAGGGAAACTACACCCTTCACAATAGCCACAAATAACATAAAATATCATGGTATAACTCTAACCAAATGAGGGAAACCTTTATGACCAGAATTTCAAGTCTCTGAAGAAAAAGATTGAAGAAGTTATCAGAAGATAGAAAGATCTCCCATGCTCATGGATGAGAAGGAATAACATAGTAAAAATGTCCATCTTACCAAAAGCAATCTAAGATTCAATGCAATCCTATCAAAATATCAACACAATTATCTACTGACCTTGAAGAGCAATTCTCAACTTCATATGGAAAAACAAAAAACCCAGAACAGCTAAAAAAAAATCCTGTACAATAAATGAACTTCTGGAGGTATCTCTATCCTTAACTTTAAGCAGTATTATAGAGCAACAGTAATAAAAATGGCATGGTACTGGTATAGAAACAGGCAAGTTGATCAACGGAATCAAGTCAAAGACCCAGAAATAAACCCACACACCTAAGGAGACTTGACTGTTGACAAAGAAGCCAAAATCATACAATGGAAAAAGATAGCATATTCAACAAATGGTGCTGGTCTCACTGGAGTTTTGCATGTAGAAGAATGCAAATGGATCCATACTTATAACTCTGCACAAAAATTAAGTCAAAGTGAATCAAAGACCTCACCACAAAATTAGATAAACTAAATCTTATAGAAGAGAAAGTAGGGAATAGCCTTGAACACAGGAGACAACTTCCTGAACAGAACACCAACAGCCCAGGCCTTAAGGTCAACAATTAATAAATGGGACCTCATAAGACTGAAATGCTTCTATAAGGCAGGAGACAAGGTCAAAAGAACAAAGCGACAGCCTACAGACTGGGAAAAGATCTTCACCAACCCTACATCTGACAAAGGTCTAATATCCAAAATATATAAGGAACTCAAGAAATTAAACATCACCAAACCAAGTAACCCAATATAGAAATGGGCCTCAGAACTAAACAGAGAATACTCAACAGAGGAATATCAAATGGCTGAGAAACACTTAAAGAAATGCTCAACCTCCTTAGTTATCAGGGAAATTCAAATCAAAACAACTCTGAGATTCCATCTTATACCCATCAGAATGACTAAGATCAAAAACTCAAGGGACACCACATGCTGGCAAGGATGTGGAGAGAGAGAAACACTCCTTCATTGCTGGTGGGAATGCAAACTAGTATAGCCACTTTGGAAATCTATCTGGTGCTATCTCAGAAAACTGGGAATAGGGCTTCCTCAAGACCCAGCTATTCCACTCCTTGGAATATACCCAGAAGGTGCTCCAGCACACAACAAGAACATTTGCTCAACCATGTTCATAGCAGCCTTATTCATAATAGCCAGAACATGGAAACAGCCTAAGTGTCCCTCAGTAGAAGAGTGGATAAAGAAACTGTGGTACATATACACTATGGAATACTACTCAGCTATAAAAAACAAGGAATTCCTGAAATGTGTGGACAAATGGATTGAACTAGAAATGATCATAATGAGTGAGTTAACCCAGAAGCAGAGAGACTCAAATGGTATATACTCACTTATATCTGGACACTAGCCCAAGGGGCATGGCCCATGAAAGTCTTCACTTACCAGGAAAGTGGGACAGAGGAAAAGACTTTCTACTGGGACTCTAGGTGAGAGAAGCAAGGGAGAATGGGCAAACAGAAGAATCCAGAGGGTCCTAGAAACCTACAAGAAGAACATTATGATGGGCAGATCTGGGCCCAGGGGTCCTGCTTAAACTATGGCACCAGGCAAGGATAATATGTGCAGTAAACTTCGAACCCCTACCCAGATCTAGCCAATGACAGGACATTCTCCACAGTTGAGTGGAGAGTGGGGACTGACTTTCACATAAACTCTGGTGCCCCATATTTAGCCACGTCTACTGGAAGGGGAGGCCTTGTGGCACTCAGAGGAAGGATAGCAGGCTACCAAGAAGAGACTTGATACCCTATGAGCATATTCTGGGGGAGTAGGTCCCCCTCAGTCACAGTCATAGGGAGGAGAGTAGGGTAAAGGTGGGAGGCAGGGAGAAATGGGAGGATACAAGGGATGGGATATGTTAATAAATTGGTACATTAATAAATAAAATATTTAGATGTAATATGAATAAATTAATAAAATATTTAAAAATAAAAATGAGATAACTGTCTATAAAGCAGACTAAACTGTTGGGGGATTTCACACATAACACAGAATCAAACCTTTTCAACTTATAAAGGTCCAGTTCTGGCTTACGCCATGAAGCTTAACATGAGTTTTAGGACTCCTCCAGTGGAGTCTGTACGATAGATATTACCACAAAACCCGAGGCGACGACCTCTATCCAAGGAGAGCCTTCTGGAAAACGGGTCTGATGTTCCTGCCAGGAGTGGCCAATTGCAGCCCCTCCTTCTCACTCATTTGTTTTGACTGTTTTTTTTTTTTTTTAACTTTTCTTATCAAAGAACTTTTTAGATATTATTGTATTGCTAGATCTTGACATGAAAGTGCAGCCAAAGGTCATTCAGTCAAGTTTACCACTAAGTTCCATTCCACTTGTTAATAAAAACATGGCTAAGAATTAATCACCAGTGAATAGTTCATATTATGACTTACAAATAAAATGTTGGAGTAAAACTCTAGATAGTGGCGGATGAGCTAAGAAAACAAACTGTCTTGACTCACAGATGTTTGGCATAATGAGAGAACATTGACCTTTGAAAAAGAGGGCACATGCCCCGATACCAATCTAATGACTTATGAATGATTAGTCAAGATTGATGACAACATAATTACACTGCATCCTGAATTTTTAAATGGTATGGAAAAATAATATAACCATGAGAGAACACCCCCACTTTAAAATGTGTATAAAAACCTGGCTTGCTTGTCTCCAAAATACACTCAGACTCAAACTTCCCCTGAGTTTGTCTCTGTTTGTTACTCTTGCCTACAGATGATCCTTCGAGAACTCTCATCCCCATGGACCTATACCCGACTGAGACAGTCTCAAGCAACAAAGGACAAGGAGGATAAAGATTGCTATTCTACTGCTCAAAAACTATACATCCCAGCATCCTTTGCAGCCAGGCAAGGGAACTCTAGAAGGAGGGACTGTGGGAGGAAATTATCAGTTGCAATAATTTCCATCCTTAAAAAGGGTCTCAACCATTGGTACCTGTTGTTTTAAATGAAAATCCCAAATGCTCTCTTTTACCAACGAAGACTCAGGAGCCAGGTGCTGGGGTAAAAGCCTGCTGGCTGAGAGAGGCAGAGAAAGCACCCAGGTGCCCTTCCTACTCAGAGAAAAGATACTGAGTGCTGGAGAACAGCTAAGAGGTAAACTATTTACAATAAAAGTTAAATTTATATATGAAATTGAAATGGCTACATTCTATCATAGAGGCTTGGCTTTCTAGATACTACCCCCTCTTCTTGGTTTTCATTACTAAAGTATTAACCCATTCAAGGTCATAGATATCTTCCAATATTTTGCTGAAATGTAAATGTTCTTATCTCAGGGTCTGGAAGACCACTGATGGCGTGGTTTTAAAATTTTGTAATATTACCAGCAGGAAAAAAGTGAGCTTAAAATCCATCACAAAGAAGGGTTAACTGCACCCAGGGGGGTTCCAGAGACTGAAGCACCAATCAAGACCATGCATGAAGTGGACTTGGCCCCTTACACATATGTACTTGATGGGCAGCTTGGTCTTCATATGGGTCCTCAAGTAAGGAGACCGTCCAGAGGCTCTCTGAGATAGAATCTGCTGCTTGCTTTTTGATCACTCCTCCCTAGCAGGGCTGCCTCACCAGGCACAGGGGAAGAGGAGGCTCTCAGTCCTGATGCAAATTGATGTGGTAGGTTGGGTAAGTGTGTCGGGGCTCCCTTTTTCTGAGGGGCAGAGGATGTAGACTAGTGGAAAGAGAGGGGGAGGGTCAGACTGGAAGGACAGGAGAGGAGAGAGGGTGCTATGATTGGGATGTAAAATGAGTAAATAAATAAATTTTTAAAAAAGAAATATGATCATGATGTGCTAAATAGGTACCCCGTGAATAATATCCATGAATTTATAATATTATAAACACCTACTATTAGGTGAGGAAATATGGCATAACCAGAGATGTAATAGGAGAGGGGGAATTAATAGTTAAAAGTCTATGCACAGGTGATCTTTATTTGCTACAGCACACCGTATGTGTAACTTGGATTCAAATCTTGTTTAGGAAGACAGAGGTTGGTTGGTTTGTTTGTTTAAGGAGGGGGATATTTGAGATAGGTAATGCCTTATCAGGAATCTGAGGTCACCTTAAATAAATAGCAAGCATGTAACTTGCTTCCATTAAGATGGTTGACTACCATCTTGACCAGAGGCCTCATTAAGATGGAAGCAGTGATGTCACCTGGCCACCATCCTTTTGTCATAAAGAAGGCAAATGCCATGTGACATGCATCTTGGCACACCAGGCCTCTAGGATGATTTATTTTATTTTATTTTCCTTACACTAAAAAGTCAGTGCCCTTAAGACACTACAAAATAATCAAGAAAATGAGGTTCCCATTCTGCTCGTGGACTGTATTTATGGATTGAAGTTTATTTTTGATACTAAAATATCTTTAATTCAAATTTTTTAAAAAAAATTTAAGACTCAAAAATCTGAGCAGGGATAAAATTATAAAATTCTAACCTTATAAAAGCTAGATTATTATAAATTGTTAAAGACAGTTAAAACTTACAAGTTAATGGTCAGTCACCATAAAAATGATCAAATTCTTTAATGTTTGCAGTCATTCTAAATAAATATGTAAATTCATTTACAGAGACAAGTTCGATGGGAGAGATCAATTTATATCTCCCATTCTGTATTCTTCTGATATGCTGTCAAAGTTAAGCCTGAAGCAAGTGACTCAAGAAATTTTAAGTAAATTAAAAGTTTATTTAATATAAAATAATATTCAAAAACAGGTATTTATTTTTAAAGACTAGTTATGTAAATTAAACCCTTGAGTAAAGTCGATAACATTTACAAATACGTGTATGGCAGGATGTCCTAAGGCCCAAGTAGCTCCCTTGGATAAAGCACAATCCCACCAGAGTAAGTTGGGTGCCAGCCTCATTCAGAACAAGGATGTGCAGAGAAACAAGTCCTGCCAGCAGCCTGCTGCTTCTGCCTCCAGCTATATCCACCTGACCAGATCTGGCTGTGTAGGCCAAACAGACACAGGTCTCCTTATCTACATGAAAAATAAATTATGTCTTCTGTCTCAAAGGACAGGGGGATGGATTCTCTTGACCACTGGAGGATTGGAGAATCTGTACCCACATCCTAAATGTCTCAAACAACAGAGGTCAGCAGGGGAACCTTATATGTAATTGCCGACAGGTTTGAAATCTGCACGACATTTCAACTGGTCATGCTCTTTACCCTGGCACTGACATCTTCCTCTCAGCAAAAGCTGATGCCAGGGTCTAACCACCCATATTTCCTGATTAAAGAACATGCTAGATCCTCTGACATCAAAATGCCCGCTTTGGATAGTTTTGCAGACTACCTATGCTGTAGCATTGGAACTTTGCTAGTCAATTCTATAAATTAAAAAAAAAAAAAAAAAAAAAAGACTCAATGGGATTCTATTGCTCTTTTTTTTTTAATTTAATTTAATTTTATTTTATTTTATTTTTATTTTTTGTTTTTTATTTATTTTATTTTTTTATTGTTTTTTTTAATTAATTTATTCTTGTTACAACTCAATGTTTATCCCATCCCTTGTATCCTCCCATTCCTCCTCCCCGCCCCATTTTCCCATTATTTCCCTCCCCTATGACTGTTCCTGAGGGGAATTACCTCCCCCTGTATATTCTCATAGGGTATCAAGTCTCTTCTTGGCTACCTGCTGTCCTTCCTCTGAGTGCCACCAGGTCACCCCCTCCAGGGGACATGGTCAAATGTGAGGCACCAGAGTACGTGAGAAAGTCATATCACACTCTCCACTCAACTGTGGAGAATATTCTGACCATTGGCTAGATCTGGGAAGGGGTTTAAAGTTTACCTTCTGTATTGTCCTTGGCTGGTGCCTTAGTTTGAGCGGGACCCCTGGGCCCAAATCTGCCTATCATATTGTTCTACTTGTAGATTTCTAGGACCCTCTGTATCCTTTTATTTTGCTATTCTCCCATGCGTCTCTCATTTAGAGTCCCAATAGGATGCCCTCCCTCCTTAGTCATCAGGGAAATGCAAATCAAAACAACTCTGAGATTCCATCTTACACCCATCAGAATGGCTAAGATCAAAAACTCAAGGGACACCACATGCTGGCGAGGATGTGGGGAGAGAGGAACACTTCTTCATTGCTGGTGGGAATGCAAATTAGTACAGACACTTTGGAAATCTATCTGGTGCTATCTCAGAAAAATGGGAATAGGGCTTCCTCAAGACCCAGCTATTCCACTCCTTGGAATATACCCAGAAGATGCTCCAGCACACAGCAAGAAAATTTGCTCAACCATGTTCATAGCAGCCTTATTCATAATAGCCAGAACATGGAAACAGCCTAAGTGTCCCTCAGTAGAAGAGTGGATAAAGAAACTGTGGTACATATACACTATGGAATACTACTCAGCTATTAAAAACAAGGAATTCCTGAAATTTGTGGATAAATGGATTGAGCTAGAAATGATCATAATGAGTGAGTTAACCCAGAAGCAGAAAGAATCAAATGGTATATACTCACTTATATCTGCATACTAGCCCAAGGGGCATGTCCCACGAAAGCCTTCACTTACCAGGAAACTGGGACAGAGGGGAGGGCATTCTATTGCTCTTTTAAACTGTCAATTTGGTGCCAATTTTAGCTGACTTCACAAAACTCCCAGGGGCTTGTTCCTCATGGAGGATTCTGGTGTAAACAAACAGCTAATTGCAGTAACTTATCTTTCTGCATAATCCTGGTACATGGGCCAGACATGGAACAATTGCATTTAACCTCATGTTAACTTTATAGTTAACCTTAGAGTAATATGTTAATCTTGATGTAAATCGTTTGCTCATTGACTTTGTCTCTTAATGTTCCCACAAGGTTGTATAGTTTTTACCTACTGACTTATGTTCTGGGTCTTTGCCAGTTTTTAAGTTTCATCCTGGCCCCTTGGATGGACTCTTCTGAGCTATTCTGACTGTTGCTCCCTCCCCTCGTCAACATTTAGTTAGCTTGAAGCAGTTTAACAGAGACTGATACCCCCAAAGCCTTGAAGGCGGTTTGAGTGAACTCTGAAAGAGGAACTAATGGACCATGAGCCATCCAACTCATCACCCTTTTAAAAGAATTTTTAATTTATTATAATTTATTCAGATTATATCCTGATTGTTATTCCCTCACTTCTATCTTCCCATTCCCTCCCTTCCTCTCTCTTCTGCCCTATTCCCTTCCCCTAGACCTCTGACAGAAGGGGACCTCCTCCCCTACCATATGACCACAGCCTATCAGGCTTCATCTGGATAACCTCCTTCCCTTTCCTCTGTGTGCCCACTGGGCCTCCCCACCAAGGGAAGTAATCAAATAGGGGGCACCAAAGCTCATGTCAGAGGCCAGTCCTCTTCTCCCCACAACCAGGGAGAATGAGCTGTTGATTGGCTAGATCTGAACATGCAAGGAGGCGGGGGTTGGGGGGATGGTATAGGTTTACTGCATGCATTGTCCTTGGTTGGTGAAACAATTTGTGCAGGCTCCCTGGGGCCAGGTCTGCAGGCCTTGATGGTCTCCCTGCAAGGCTCCTGAATCCTCTGGGTACTTCTATCCCCTATTCTTCCATACCACTCTCAGTGCTCCATGCAGAGTCCAGCAGCGAGTTCTAGCATCTGTCCTGATCTCCCACTGGGTGAAGTCTCTTAGAGGATATCTATGTTGAGCTAATATCCATTTATTAATCAGTATACACCATGTGTGTCTTCTTCGGTCTGGGTTACCTCACTTAGGATGATCTTTTCTAGTTCTATCCATTTGCCTATAAAGTTCAAGATTTTCTTGTTTTTAACAGCTGAGTAGTATCTCATTGTGTAAATGTACTACAGTTTCTTTATCCATTCTTCGGTTAAGGGACATCTAGGTTGTTTCCAGATTCTGGCTATTATGAATAAAGCTGCTATGAACTTAGTTGAGCAAATGTCCTTGTCCCAATTTTCCGAGAAAGTGCTAGATTGATTTCTAAACTGGTTGTACAAGTTTGTACTCCCACCAGCAATGGAGAAGTGCTTTCTCCATCCACATCCTCTGCTGTCACTTAAATTTTTGATCTTAGCCATTCAGGTAGGTGTACGATGGAATCTCAGAGTTGTTTTGATTTGCCTTTCCCTGATAACTAAGGACACTGACCATGTCTTTGGGTGTTTTTCAGCCATTCAGTGTTCCTCTGTTGAGAATTCTCTGTTGAGCTTTTACTCCATTTGTGGAATGTAGGGTTGATGAAGATCTTCTCCAAGTCTGTAGGCTGTTGTTTTGTTCTTTTGACAGTGCCCTTGGCCTTACAGAAGCTTTTCAGTTTCACAAGGTCCCATTTATTAATTGTTGATCTTAGAGCCTGAGATGTTGGTGTTCTGATCAAGAAGTTGTCCCCTGCGGCAATGAGCTCAAGGCTCTTCCCCACTTTTTCTTCTAACAGATTTAGTGTGTCTGGTTTTATGTTGAGGTCTTTAATCCACTAGAACTTTAGTTTTGTGCATGGTGATAAATATGTATCTATTTGCATTTTTCTACATGCAGACATCCAGTTAGACAAGAACTATTTGTTGAAGAAACTATCTTTTTTCCATTGTATGGATTGGGCTTCTTTGACAAAAAATCAAGTTTGCATAGGTGTGTTGGTTTATTTCTGCGTCTTTGATTCAATTCCATTAATCAACCAGCCTATTTCTATGCTAGTACTTTGCAGTTTTTATTACTATTGCTCTATAGTACAGCATGAAATCCAGGATGGAGATTCATCCAGAAGATCTTTTTTATTGTACAGGACTGTTTTAGCTATTCTAGGTTTTTTGTTTTCCCATATGAAGTTGAGAGTTGATCTTTCAAGGTCTATAAGGAATTGTGTTGGTATTTTGGTGGAAATTGCAATGAATCTGTAGATTGCTTTAGGTAAGATGGCCATTTTTACTATGTTGATCCTTCCAACCTACAATCATGGAAGATCTTTTCATCTTCTGATATTTTCTTTAATTTCTTTCTTCAGAGACTTAAAGTTTTCTTCATACAAGTTTTTCACTTGCTTGGTTAGAGTTACACCAAGATATTTCATATTTTTGTGGCTATTGTGAAGGGTGTGGTTTCCCTAATTTCCTTCTCATTTGTATACCGCAGGACTACTGATTTTTGTAAAATTAAAATTGTATCTGGCCACTTTGCTGAAGGTGTTTATCAGCTGTAGGAGTTCTCTGGTGGAATTTTGGGAGTCACTTCTGTATACTATCATATTGTCTGTGAATAGTGATACTTTGACTTCTTCGTTTCATATGTGGGTCACCTTGATCTCCTTTTGTTGTCTTATTGCTCTAGCTAGGACTTCAAGTACTATATTGAAGAGACATGGAAAGAATGCACAGCCTTTTCTAGTCCCTAATTTTAGTGGAATATCTTTGAGTTTCTCTCCATTTAATGATGCTGACTATTGGCTTGCTTTATATAGTCTTTACTATGTTTAGATATGTGGTTTTATCCCTGATCTCTCCTAGACTTTAAACATGAATGGATGTTGGATTTTGTCAAAGGCTTTTTTATTTTCTAAGGAGGTGATCATATATTTTTTTTTCTTTTAGTTTGTTTATATGGTAGATTACATTAATGGATTTCCCTATATTGTTCTATCCTTGTGTGCCTGAGATGAAGCCTACTTGGTTATGGTGAATGATATCTCTGATGTGTTATATTTAAGACTCAGAACTAATGTAGCTTAACTACAGCCTTCTTTGCATAAGTTAAGCTCTCTGTCTCCCCAGCTCTCAAAAAAAAAAAAAAAAAAAAAAAAATTAGAGGAATCTCAGATCAGCTCAACATTCCTCAGGAACAACTTGATTTTTTGGCTGCTTCAGTAGTCCAAGACTAGATCTGAATACCGCTGAGAGTGGGGTTCATGCCCTCCTCCACGAGCCATGCTGCTTTCACACCATCAATCCTAACTGGTTTGAGATGGGGTCCTACACATGGAGACCTGAGAAAAACACAACCACAAGCCTCCTCCAGTGCACAGGGTTTTGGTTTCCTCCCATTCTAGCTCCTCCACGTGATCCTGTCTTTCCTCATTATCCTCATGCTTATGGTTTTTATTTTATCATCTTTTAAATGTTCCATGTAGGTTTGTTGAAGAAAATAATAGGGCTATTAATGCTTACTATTAATAGCCTATAATTATTTCAGCAGCTATTATTCACCCACTACCTTATCAATAAGAAACACAGACACCTGATAAATCTTTAATAAGCTTCATTTCAACATGGGGCTGGGCAGATATTAGCCCCCTACACTACCTCATTATCTCTCAGTCCTACATCCCACATCATTTGCTCTAATCATTCCTGTCTGGGCTATTTCTCATCCAAAATAATGTAAATGCTTTCCATCTATGTTGCTTCTCTCTAACCACACTAATCCTCAGAGTAAATTCCTCCTGGCCAAATAGTTCTTTT
This sequence comes from Acomys russatus, assembly GCF_903995435.1. Classification (NCBI taxonomy): domain Eukaryota; kingdom Metazoa; phylum Chordata; class Mammalia; order Rodentia; family Muridae; genus Acomys; species Acomys russatus. The sequence continues at coordinate 30,783,884 of NC_067138.1, forward strand.
TTTTCTTTCTTTCTTTCTTTCTTTTTTTTCTTTCTTTCCTTTTTTCTGTACATGGGTGTTGCATGGATTTCTGTATGAGGGTGTCAGATACCTGGAACAGGAGTTACAGACAGTTGTGAGCTGCTACATAGGTACTGGGAATTGAACCCAGGTCCCCTGGAAGAGCAGCCAGTGCTCTTAACTACTGAGCAATCTCTCCAGCCCTCATATGGTTCTTCTTTATGCTAGCCCATGATGCTCTGCTTCTTCTCCTCTCCTCTACATGTTTCTCTCTTTCTGTGATTCTTCTCCCCACCCAGCCAATAATCTTTAGCTCTACCCGTCTCCTTTCTGTCTTGCCCAGGTGTGTGAAGAACTTTATTTAGCCAATTAGGGCTAATTTGGGGGGCAAGGTTCACAAATGTCATTTCAGGTACATGATAGTCTGCTGTAAAAGACAGCAAGCAGAACTCAGGGAGTCGCACGGGTTAACCCAATGGGTCGCATCCTACAGCAGCTCCATTTGTTCTAATTATTCTGTTTGTTCCTGATACACCATCAAAACAGCCTTTTAGAAACTCTAACTGTAAGAAATATTCATTTCTCAGGTTCTTATATTCCAACCTCATACTCTTCCTCTTTAACCCTTGTGCTAAGAATGCATGTTTTTCTGTCAGGCTTTGTGTTATTTAGATTTACACAGTTGGCCTCATTCCAGAAAGAGGCTCTGACAGAACCTAACCAAGGACTAACTTGGCCAGAAAATTAGCTCAGGATCCAGGTGTGTTTACAGTGGACTCTTGGACCCTTGGCTATCTACGTGGCCTTGGTTTTTGTCTCAATCTGGAGTATCTTCCTTGGGGCTAATGGTGCCTCATTTTCCAGGACTTGTTCACCCAGATATTAATGTTTAAAGGTAGATAAACAAAGAGAGAATGGAAAGAGCTGTTTTTAAGATTTATTTTTATTTGTATTCTCCCCTCTCATCTCATGTGTGTGTGTGTGTGTGTGTGTGTGTGTGTGTGTGTGTGTGTGTGTTACTCTCAGAGAGAAGAGGATGTCAGACCCCTTGCAGTTAAAGTTACAGCCAGTTATGAGCTGCCCCAGGCACTGGGATCCAAACTGAGGTGAGAGAAAATTTCCTAAACTGAGACTCGCATCCTATTTAGAGCTGTTTATGAGCAAAGGCTTGAAATGAGACTGTGTGGTTTCAAATCCTAGCACGATTAATTGTCACATGTGTGGATGAGTTTCTAGTCTTTAACTGCCTGTCACTCAACGGCTTCACTTATAAAATGGGCATGCCTCTAGTACCATGACTCTTGGTTTGTATGAAGGTTTCAGAGTCAATACATTTGAAGAGCTGGGCAGACCATGAAACAGCAAGTGCTCAGCGTGTATTAACTGTGCACACTGGTCTAGGCTGATACACAATTGGAATAATTGTGCATAAGCTGCACATACATAACACATACACGTGCATGCGCATGCATGCACGCACAGAATTATAGGAAAGAATCTTTCTCTCACAAAGAGCAAAGGCCACAAGGAGGTGACTCTGTGCTTGCCTAGCTGCAGTGTTTTCTGAGTCACACTTTATCTTCCAGGCCAGTTGCAAACGGGACTTGGAAGATGCATACAGATGGCCGTTCTGGTGTTGGTGTCTTCAGAGTACCTTCTGGGATAACCTTGAAATATGTATCATCATTCTCTTGTGGGTGTCCCAGTCTGAAGGGACTTGGAGCATCTGCCATAACCTCTCAGATATAGCCAAGCACACCACAGTGGAATGACCTTATTTACCGGATGAATTTCACTGACCCTCACTGTTATTGCTTCCGGGCAGGGAGACCTGGAAGAATGCACTCAATACATGAGATGGACTAAAGTCTCAGGCAATAATCAATTTTACTCAGAGAATCAGATAATGTATACTCTAAGGATTAATAAAAATAACATGAGTAAAGTTCTCATGAGTTCCAGTCATATGCAACCACAAGCACAAGCTACATGCGTCAAAAACATTTTCCATAGAGGTATCTAAAGGATAGTCTAAACATTTAACTGAATAACAGCAGCAAGCAATAATGAGTAATCTGAAGTAAACCTTCTCCTATCCACTATACCTGGGAGGAGCACAAAGACACATTCCAAGAACAATTCAGTGTTTGGAAGCAATTGAGGTCACAAGACTTGTTTTCTTGGACTGTTCCCACAAGCACTCAGAATACTCCTCACAAGACTCCATTTCTGGCCTCTGCTCTGACACACCACTTTGTGTTGTATCTGCAGAGCAACTGGCCAAAGCCTTGACAATTCAATTTGACTCCACTGATAACGTTGAATTGGGTGTTCTTAACTAAGATACAAAAACAGAGGGAAAACATGGGCAAATTTTGAAGTTGTTAGAAAAGGTGTGTTTTCAGCTTCTGACAACTTTTCGTTTCCTAGATCAGCTCAATGTTAACGACTTTCTCTATGAAAAAAAGACCAAGGTCATTGGCCAAGGCTACATTTGTTCATTTGTTTTAAATTCCTAATGCTATACATGTTCACATCACTGGATGATGTCAGTGCCCAGTCATTTTTCAGTGATTCATGTGATATATGCCACAGACAGAAATAGACATATTTCCATGAATAACAGAGTGCACAGGAAATCTGTAGCACAGTGTAATAGAAAAGGATGTGGCTTTGGTATACTTCTGAAACAATCATAAATCTCCAAGGCCCACTTTTTAAAGGATCTTTGATTGGTTCTGACAATGATAGGTTCCCTCTCCCCATGTTGATTACATATTAACTGTTGGATTTTTTTAGGTATATCCAAAGTAAGAGAATATGATAAATGCAAGGCTGTCTTTCTACTATGAGAGACTCTAACACACGGGCCTTTTTTTTTTTTTTTCCCTTTGATCATATGCTGATGTTACCCACAACAAAAGCAACAGTTCCTCACTGTTCTATAATATGTACTTTACACTTGTTTCCCTAGCAGTCTCAAAGATATCTTTTCTAATGGGTTTCTTCAAATTCTAAAATAGGGACCTTAGGTTGAATGTGATCATTCCATCTGTTAAACTTTTTTAATTGACTGTATATACAATAAGATTCATTCTCTTTCCCTCCAGTTCCACAAGTTTTGGCACATACATGAATTGCATAATCAACAAGATAAGGCAGCTGCATCCTTACAGAAACAGGTCCCTCTTGCTACACTCTGGTGTTAAATCCCCTCTAGCAGCTACTGAGCTCGTCTCTGCCCTGTAGCTTTGCCTTTGCATCTATAGTGTACTCTCCCGAGTATACTCCATTGCTGGGTCGCACAACTTGTTTATGTATTGACCACTGGAAAAGCACTTGGGTCATTTCCAATTCGTGGGGAATTACAAACTCTTGTGACCACAGGCTTTTAGGTGACTGCTTTCATTCCTCTTGGGTAAATTCTCAACATCAAATTTTCTCTTCCATAGGGTTGAATATGTGTTCAATTTTTTAGTAACTGACCAAATTACTTGTCAATTGTGATGGTACACTTTTGGACTCTGATCCCAAAAAATGGACATTTTCTAGTAGTTTTGAATATTCACTATGATTTTGTGTTATCACTTTAATTTACATGCTATTTTGTGTGTTTAAGATAGTTAATATGCCACTGTATTGCGATCACTATTGAAATACCCTTTAAGCCTATCACTCATGTTTACATTTTAAATTAATTTGTAAGTCTATTTTAAAGAGGACTGAGTTTTTTTTTTGTTGTTGTTGTTTTTTATACTGATGAGCTTTGAGGACTCTCATATATTCTAGCTACACATTATTTGATAGCTCCACATACATTTTTCTCCTACTTGTTCTTTTGATTCTCTTAAGGATATCATCCACAAAGAAAAGGACTCTTGTTTGGATAATGTCCAACTTATTATGTGTTTCTTTTGTGCAGCTTGCCTTTGGTGTCATAGCTAAGAACACTTTGTCTAACAAAGTTACAACAATTTGCCCCCTATCCCATACCAGTTTTACAGCCCCCCCTGCTGCAATCTGTCACTTTACAGTAAGCCCAGAAATAGATAGATAGGTGCCTCACTTAGTTACTATTACTTTTTAATTAACTAGCTCTTGTAAATCCTATGGCTTTGTGTTTGAATTTTAGATTTACTATATGAATCTGTGTAAGGAATTGTTTTCATATTTTATGTAGCATTAAATTGAATTTGGAGCTAATCTATGGGGAATTGGCATGATGTGTAAGAGTATCTTTGATATATAAAGACATTTGTATCACATCTCTACAGTCATTCATATCTTCTTATATTTCTTTTGTCATCCCTTGACAGTTTCTATGTTAGTATGAAAGATATTTTTTTCTATTCATTTTTAAATATTTCATTTTTAGTGTTAGTATAAGTTATTCTGTTTATATTTCAATTTCCAGTTATTGTGCCACACACATAAATAAATATATACGTATATTTATACATGCACAGTTGCAATTGACTATACTTATACAATAACTCTATTCTGTGATTTGTTAAACTTGATGTTTGCTTCAAGGTTCTTTAATAGATTCCACATTGTTGACTTTAGAAAATTATGTTCTCTGCAGAGAGATGCAATTTTACTTTTATTTTTTCCTTTCCAATCTGTTGGGCCTTTTGCTTTTCTTGCTTTGTTGCACTGCCTTGGATTCCTATTCCACATTCTCTGAACAGTAGTAACAGAAAAAATTCCACTCAGTAGTGTTATCTGGAGAATGCCACTTTTTATTGTTTCAAAGAGAAAGCATGCCAGGATAGTCAAACTGATATTCTAGTGGGCTTTTCTTTTTATTAAGGTGGCAGTATCAGAATTAAATTTTCAAATGCTTCCTTACAACTTGGGTCTTCCCTTATGTACTACAGTAGGGTTGTTCCGGCACTCCAGAGGTGGTTTCTATGGAGATCCATCTGGACCTTTTTCCATGTTCACAGTATTATATGTGAATATATACAGTGGATGAGATAGAAGAAGTTTTTCCTATTAGAAACACAGCCTCTCATAATGGAATCACAGTATCGAGCTGTATTTACGGAAAACTGGGTACAGTTGTAAATCCTCCAAGTATGTGGTCACCTCCAAGTATGTGGCCACCTCCAACTCCAAGTATGTGGTCACCTCTGAGTATGTGGTCACCTCCAAGGATGTGGTCACCTCCCAGCTATTCTACCAACTCTCTTGAGCCTTCTTCTTGAGAGGACTTCGCATTTGCCACTCTGTGTGGGGAACAGTTTATTTCAGAAGCCCTTCAATTTGTATCTCAACCTGTAAGTCCACACTAGTTCATTGATACAAATTACAGGAAAAAGTTACACCCTGATTAACTACATCACTACCTATATAATAGTATATGTAAGCAACTTGCTAGAAAATTATTAAATGGGTTGTCGAAAACACAGTAAACTAAACACATTTGGGCTGGAGAGATGGCTCAGCGGTTAAGAGCACTGACTGATGGTCCAGAGGTCCTGAGTTCAATTCCCAGCAACCACATGGTGTCTCACAACCATCTGTAATGTGATATGATGCATACTGTATATATAATAAATAAATATTTTTAAAAACTAAACACATTTTTGTTTGGCTGTTTGATTTACCAATACAATGCCATCAATGTTTAGTTAAGGTCTAACTAGTTCATTTAAGTGTAAATGTTGGTGACATTAGATGTTCTACACAACTGTGTGGCCACTACCAAAACCAAGATAGGTGATATCTCCCTAAACAGTTTTCTTTCCCAGTTACAATCAATCTCCTTACACTCAGCCCATGTAGCCTCATAATTATGTCTTTCCTGAAACATAATATGTATGTAATCCTGTATTAATTTAGCATAGTTAAAATTTTTACTTAGAAAATCATTTAGAGAGTCATTTATGTTTGCTTATATGTTAATATTTGGTTGTTCAATACTATGGACACACCAGATTTTGTTATCCTTTCATTAATAGATGGATTTGTGTCATTTCCAGACTTTTACTATTATGAATGATCCTGCTAATAACATTTGTATTCATGTTTTCTGTAACTATATGTTTTCATTTCTTGTAGATAAAGCCTAGTTGTGTAACTACTGGATATACTAAATTACTAAAATTGCATTTAAATTACAAGATGTCATAGTGATTTCCAAGATATTTTAACTGCTTTTGCATTCCCAGAAGCAGAGCATGTTCTCTCTCTGTGCCTCCCCAATGCCTCCTACTGTCATACTTGTCACTCACACCATTCTGACGGGTGTGCAGCAGTGTCTTCCTAGCTGTAGGTGGCTTCCAGCTACATTTCTCTGATGCCTTCTCTGGTTGATCAATTTTTCATATGCCTACTGGCCACTGACACTTCATCTTTCAAAAAGTATGTTCAAATTTTTGCCTATTTTCTATTTTTACTCTGCATGCAAGTACGTTCGTTGTCAAATATATGTCTTATGGTTACTTTGGAATCACTGTCCTGTTTTTTCCGTGATTATATCTTAAAGAGAAAGTATATTTAATCTTACAATTATTAAAATTTAATTTAATAATTTAAAATTTAAACATAAATTTAAATAAAAATTTAAATTATATTAAATTAATTTAATTAACATTAATTTAATTTAGTCCTAAAATCATTCTGAAATTTCTTCCTCTCCTTTGGGCATTTCCTATCTTTTTAACTACTTTTTGCCTAAAATGATTACAGTCTTTTCCCATTCTTTATTGTTGAGGTTTCATATTTTAGCTCATATATTAATGCATATGGTCTAGTTTGAGTTAATTTGTACATATGGTTTGATTATAAAAATCAACAGTCCATTTTGCAAGCATATATATATATATATATATATATATATATATATATTCACATATACATATCATACATATATATGCCTGAAAATGGATTGTTGATTTATACACACACATATGCATATACATATATAATACATATACACACACAAATACACACACATACATATATATACACATATCTGTACATCTTTTGAAAAGATATTTTCTTCATAGACTTCCACATTCAAGGAAGAAGTTGGAAAAGCATTTTTATTGGAAAAAAGATTTCATAATATGCATTTTGATCATATTTCCTCCCCCAATTCCTCCCAGATCCTTCCTACCTCTCTGCCCATCCAACTTTATAATATTTTTCTCTCTCTTCAAAAACAGTAAACCAAGCCAACCAAACAAAAACAGGAAGCACAATGAAAAATATCGCCACAAAACAAATTAAAATAAATAAGCCAAAAGCCAATAAGACAAAACATGCCCAAACAAAGCAAAACGAGACAAAAAGTCTACAAAAACACCATTGAGTTCATTTTGTTTTGCCCAACTCTTCTGGGGCATGAGCCCTACCCTGAAGTTTTGTTCATATACTCAGTAGAACTCCATTGGAGAAAAGAGTTTTTCCTTTTCTAGCAGGTATCAACCGACTACAGATTCTTAGTTGGGGTTGAGAGCCCTTTGGTCCATTTCTGCTCTCAGTTCTACCTCATCTCAGTTGGGGCCCCATCTAGCTTTAAACCTTGCACACACTACTACATTCTCCATAAGTTCATGTGTGTGTCTGTCCTGATGAATCCAGGTATCAATTTCCTTACACTTTTATCCATCCTTTCTGGCTTTTGCAATAATTTTGCCTCCTCTTCCACAGGGTCCCTCAGCTTTGACTTGAGGGATTTGATGAAGACATTTAGGACTAAGTGTTCCAAAGTCTTCCACTCTCTGCACACTGTCCAGTTTTCAATCTCTATGTTACTTCATATCTAGTGCATGAAGAAGCTTGTCTGGTCATGGCTAAGTAGGGTATTTATCTATGGGAATAGCAAAATTTCATTTACTCATTTTAAAACTATGTTACCTTAGCAGAATAATATTAATTGGTTGTCCCTAAAGACCATGGTCTATCTAGTCTCATGTTCTCAGCAACTTCAGCAATGTCAGGCATGGGTTCCATCTTATAGAGTAGGACTTACATTCAATAAAAATATGGTTGCTTACTTCCATAACATTTGTGCCACTATTACACCAGCAAAGCTTGCAGGCAGGTCATTGTTGTAGGTAAATTGCAGCATTTGTAGTTGGGTTAATGATTATGTTTCTTTTCTGGTAGTATTCAGAGTACCTTCTAGTACATGAATACTAGTCAGTAGGTGTGAAGCTTCTAATTAGGCACCTGCTATAATTTTCTGTGTTAGAGAGAGAGAGAAAGTGAGAGAGAGGGAGAGAGAGAGAGAGAATGTGTTTTCTTCAGCAATAGGCATTTATCATAAGATTATATAGAACAACCAATGCTTTTCCACTAGCCTGACTCAAGAAAATGTAACCCATAATTGGTGGTACAATATATCTAGTTAGAGAACTTTCTCCTCTATTATCTGTGGCTCCATGTAGATTACTTTCACATGTGTATTTATTTTAGGGAGCTTCTCCAACAGTAGGTTTCATATAGCTTTTCAAATGACCCCTGGTGTTTCTTGTGGTTCGATCACTAAATGCTAGGCTCAGAACCAAAACATCAAGAAAACATATTTAAGAATAAATTTAATTATAAAATTTAAAATCTGTACACAGAAAACTGCATACATTATAAATAGAAAATCTAAATGGTAGAAATGGTGTACAGTTTTCATGGACTGAAGAGTCAGCATTGATCCCAGGTCAAGCCTTCTCAAACACTTAGCAGTCAATGGAATTCCATGTAAAGTATTATGTTGCTTCTTTTGAAGAGATTGACAATGTAATGCTAAACTTGCATAGATGGGGAAAAGACAGCAAACTACCAGAATTTCAGAAAAAGAGCTACAACTAGGGCCACATCTGCTTCTTGATTCTGTGCCTATTGTACACATCACCCACATCCTAATTACTTGAACTTTATAATAAGCCTTCAAATGAGTTAATATAAATCCTTAAAACCTGGTTGTTTTATCAGAAGCACTCCAATCACCTCTCTGTTATCCCTAAATCTGTCTGGTCTGGCACCACATGACAGGACACCCAAAGAGGTATAAGCCTGTCAGAACTGCTATAGTTGGTACCTGGAATGTTCTTTAAAGATTCACGTGTTAAAGCACTATTTCTTTTTCTTTTTCTTTCTTTTTATTTTTTGGTCTTTCTACCTCAAGTCTTTTTTTTAAATTATTTATTAATTTATTCTTGTTACATCTCAATGGTTATCCCATCCCTTGTATCCTCCAATTCTTCCCTCCCTCCCATTTTCCCCTTATTCCCCTCCCCTATGACTGTTCCTGAGGGGGACCTACTCCCCTTGTATATGCTCATAGGGTATCAAGTCTCTTCTTGGCAACCTGCTATCCTTCCTCTGAATGCCACCAAGTCTACCCCTCCAGGGGACATGGTCAAATATGAGGCACCAGAGTTCATGTGAAAGTCATATCCCACTCTCCACTCAACTGTGGAGAATGTTCTGTCCATTGGCTAGATCTGAGTAGGGGTTTAAAGTTTACCGCCTGTATTGTCCTTGGCTGGTGCCTTAGTTTGAGTGGGACCCCTGGGCCCAAATCTGCCTATCATAATGTTCTACTTGTAGGTTTCTAGGACCCTCTGGATCCTCCTACTTTGCTATTCTCTCATGCTTCTCTCATCTAGAGTCTCAATAGGATGTTCTCCCCTCTGTCCCAGTTTCCTGGTAAGTGAAGGCTTTCATGGGACATGCCCCTTGGGCTAGTATCCAGATATAAGTGAGTATATACCATTTGAGTCTTTCTGTTTCTGGGTTAACTCACTCATTATGATCATTTCTAGCTCAATCCATTTGTCCACAAATTTTGGGAATTCCTTGTTTTTAATAGCTGAGTAGTATTCCATAGTGTATATGTACCACAGTTTCTTTATCCATTCTTCTACTGAGGGACACTTAGGCTGTTTCCATGTTCTAGCTATTATGAATAAGGCTGCTATGAACATGGTTGAGCAAATTTTCTTGTTGTGTGCTGGAGCATCTTCTGGGTATATTCCAAGGAGTGGAATAGCTGGGTCTTGAAGAAGCCCTATTCCCATTTTTCTGAGATAGCACCAGATAGATTTCCAAAGTGGCTGCACTAGTTTGCATTCCTACCAGCAATGAAGGAGTGTTCCTCTCTCTCCACATCCTGGCCAGCATGTGGTGTCCCTTGAGTTTTTGATCTTAGCCATTCTGATGGCTAAGATGGAATCTCAGAGTTGTTTTGATTTGCATTTCCCTGATGACTAAGGAGGTTGAGCATTTCTTTAAGTGTTTCTCAGCCATTTGATATTCCTCTGTTGAGAATTCTCTGTTTAGTTCCAAGCCACATTTCTCAATTGAGTTATTTGGTTTGGTGATGTTTAATTTCTTGAGTTCTTTATATATTTTGGATATTAGACCTTTGTCAGATGTAGAGTTGGTGAAGATCTTTTCCCAGTCTGTAGGCTGTCGCTTTGATCTCTTGACAGTGTCTCCGGTCTTATAGAAGCTTCTCAGCCTTATGAGATCCCATTTATTAATTGTTGACATTAAGGCCTGGGCTGTTGGTGTTCTGTTCAGGAAGTTGTTTCCTGTGCCAATATGTTCCAGGCTCTTCCCCACTTTTTCTTCTAACTGACTTAGTGTCTCTAGTTTTATGTTGAGGTCTTTGATCCACTTGGATTTGAGTTTTGTAAAGCACTTTTTCTTAAGAAGAAAACTTTAAGTTGTAAAGTCTAGAAGGAGGCTTTTTGGATGACATCCCTCAAATGAATACCTTTGAAGAAAGTTCTGAAACCCAGCCCCCTTCCTCTCTTTATTCCTCCTTTCCCTGGGCCTCCTCCCCTTCCTCCTCATTCTTTTTCCTGTATCCCTCCATCCCCTTCCTCCATTCTTTCTTTTTATTCCCTCTTCCTATTTCTCTTTCCTCCTCTCCTTCTCTCTCTATCCCCTCTCCTTTTGGGTCCGTCCATGAAATGAGCAGCTTTGCTCTACAACATGGCCGTACCACAAAGTGCTGCTTTGCCTCAGGTAAGATAGCAATGGTGTCCATTGAGCGGGGACTAAGTCCTCAAAAACCATTAGCCAAAATAAATCTTTCATCTTTCTAGTTGGTTGTCTGGGCAGTAACTACACCAACAGCAAGATAGCTAGCACAGTCTTCTACTGTAAGAGGACTTTCTTTCTCAAAAGACATTGCCATTGGATTCAGAATTCTCGGGTGACAATTGTGCTTGTCCTAACATTTGCAAGGGGCTAACCTCTCTTCTCTGACCTTCATGGTTTCTGATGTCAATACAATTGTGAACCATTGTTTCTGTGTATGTAGTGTCAGTATTCAAGATTTGTTTTTTATTTAGTCTCTCTTGTTTAATGTAATGTGCCATAGCCTGGGACAGTTACAGCCATTGTTTTGCTATTTATAGAGCCTTGTGGATCTAATCATTGAAGTTTGCCATCACATTGAAGAAATATCCAGCTGTTATTTCTTCAAAAGAAGTTTTTGTTACCCCTCTCTTTTCATCCAATATTCATTCTCTCTCTCTCTCTCTCTCTGTGTGTGTGTGTGTGTGTGTGTGAGAGAGAGAGAGAGAGAGAGAGAGAGAGAGAGAGAGGGAGAGACAGAGAGAGAGAAGGAGAGAGAGAGAGACAGAGAGAGAAAGGGATAGAGAGAGACAGAGAGACAGAGACAGAGAATTTTATTGAGTTTAAGGAAATACTGCTAATTTTTCAAAATCTTTTGGTTTTCACATTGGATCATTCCTAGCAAACGTTGAGCCTACTTCTTCCTCTTTTAAGCCTATTTAACAATTGGGTTTTTCCAACAACTGTCTTAAACTTACAACTTTCAGCTCCAGAAATCTGTTTTTATATTCTATTGTTTTCCTGTCTTTTGAGATTTAAAGTTATCCACTGAGATTTTCACTCACAGCAAGCATCCCCCGTTGCATTTTATTGCATTGCCATAATTACTGCTTGAATATCCAGCAGCTGATTCATTTTCTGTTTGGACACCTATCATTTTCTTTTCTCTTGAGAATGCATTCCATTTTCCTGCCTCATTGTGAGTGGGATAATCTTGGAATGCATGTTAGTCATTACTGATGTTTGTAGATCCTGGATAATGCAATTTGTCCTTCCGTTTCCTTTTCTTTTTCCTTTTTTTTTTCTATTGACAAGTGTTTTTCTTGATGGCTGTAGCTTCATGAATTGTTTATTGGCCAGCAGTTCTTATATTTAACTGAGATGCCTTCATCTCTTTAATGTACATGCACCTGGGAATCTGTCAGAGATATATGGGCAGAGATTGTGGGATGCTTTTTGTTTTTCCTCTTCCAGAATCCCCCCCCCCCCACTCTCTCCAGCCTTCATAGCTCCTAACTTTTCTTTGGCTTCTTGCACCAAGAAACCTTAGTTTTTCCATTTGGACTCACAGCTCTGTTGTCTCAGCCATGCAAACCTATGGGTTCACTCTCTCCTTCCTTGGGGAAACTTGCACTCTCCACTAGTCTGCCTGCTTCTCTTCTCATCCAGATCTTATCAGAATGATGTCTGTGGGATGTTCAATTCTTTATTATTTTCTGCATAAAAGAAAAATGTCTAGGGTCTGTCATATGTGGATATCTCCATAAGACTGTTTTTAAAAATACTGTGTAACCCAATGAAAAATCTTTACTAGGAACATTTTAAGATAAAATTTTAGATCTACATGTAGTAGGAAAAAATAAATTAAAAAAAGAATAAACTATCCCGTTTGCAGGCTCTATTAAATTAGGAAGGATAGCAAGCTTATCAGTAAAAGCCTGCATTCTGATGCTTCTCTACATCATAACCGTACCGCAATGTGAATGCAGTGTAGAACCTTATAATAATAAATTACAAGGTAGCACATACTCACTGAATGTTTACATTGAAATACAATTGATAATCTAGGCACATTCCACCTGTGCATGAAAATTTCCTGGGGGGGAGAAATAGATGTCTATTTACCCCAGATAGGATACAAATGACAGGCAGAAATAATGATTCCACCCAAATGCAGCTTGGGGTACCACTGAGTTTATTGTGCTCATTTACAGAACACAGGTGAAGGGGCACATAAAGAAGTGTGGGTAACTCCCCTAATAACTGCACCACTGGAAAGTCTCATCCCTAGATGGACGATGACTTCCTCATGGCTGCATAGGTGTAGTGCTAACTTCAGTTAACCTGTATGTGATTGTGCAGATAACAAATACTCCCCAGACCACAAGATCATGTGCAGTGTGAGTTAAGTTGCACACAGCTGACAGAAAGCTATAGGACTAGTAGCCTGAAATAGGAGACCATGGCCTAATAACCCTCCCAAGTCCTGCTTCTATGAGGCAACATCAGCAGGCCCCACCGTTAGGATGTCTTCTGAGTCATCACAGGTGCTCTGACTATGATGGGGATGACTGCGATGCTTAGAGGTTCCACAATATCATCTGCTTTATATCTGCAGAGCTTAAAACATAGGAAGTTAACTTGACTAAGGTCACAGAATGAAGACTGTGACACTGAAGGGAGATGCAGGGTATCCATGGCCAGAAGCTTTCTCCTCTGCACTAGGCTTTGGGAGCTCCAGGATGAGGCCGTGTCCAACAAGCATGTCAAATGGGGGAAATTCACAAAGGCTTTTAGTGGTACCTGAGAGCATGCTGAAAGCACTTGGAATGGGGGATGCGCACAAACAATCCAGACTCTACTCAATTCACCCTGGGAGGGAGATACAGAAGCCGTAGATCCAGGGTTGTGATGAGGATGGGACAGAGGGAGAAACAACACAAGTATGACTACAGTGGGAACCATGGTTATAACATTCCCCATTGTGAAGATTAGGCTGAGCAAAAGAGATTCTGCAGAGAGCCCTTCTGCTATAGCCACAAAGCTCTCATAGGCTCAGATGTCAATTGACAGAAGTCAGGAAAGTCAGTGAGAGACCAGAAGCAGCTCCGAAGGAAACTAGGGCTATTAGATAACTGAATATTAAGACCTTTAAAATTTAAATGTGGCCTTGGGTAGGGATTTTAAAGATATTTCTCCTTCATGTTCACAAACGATATGGAAACTTTAAAGTAAAATAAGATCAGTTGCAAAAAGAAAATTGATAGCTTTTCATTGTTTTGCATGCTTGAATCCCAGTCCTCTGACCTATAAGCAGACTATTGAAATACAAGGTGGATAGTGGGCCTTGAAAAATGAACAATCCTTCTGAAAAGATATCGTATTATTAAGCTGAGGGGTAAAGTAAGCAGTCAATCCATCCAGAAAGGATGCTAAGAGGGAGGGAATTAATTTGTGATTATTCCTTCAAGGCTCAGATGAGCTGAGAACATCAACAAGCAATGGTTTGATCATAGATACACAGGTTGACTGTGGATGCTTGAACATCTATGTCATAAGCAGACATCAGTAAGATGTAGACCATGAAGGAACTGTGTGCTGTTCTAATTCAATAAATCCAATAACAGCCCTCCATAGAAGCTTACAGAATTCTTAAAACTAGAATAGTGGACTCTAAAGTGTATAATAGAAAATACAGAGCAAGAAAACCCTAACATTTATGAAAAGGAAGATTATTTAAGGATCATTCATCATAAATTGTAACAACCCTTGATCACAAATTTATGATATAAACAGCACTGAACTGGTATATGAATTTGCTACAGATCACAATGTCAAAATATCTCAAATAAATCAACTTATAAGAGAAATTTTTAATTGTGGCTTGCAACTGTACAGATTCCAGACAGGGAGTGTAGGACAAAGGGCTCACCTCATAGAAACAAAATGGAATAGGGACAAAAGGGAAGACAAGGTACTGTGGTCCAGGAGTAGGTTCAAGGGTATGCCCTCAACGACCTAACTTTCTCTCACCAAGATCTGTCTCCTAAATGCTTTTCTCTCCCAATAGTGTGACAAGCTGGAGAACAAGCCTTCAGTACACAGGCCACTAGGCACCATGGCAGATGTAAATGATAGCAACTGGTGCCGGAGTAGACTAACAAAAAGAAGAAAATGAAAAGTCAAGAATTACCTTGAAGTCACGTGGTATACTACTAGTTACTTTCCCTATTGTTGGGACAGAACACCTGACACATACTTTGACTTGTTGTCTCAGAGAATTTAGTCCACCAAGGCAGGAAAGGCATGCTGGGACAGAGCAGGACAGGAAGCACCCAGATGAAAGTTAGCAGTCAACTAGCTTTCTTTTTCTATTACATCACAGGTCAAGGGGTGGTGCCACCTACATGCAGGGCAAGTTGTTCTGCTTTAGTTAAGCCTCTCTGAAACACCCTCCCAGGTACCCTCCCAGATGTGCCTTAGCCTCCTGGGTAACTTCAAATCCAGTCACAGTGACAGTGAAGATTAATCTTCATATATGGTAGTGTAGCATTTGATAGGGTGATATTTCAAATCAGTGGTGGGATTAACTATTTAGTCTAAGATGTCTGAACATCTGGGTAGATCATAAAGTTACTATGTCACACAGCATATGTCACAATAATGCTGAGATAAACATTTTAAATATCAAAGCAAAGCCAATAAAATTCTAAAAGAGCCTTTTGGTGTTGAGAAGATAATTTCAGAATGAGGAAAATTTTGTCAGGGACACAGGCTTAGATAATTTTATGGTGTATTGCTACTTCTTTTTTTTTTTTTTTTTACATTTTTTTTTATTAATTTATTCTTGTTACATCTCAATGTTATTAGCCCATCCCTTGTATCCTCCCATTCCTCCTCCCCCCCCCATTTTCCCATTATTCCCCCTCCCCTAATGGACTGTTCCTGAGGGGATTAACGTCCCCCTATATATTCTCATAGGGTATCAAGTCTCTTCTTGGCTACTTGCTGTCCTTCCTCTGAGTGCCACCAGGTCTCCCCCTCCAGGGGACATGGTCAAATGTGAGGCACCAGAGTACGTGAGAAAGTCGTATCCCACTCTCCACTCAACTGTGGAGAATATTCTGACCATTGGCTAGATCTGGGAAGGGGTTTAAAGTGTACCTCCTGTATTGTCCTTGATGAGTGAGGCAAATTGCACAAGAGAGTCAGTTCAAACAAAACACACAAAACCTCCTTTTCATAGATCTTTGGCTAATTAACAACTTATAAAGAGAGAGGCCAACAACAAAATAGGTAATAGCCATAAGAAAAGACAAACCATTTGTAAGAAAAACAAATATAAACATTCTATGCATGAAGTGTTTGTCATGCCATTTGTAGTAAGGGAGACAACGTTTCACTATCTTACAAGGGTTTTCCTTCCTCTCTTGCACAAGACTCTGTACTCCCCTGACTGGATGGCAAAGAGGGACATTGAACTGCATGCTTTTGACCTTTGCTCCTGGACAGGGCTCCAAGCTCAGATCTCCCAATCCTTAGCACAACTGGGAGAGTTTAAATTGTAAATTGCCCAACTCCCATGTAACAGCCTCAATCTTTTGAGTCAGGCTTTGGCATCAGTATCTCTAAGCTATTGGGTTGATTTCAGTGATCAGACTAGGCAAGACAAGATGCCTAAAGAAGCTGAAGAACTTGTTCTACACATAAATTCACACCTAAGTGAAAGAACTACAGCATGTTTAGCAGCACTAAGGGCAAAAACTGCAAAGGCATGGAAACTAGTGTTCCTGAATAGACATTTCTGGAATGATGGACGTCTCTTCTGAAAGACTTTATTACTGGCATATTTTCCAGAGAAGCTAATTCACAATCTAGTCAGGATGTGCTTATTAGCTAATGCATTCATTTTTTCTTGCACACATCAGAAATTGCATATCATCCAGCATACAATTCAGAGGATAGAAATTGCCATTAGGAACTAATTACAGCTCACAAAGAAAAAAATTCTGCTCTTTTGATGAATCTGTGTTTTCCCAGCATTTCTGTTATTTCCGTCGGTAATTGCAGAAAATAGTCTGTAGTGGGGACAATTATTAGGTTTGCTATATATTTTTATTCTAAGTCATGAGGAAGCAGGGTTCCTGGCAAGTATTTTGGGCTCCATCTGGAGAGAAGGGAGGATAGCTGTGTGCTTTGCTGCCCCTTCCTAAACTGTTTGCTAAGTAAAAACCAAACAGGTATCATGAAACTTGATGAATTACCGACGCTCTTGCAATTTTGACTATGTCGTTGCGAACCTTCTATTTTGAGAAGAAAAAGATGCAGGAAAGCTGGGAGATTGTCCCTGATGGTTTGTTGGATACACTTAGGGATCAACTGTAAAGGTCTAGGCAGAACCAGCTGTTTTCCTTTAGAGGGCCTTAGGGAGCAATTGTGGCAGGCTATATTTTGGATTAATTTTCAAAATCTATCCTAGGCTACCATGTAGTTCCTGATCTTACTGCTTCTCAGCTGTTGGGATAATGACGGGGTCCTAGGAACATGAAAATGAAGAAGTAATAAAGAAGAGAGATATGTGCTTTAAGTGGTGTGGAAGGGCCAGCATTTTATTGATTTATAACCATCCATTTCCCAATCAGTCTCACAATTTACGCCGTAATGAGTTGAAAAATTCTTGTTAGCTACTGGCATGCATTTCAAATCTAAAACACATTTTCCCATTCCATGAATGTTATAAAGATGTTTGGGGCCTTCTGGGCTCTTTGACCCTGAACCACTCGCGACACTGTAAAAATAGTGTATGTTTTAAAGCAGACAAAATGGGGAAAGCTAAATTTTTTAAAAAATAGATTAATATTTATCTTAAAATTTGTTCTTGAGACAATAAGACATTAGTTAACTAGAGGCGATTACACAGCCTTAAGATAATACATTTGATTCAGGTGATTGCACAATTTTAAAGTCGTTTTGAAAGCCCTGGCCCCGAATCTAAGTGCCAGTCTTCAGGAATGTGACTCCAACTTTGAGCTGTTTGAGCATCTAGATCCATCTCCCTTCTCTCCTTTGGGAGCTTAAGATATTTTGTGTGGGCTAGTCTTGCCCTTGAGCCAGAGGCACAGGGCAGTTGAGACAACTTTCCCAAGAGAAGCATATGGAACTAACTTTTAATATGTGTAAAGTAAGAATTGAGTCAAGGTCCGTTTTGTAAAGCAATGTCCCTAGCATATAACTTCTCTTCTTAAATTATTTACCTCTTGCTGATAATACACAACTATTGTTTTTTGTTTGGGAAGCTTTGTTCTTTGTTAGTTTGCTTGTTTGTTGAGACTCTCTAACTCAAGCTAACCTCCATTCACTCTCATGGGCAATGAGAACATAAGCACATTGTCCAAAGAGCAACTTGATTGGTACTAGGACTATCTAGCTGAGCCACTTGGCGTCAGAAAGTGACAGAAGTAGGCCTAAGAGCCAAGATACAGACAAAACAGGAAACATTAATCTGTATTTGAAATAAGTTAATATTTATCTTAAAACTGGTTCTTGAGGCAAAAAGAAGTTAACTAGACACTATTAAATATCAGGTCACATTTCAACACTCCAACCACGCTGATTGTTTCGACACTCTAACCAAGATGGCTAGCTTTTGCATTACAGACAACGTGTCAGATCGAACCTGTGTAGCCATTAATAAAGTAGGTTTGGAAAATCTAAGCCTACAAACCTGGATCTTAGCTCCTTCTTGTATTAGGTCCCTTGGAGTTCCAGCCATCACTAGAACAATGACTCCTAGCTGTCTAGGCCTCTCTCCATGGACTATCCCTCTGCCTCCTCTATGAACTGCTCTCCTTCTAGTCTACACTTCTTATTAATGCTGTTTCCTCAGTAACTTATTGATCCCTGCTGTATGCAGGCATGTATGTGCAAGTATTTAACAAAAAATAAATCAGAGTCAGACTTTTGTGAGAAGTGTTATCTCTCAGTCATGCGGTGATGGTCAATACAGGTATCATAGATCAGGACTCATGAATGACAGTTACCTTTCCAGAACACATTTTTCCTTCTTTTCCTTCTCATGCTCTCATGCCCCCTGGTTTTCCTTTCCCACTCTAATTAGCAATAAATCACAGACCACCCCTTATAAAGATAATACAAAACTATATGTTATAAATGCATTTTCTGTTTGTTGAATACCATTCATCTAAATAAATTATTCAGTGTTTTCCATTTAATCCACACCTCTTAAAGAACACCAACATTTAATAGACAATCTATTAGAGACATATATTGTATTAACATATCACTCAAACAGATGTGGCTTAACCAAGCATAAAGGAAATAATGAAAAGATATATATCAATAGTGTTGATACATATAATAGCTCATTGACTTTATTAACCTAAGTTTAAAATGTGGGTCACTGAGATGGTTCATCAGGTGAGGGTGTGTGATGGCTGCTCTTGGTTGTCAACTTGACTACATCTGAAATTCACTAAAAACCCCAAAATGGCTGATCATGCCTGTGAGGGATTTTTGCTTAATCATTTGAAGTGAGAAGATTCACATTTAATCCAAATCTTCTGAAGTGGGAAGACCCAGCTTTAATATGAGCCACACCTTTTGCTGGTTAAAGGAGATGGAAGAGGGAAGTTGCTCTTTTTACCTGCTTGTTCTTGTCCTTGATAGCAAGTCCACTCCTTCGCTGGCATTAGAGAATACTTCTTTAGAATTCCAGAATACACTGAAGTCCATCCTCATGAACTGAACTCCTACTGGATTCTTGGAGTTTTATATATATATATGAGACAGAGAGAAATATTCACTCTATAAGTTCTATCATTCTAGAAAACCCTGATTTATTAACCCAGGGTACTTGCCACTCAGCCTAAGTTTGATTCTCAGGACCCACATGGTGGAAGGAAAAAAACTGACTGCTCAAAGTTGTCTTCTGGGCTGGAATTGGGGGATGTTTGGGGGATGGTGTGTAAATCTAGTGTATTGAAACTTCCTGGAGTCTAGATCCTAATGAGGACTCCTAGTAATGGGGGATATGGAACCTCAACTGGCCATCTCATGTAGCCAGGTAAGGCATACAATGAAGGGATTAGGTTGCATTCAGTTGAGTTGTTGGCCAAGGGGACCAAATGGAAATCCTCAGACTACCCAAGCTGATGCTAGGACAAAGGGTTGCTCTTTGCAAAATGACAGCAGGGCCTTATTGCCAAGGACAATATCCACACAGCTCACTGAACATGGAGAAGTCGATCTGGTGGCTACATGGAGCCTTCACTCTTGTATTCTACTCTCTTTGATGCAGGAAGGTACTCTGTAGGCTACCAAAAGAAAAATGTGGACACCAACCCATCCACAAAACCTTTGACCTATATAATCTGTCCTGCTTACAAAATATGCTAGGGCAATGGTGGCACAGAACTCATGAGAAGAGTTAACCAATGTCTGATTTGACTTAAGGCACACCCCATAAGAAGGAGTCCATACCTAACACTGATTGGATAACTAAGAACTGGAGACTAGATATCCCAGAGACCTAGGGTAAAATCAAACATATATGGTCAAAAATAAAAATAAAAAATAAAATTATCCCTAATGATATTATGCTATCCTCATAGATCAGGGCCTTATCTAATCATCATCAGAGAGGCTTTTTCTGGCAGCGTATGGAAACAGATGCAGAAACACAAAGCCAGACATTATGTAGAGAGTCTAAATTAAAGGTTTCCATCAGGCCCCTCCCCTCAGAGCTCAGAAAGTCCCCCGGAAGAGGCAGCAGAAAGATTGTAAGAGTCAGAGGGGATGAAGGACACCAGGAAAAGAACACGTCTCTCTGAATCAACTAAACAAGGCACATATGAGCTCACAGAGCCTGAAGCATCAAACATAGGGCCTACATGGGTCTATGCCAGGTCCTCTTTTTATATATTATAGTGACCAATTTAATATTTTTATGGAACTCCTGACTATAAGAACCAGTGGGTCTTGATCTTTTGCCTACTTTTGGGACTCTTTTCCCCCAGTTGGGTTGCTGTGTCCAACTTCTAAATGAAAGTTTTTGCTACATCTTATATTTTATCCTGTCACATTTGGTTGTTATCTCATAGAAGCCTGTTCTTTTCTGAGGAGATAAAGTAAGGGAGTGAATCCAGATGGGGAGGAATTTGGAGGAGTACAGGGACGGAGTACTATAATCATGATATACTCTATGACAAAAGAATCTCTTTTCAATAAAAAGGAGAAAAAGAAAAAGAAAGTTGCCTTCTGACCTCTACATATGACCACAGTACACACTCAGCTACAAAAACAAACAGCAATATACTCGGGCCAGAAAGATGGCTTCATGAGCTAAGGTACTGGCCACCAACCCTGATGCCTGAGTTTGATACTTGAAACCCATACAGTTGAAGGAAGGAACCAATTCCTTCAATGTGGGACACTGCTGCAGAGGTTGAACTCTGGTATATCCAGATAGCCAACTGAGCTCAGTCTATTACTATAGACAACCTTTCTCAATGGTGTTCTTTCTTCCCCTGACCTGGGACTGCCTCCAGATCCTCTAAGGAGCAGCACATAGCCCTCAAGGGAGATTATGGGCCTGACCCTTCCTGATAAAAAACCTTTCAGCAAGCACCTGAGGATTCCTGGAAGTACCCCACCCTATGCTAAGGAGATCCTAGCCTCTTACAAATGACCTCTAATCATACCTAGAATTTTTCCCCCACGCACAGGATAATTAAGTACTGTGTTTTCTTTCTTGTGATAGGACCCCATGCTATTGCATGTAAATTAGGTACAGTACCATTGCATGAAGATGAAGTATCTTGACACCTCTGGCCCTAGCGAATCAGACACGTTCATCCACAAACCCCTCCCCACTGCCTAAGGTTTATAAATAAAGGCTAGCTGGCACCATGGCCATCAGAGACTCCACTTATTCTGGGGAAGAACTGCCACTGGCAGTGATGCCAGAGTGACAGAGATACCTGGCACCTGCTCCATTGCTTCTGGCTTGGTGCTGACTACCAGTGAAGCACTGCTGGGCCTGGGCCTCACTGGACCATCTATGCTTGTGGTGCTCTTGAGTTCCCACTGACATCTGATACTAGTAATCTCATTCTAAAAGAGCTAAAGTGTAACACTAGTGGAAAATTCATTTTCCACACACACCCCCTGGAAAGACTGGGAACCTATCCTAACACCCAGGCCATGGGCTTCACCCTGAACACTCTACACTGCAGTGAGTGAGAAATGGGACCTTGGGGCCTTTGATCTTAAGGTCTGTCTATTCTCATTCAGAAGCAAGCAGCTCCTAGACCAACCCCACTGGAAGATGAATGACACTTCAAGTTGTTTCTCTTCTGACCTCCACAAGCATCTGTGGCATGTATGCTTCCACCCACACATTATATACATGTACAGATAAATTAAGAAATAAATGCATTTTAAAAATTAGAATTTGTCTGGCTCCTCTGAACTGTCTTTATCTGGAGGCATTTTGGCATCTCTCACGAAGCAGTTAAGAATCTGCAGTCCCTCCCTCTGGGGAGTGAAGAAGGAGTAGGCCACTGTCCTCTTTGTGGTGTGGAAACCAGTACATCTGTGGTCATCATATGACACATGGTAAGGGAATGTGCCCATGGAGAGCACATGCTCTGTCCGGTGAAGTGGTCATTCCCACAGGGCAGGCTTTGGTGAACTAGGAGGAAACAGAGGTTTAAAGGGGAACCTAATATGATGTGAAAAGAAGAAAGTTCATATTTCTGTATCCTTTTTCCACTCCATTCAATTGAAAACTGAGAAGACAAAAGTTTTCTCTTTGCCAAAGAAATCAATTAACTAGCTGCCATTTCTGCTAAGCACAATGTTTTAAACTTACCTAAAAATGCTACTTGTTACTCTAACTACTAAGTGAATTCACATCCACATTTAATTCTTTAAAAAAAATCCTCAGAATAAATTAATTTTTAAAAAACTAAAAAAAAA
The DNA here is from genome assembly GCF_903995435.1 of Acomys russatus. Classification (NCBI taxonomy): domain Eukaryota; kingdom Metazoa; phylum Chordata; class Mammalia; order Rodentia; family Muridae; genus Acomys; species Acomys russatus. The sequence continues at coordinate 30,806,702 of NC_067138.1, forward strand.
AAAAAAAAAATCCTCAGTTTCTTTCAAAGGTTGAACACTCATCAAAGCTACCACTCCTAGAGGCATCCTGGGAAGTGTTTATGCTTAACTGTGTGTCTGAGCATGTAAGTCCCAAACTCTCTCTGCTTGAAAAATGGGCCTCTTCCGTGACAGGAATGTTATGGAGACAATCAAGCATCCTATAGCAAATTTGTCTCTGGTTGCATTTCTGAGGTGAAGCTTGCTCCTTGAATCAAGGTTGTGGAACGTATATCACCAATCCTAATACCTGGGCTTTGAGTCCGTCAGCATGTTTGGCCATATTCTCTGCATTGATTTAGAAGGCCGTGGATGCATCTGGGTGGGCTCCAATGAAGAATCAGTCCTTGTAACAGCTTTATTTATCAACAGCAAAACTGCTGCAATCAGTTTCTTAGTAGAAGCCAGCACTGGGATGCTAGAAGTGCAGGTCAGTGCTAGAGCACTTGCCAAGTATTGCTGAGACCCTGTTTTTAATCCATAGATCACAATGAAAGAGAAAAGGAAGGAGAAAGTGATGACCACCTAACATTGTGTGGTGGAAGATGTGGCAAATGACATCAGAAAAGAGCAGGAAGAGGCCTGTGTTTCATCCTCAGTGACCTGAGTTCTTTTAAGATCATTCAGAGCAAAAGTGGTGGGAGGAAGGGAGTCTTGGGAGTGATAAGCTGGTCATTGCCCAAAACCAAACATATATGGAACCAATTATATTAGTTTGCTTCTCTGCACATGTCTAGTGAGTCAAAGTGTCCAGTGAATCAAGGTGAGCAAAGCAGCCATTCTATTCACATTATAGAAGACTAGGATTTATGGCCAGCTTTCACCAAATGTTCGAAAGGTTTTTTATGACAGAGGGATTTGTGACTTGAAAAACATAATTCAGCCTGGATTTTATGCAGGAGCCATTGGGCTTGCTGGGTAAAAGCTTTCTAGGCAGTTTCTTCTGGGGGCAGAGAAAGCCTGAAGTATTCCCTTATCTCAGGAGAAGGGAGAGAGGGACAGGCTGGGTCCAAAGTGAATTTGGGAGACTGGTCCTGCACAGTAGTCATTACTTCTTAATATAGCAAGAGACCCAGAGGTTGCTTAACAGTGGTCCCTTTAGAGATAACATTTGTTGGGACCTCAAAGGCCTTTGTGCCCACAGACCTTCAGGAAGGCCACACCTTAAGCTCACAGAATTCCCCCCTCAAAGGATTAGGTATATAATCTGTCCTTCCTTCCAGATAGGAATAGGATGTTACTAACAGCCTCGTAACTTGTGATAGCTGTTGGGCTAGACCATATCAAGCTTCCACAACCAGGACAAGAGGTGGGCTTAGTAAACTAAATGACTTTTACATTGCCTGTATATCCAGGGCCTCCTCCACCCAAGGGGCTCTCACAGACAAGACTGGAGATACCTAATAGACTAAATGACCTTTACATAATCTGGACAGCCAGAGGCTCCCTCAAGCTTCTACATGCAGGACCAGGGGTGACTAACAGCCCAAATGACCTCTACCTTATCTATATGACTGAGACCACACACTAGACCCTTCTTTAGGCACTTAAGCTAGTACAGGTAACCTATCTTCAAACACTATCTTCTTGGAAAAAATAGCATGTACCCTGAGTTGAGTTTCGGTGCAATTATGCTTCTTTGTACACCAGGGATTGTATTATACAAGAAAACTCTTTTCTCCAAATCATACCAGGTTTAAATAGGATAGGATCAGACTCTGAAGTTTGATCTAGGTTGATGAAGTCAATCTGAGCCAAGTTTTCATTCCCATCTCTTCACAGGTCACTGCCTGTCTTGATCCCCCACCACCACCCCAGAGACTCCCTCGAAGTTTCTGATGTCTTGGCTGATCAAGGAAAGGCCAGTGTTCTGGGAAACAGGGACTTGTTAAGGACTTTGCTGTACTAACTCATTCAACCTCTGACTTAAATACTCTTATTTAGGTATGAGAGATTTGTGAAACACAGATTTGAGAATAGGAAAGGAAGGAGCTAAGAGGGATCAACTGCTCTGGATAAGGTACGAAGGAAAGGGTTGGGTGGGGAAAACTTTTGAGCATAATACAGCTTCAAGAAAATCTGCAAGGGGAATTCCTTATCCAGGGCTACCCACTAAGCATATCCTCATCAACCAGAGAGTCACCTGCCCTAGTGACCATGTGTTCTCTATGGTGGGTTGAGAGCACCCAAAGGAATGCTGGGACATGACATCACAGCAGTTATTTAAGATCTGCAATCAATCACATCTCCTGCAGCCAGAGACCTAGGAGGAACACATTGCTGTATTTTACCTAGAACCAGTCAGGAAATGAAAACCAGAGAAGCTTATTATAAACAATAATTAACACCTGACATAGAAGACGCTGGAACACATAAGCACAACTCTTCTGTACCCTAGAGTTTAGGAGGAAGGAAGAGAAAACTCACAGAGAGGCACAGGGTTTGCATATCCATGGCTTCACCCCTGACACTAGGACATTTGCTGGCTTGCTGGAGCTTGGCCTGGTATGCTGGTGACCTAATGTTGGGTTGCAGTAGGATGCCTTTTTTTTTATGCTGTGTGCCTGCTGTGCAGTGTTCTGAAGAGTATGAACTGAAATCACTGTAAAGAAACAAATGTGAGGGACACCACCCATTAGAGCAGAGCCAGAGGGAAAAGTGACCTTGGAGCTGACAAGAAATAGCTAATCACTAAGCTATGTGGTCACCTCAAAAATCCTTCAAAGTTAGTATTTTCCTCTAGTGCTTTGTTTTGGCAAACAAGAAAAAAATAACTTTATTCAACCCCAGTAATTTTATAAAATGGATAAAACTAGAGATACATAGAATTAAAATGGCATGATCATACAAGTGTAATTATGGCATACTCCCTGTAAAGAGAACGTCCTTTTCTTATAAGTGTACCTCATAATAATATAATAAAACCAAAAGTCAATTACAAACCCATAAACCTAAATATACAATATTTCATAGAAGAAAGAAATGGAAAATTGCTTCTTTAATGGGAAGGCTGAGGCTTGGGGACAGAGGGGAGCTTATTAATAATAGTTTAGTGAATTGAGAGCTGAAATACAGCAATACTTATAGATAATCTCTCATCTTTACACTGTAAGCCAAATGCTTACAAGTCACAGACATAGCAGGTGGAAGCTGGAACTACAAAGAGAAGCCTCTCTGACTGCAGAACTGCCCTTGACAAGTATCCTGTGTGGCCATGATGTGTTTCCACAGCTCTTTTCCAATGGCCAGAACATTTCTCTAGAGAAACCCCAGGGCTTGCTAGCTTAGCAGTAAAAGAATCTTTTGTTTTTGTTTTGTTTTGCTTTTGTGTTTTTGTTCTTTTGGTTTTGTATCTTGTTTTGGTTTTGTTTGTTTGTTTGTTTTTGAGGCAGGGTCTCTCTGTATAGCCTTGGCTGTCCTGGACTCGCTTTGTAGATCAGACTGGCCTCAAACTCACTGAGATCCACCTGCCTCTGCCTCTCTGAGTGCAAAGATCAAAGGTGTGCACCACCACAACCGGCTTTGCTTTGTTTTTCGATCTTGAGCAGTCCTGCGATGTCTCTTCCTAGGACCTTTGTTCAGCTCTGCCACAAAGACAGGGTTTAGTTTTTAACTGGCTGTGAAAAAAATAAGCCTACACTGTAAGAACGAATCAAAGATGACAACACTGGAACTGACATCTATGACGAGTGCAAGGGCCCTGTGGTCACTGGGCCTGGAGGACTGGAAAGAGTGAGGGTTCTGACATTTCTAGGTGATGGATACTCAACAGAGATCCTCACAGCCTTTCTACTTTTCCTTCTTGGGGCCAAATACGGAGAAAGAAGCTGCATTAAGCCAGATTTCTGTTGAGTGCAGGAAGAATTCCATCACCACAGAGATGATAAGACACTGAATAAAGGTCCCTGTGCAGTGCTGACGTGCCCTTCCCTGTGATATTAAAAAAGAAAGTCAAAACTATCCACATGAGTCATTTGGGCATCTTGTAATGGAAACAGTTTCTTAAGGTCCTTATTGCCCTTAAAATCCAATGTGTCCTTGTCAGTTTAATTCTTCCTTGCCAACAGAGATAAACACCATCCAAGGGCAATGGGCTCAAGAGAAAATTAATAAGAATTTCTGTGAATTGAGAGCTGACATTCAGCAATACTTTACAAATTGTCTCTCATCTTTACACCACAAGGAAAATGACACTGTTTCATTTTACAGGTCATGAGGCTCAGAGAATATATTAAAGATTACACAGCAAACATAGATTTCTAGGCCAGAACCCTCTGACTAAGCTGGAATGAGTTCATGGACAAAGTGTGCCTCTTAAATGTTCCAGAAGACTGCTTAGTGATACCCTCATACTTGGTAGCTAGTTGGCAATGAGGTCGCTGAGGACCTTCCTCCATAATTTGTTTTGGGCTTCCTTTTTGCACCCACATTAACACACTATTCTAAGGAATAAGAAAGTATCACAATTGCCTTCCTTAGATTTGGAAATACCATGTGGAAAAAGGGGAAAGAATTACAGTCCCACTCTTTAATATTTAAAATTCCATAGAGCAGCACTGAATGTCAGCAACATACACAGACATAGCTGTGTCTTTCCACAATGTCAGACTTTATTGGGTAATAATAAATTCAGAAGCTTTGCCAGGTTCCCTGGTTGCAGTTTGCCAAGCAGTCCTGATTGCTTTTTCTTAATAGCTGACAGGGGTAAACACAGGTTCTTTTATTCCAGTCTTAATTACTAATATTAATTCTCAGCTCACATATTCCACATACCATAGTAATTATATCTCTGTGTGTGTGTGAACGTGTGTGTGTGTATGTGTGTATCTGTGTGTGTGTGTGTGAGTGTGTGTGTGTGTGTGTGAGTGTGTGTGTGTGTGTTACAGGCTGGCTGCATTTTTAAAAGGCTGCAGCACAGTTCAAATAGGTCAAAGAGGCTTTCCCAAGGTGGGAGTGGGTGACGGGAAAGGAAGCTCATATAGCTTCAAAGAGATAAATAATTGCTAATAATGAACCTAGCTAAGCTGAAGGGTCACAGGATTGATCCCTGCCTCAGGGTTGAGGGGAGTCTCAGGAATGAGTCCAGATGCTGAGGATTCCCTGGAAGAAAAATTCAAAGCCTAAAGACCATGGAGGCCAGCTGCAGTAGTACGGAGTTTGGATGGATAAACCAATGGATGGATGGATGGATGGATGGATGGATGGATGGATGGATGGATGGATGACTATTTGCATATTAGGCTATTACAGTAGTGGGGACTGAGCCAAGCTGGAAGTCATCTTTCTATCAGGAATTCTCTGCTTCCTACCTTTGATTCAAATATAAGTGGTCATACGACAGGCCAGTAGGGGCTGAGGCCATCACAGTGCTCAGTGGCCTTCTCTTATGGAATACAGATAAGGGTCTTGCATCCTTTTCTTGGTCTTCTACTTCACTCAATAAGTTCTCAGGCCTTGCTTTCCTGACAGCTTTATGTTCTTGTATGTTCACATGAGCTCAGTCTAGATTGATAATTTTACAGGGTAGTCCCTTTTGACTATGGGAATTCATGATCATCTGTACTTCAAGGGTGGTACTGTACATGGTGGTGGTGTCTCCATGTACAAGAGTCATTTTCCCTCTACATCTACACTCAAGATGATGCAGAACATGGCTTGTGAAATGCACTCTTTAGCGTCTGAAAAGCCACTGCTTTGTATCATTAAAAAAAGAGCTCAGTCTCTCTACCATGGAGTGGGTCTTAGGGTGGACCAAGGATTGGTTGGACCTTCCTTCAATCTCTGCTCTACCTTTATCCCTAGCCATCTTATAGGCAGGGTGAATTTTGGCTTGAAGTTTTTTGTGAGTGGGTTGGTGTTCCCCCTCCCTCCACTAGGGTGCTGTCTAGTTAGAGGGTGGCCTCTTCAGTTTCCATGTCTTCCACTGTTGGGGGCTCAGCTAGAGTCACCCCATAGCCTCTCAGGAGCCTACCCTGTCATTGGCCTCCAGCTATTCTCAGAGATGTTCCAGCGGTTTCTCTTCTCTCTGCAAGCCCCACCCCCACTCCCACCTCCACTCTCCCCACCCTCATTTCACTCAGCTCTCCTTCTTCTATCCTGTTCCTTCTCTTCAAGCAGTTCCTCTGTCTATTCTGTTTGCTCTTTTCAGGGAGCCAACCCCTGCCTCTATAACAACACTGTATTATGTTTGCAGACTGGAGCCTAATATAGCTGTCATCTGAGAGGCTCCGCCCAGCAATGGACTCACAGCCAAACACTGAGCAGAGACAAAGAGCCTTGCCAGGCCACCATGGAAGAGGATGCACTCAGTCCTGATGTGACTTGATGTTCTGGGAGGGGTAGGGGGAGGCACTCCTTTTCTGGGGGTTAGAGGAGGGAGAAAGGTGGACTAGGAGGGCAGGTAGGACTGTGAAGGGAAGAGGGAGGGGGCCATGATTGGGATGTAAAGTGAATGAATAAATAAATAAATTAATAATAGTAGTATTAATAATAACAGTAACAGAACAGCTCAGAGTACCAACTGCAGCCTGATCTTAGTGGGAAGCCACTTATTAAATAAAACTGGGGAAGGGGACAGTGGGCTCTACAGAGGCTTATTAAGAAAGGACTATTTCTTCCTAGAACACCATGATTAGCTTTTTTTTTTTTTAATTTGTGGGATTTTTTTTCTATTTTAATTCTTTTTAATGTATTCTCTTACGCAATTTTTCATTAAAAGATTGAGCTCTGAGCTGTATTCCTAGGCCTGGGTAGATGTAATGATGTGACTATCTAAATTGCTTGGATGATTATAAACTGAAAGAGGTGGAATGCGGACATACCACTGCCCCTCCCCTAAGACTTAACCCAAGGTGCTGAGTGGATGGCTCAGCAATTAAGAGCACCTGCTCTTCCTTCCGAGGACCCATGTTTGGTTCTGAGCATCTACATGGACACTGAAAACCCACTGTAATTCCAGTTCCAGGGGCTCTAATACCATGTTCTGGCCTCTTTAGACAGGAGGCATGTGTGTGGTACAGAAGCATACATGTTTGCATAATCAATCACACATGCACATAAAATATTTTCAGAGAGTGAATCCATCTGTGGTATCATTCACCAGTACAGGGGAATACCCTTGGGAAACACACCTGTTCAGAGACTTCAGAAAGTACCATGAAGCCTGCCTCCTCGAGGGCAGTTCACATTGTGATGCTCTGCAGTGAGCCTGTCTTCTACACTGCAGGCTGTGTGTCACGTGTGCACTCTTTGTGCAGTGTCCATAAGGATGGGAAGTAGACAGGAGACCCGAGTGAGATTCTGGTAACATTTGGATGCTTCACAATTGGAATCTGCCAAGGCTGATTTCTTCTGCCAGCTTTGCATCATGTTTCTGGGAAACTAGGAATGCAGAGGCCACAACTGGAAATAAACAGCGAACTGATAATGACAATTAGACCCTACATTTCAGATCTATGCTTCCTGGGCACTTCTAAAATGACAAAGCTCACCAAGACCTTTCTGGCCGCACCAGCTGCCACCTCAGGATTCCCCGTTAGTGCCACTGTCCAGGTGACTTTATTGTGGGAACTATTCACGAGAACTCTTCAGCAGCCCATCCTTCTCAAACACATATGCCTTGGACTCTTCCAGCAAAAGATTCAAATTTCAGTCAATAAAACATGGCCTCTGTCCTCAGATGCCCAACATTAAACAAAATAAGAACTGTGGGCTTTAATGTAAAAATGAATAGGAGGCTTTCCATGCTATGAAGACATTAATACAGTAGTATAAAAGATAAAATTGCCAAGCCCACGATATAATGGTGCCAGTGCCAGTGCCAGTGGTAGCCAGCAGGAGAGCTATAGCCTCAAGAGCACACAGAGATTGATGGATAAGCAAGGCTTTCTGTTATATATAGTACAGGCCAGGTAAGCAAAGCTTTCTGTTGGAACAGGCTGCAGCAACAAAATGCCAGACTGTGTGGTTTAAACAGCGTGTATGTTTCGTTTCCTCACAGTACTAGAGGCTAAGAGCATAAGATCACATGTCATTCCTACAATTTCACTTAACTTCAGTTACCTTTTAAAGATGGTATTTCAAAACACAGTTGCATCTGGAATCAGGACTTCAATATGTAAACTGAGGAGGAACAGTTTAGTCTATTATATACCTTCAGAAGGCTAAGACTTGGCCAAATGGATGCCTTTGGTAGTAAGGTAGGGTAGTGCAATGTGAACAATTTCCAAAGGTTCAGCGGATCCAGCACACGGGAGCAGTGCAAAGTATCCAACATGGACTGGGAAACTAAAGGAAGTCTGGAGTGCTTTCTGAGCAGACTGTACTCTGTCATACTTTGTCAGGTAGGCAATCAGGGTGCTAGTGGAACTTTCAATATGAGTTGAACAAATTCTAATTTTAGGGGGGAAAAAGCTAGCTGATATCAACTTAAAAGAGGACAGAGAACAAAAAGAAATAGGACTTGGAACCCACCCATGGACACTGTAACAATCCCAGGAAAGTGTCTTGCTGGGACAACAGCAATGGATGTGTCTTAGGGTTAATGTTGCTGTGACAAAACACCGTGACCAAACCCAGCTGGAGGAGGAAAGGATGTATTTGGCTTACATTTTCACATCACTGTTCATCGCTAAAGAAGTCAGGGTGAGAATTCACACAGGCCAGGAACCTGGAGGCTGGAGCTGATGCAGAGGCCATGGAGGAGTGCTGCTTACTTGCTTACTGGCTTGCTCTTCATGGCTTGCTCAGCTTGCTTTTTTCTGGAACCCAGGACCACCAGCCCAGGGGTGACCCCACCCACAATGGCCTGGGCTCTCCCACATCAGTCAGTAAGACCTCTACAGACTTAGTTATAACCTGGCCTTATGGGGGCATCTTCTCAGTCGAGGCTGCCTTCGCTCCAATGACTCTAGCTTGTGCCAAGTTGACAAAAAAACAAGCTAGCATAGGGTATATGGATAACAAAAGAGAAAGAGGCCCCAGCATTATTAGAAGTCAGAACAGTAGGATCAGTTTGCTACAGTGAATGCAGAAGGGCAAAAGCAGAGGAGAATCCCATGTCACTGAATGGGTGCTTGGGTGCTGTTAGTGTTTCTGTGCTATGGGTTCAGGAGAGTCCGAGGTCCACTCTGTGCCCATTGGCTGTTGCTGCTGCTCCATTCTGAATCCTCTTCTCTGCCCAAAAGTCTGGCTTACCACACTGTGACATGAAAGTGAACAACCATAAATGCAAAGCATGATCATGGGAATTGTAATGGAAGGAAATTTGCTAGCATAACAGTACCACAATATAAAGCCTATCTGTGCATTCTACTTTCTTTCATTAGCAATAACACCAATGGTAAATGCAAGAACTGACAGACTCTCTAAACTCTTAAATGGTTCTGGATGAGAGGCACATTTGAGTTTCCAGAGCCTAAAACTATAATACACCTTTATCCACTACTGTTAATGCAAAAACTAATCTTTATGTTTAGATGCCCTGACCATCTTTCTAATCATATTGATCCAGGACAGTGTTGTCCTCTAGAAATGCACCTAGAGTGACAGGTGGGAGCTATGGTCATATTTTTTTTTTAATTAGTAGCCAAGTTTTAAAGACGAAAAGAAATTTGCAGTTTGGTGCCCAGATGGTAAGGCATAATTTAAAAAGAAAGGAAGGAGGCTAAGAAGGAAGAAAGGAAGGAAGGAAGGAAGGAAGGAAGGAAGGAAGGAAGGAGAGAAATTAAATTCCACAATGACTTAAAAATATATAAAATGTTAACATCTCACATATCATGAATATAAAAAGTAATTTTACATTTTTAGTAATACTGTTAAGCCCTATTTTGTATTTTGTACCTTAAAGAATAGCTGGAACCAGTTAAGATAACTGCCAACAACTCATTGTCATGTGACATTGCAACTTGAGAGTACTGTATTGAATATTGCAAGCCTAAACTAAGATATACTGTTGCAAGCATTAAGTAGCTGGAACCACTGCTCACTGATGTAAGTTAAGCTATTGGTATTATAATAATAATAATAATAATAATAATAATAATAATAATAATAATAATAATATAATAATAACAGTAATGATAATTTATTATTATTGTTGTTATTATTATTATTATTGGAAGGAAGAGCAGGAGGAACAGCCATGGAGAAGTACTATTTACTGGATTAATCCACATGGCTGGATCAGCTTACTTTTTATATGTAACCCAGACCTATCTGCCAAGGGTGACATCACCCACAGTGACGGCCCTCCCACAACAATCATTAACCATAAAAATGCCCCCACAGACTTGCTTACAGGCCAATCTGATGGAATCAGTTCCTCAGTTGATGCTCCCTCTTCCTAGATGACTCATCTTGTGTCAAGGTAGACAAAAACTAATAACATATACACATGGCTAAAGGCAAATTTGGTGATGATCATCCTGGGGTGATTATTACAAGAACAATTCTTAATTATTTCATCAACCAAAATGATTTTAGATAGGAGGCTCTACTGGGTGGTTTTGTGTGTCAGCTTGACACAAGGTAGAGTCATCACAGAGGAAGGAGCCTCAGTCAAGGAAATTCTACCATGAGATCCAGATGAAAAGCTTTTTCTTAACTATTGATCAATGGAGGATGGGCCAGTCCACTGTGGGTGACGCCATCCCTGGGAGGGCGGTCCTGGCTTTAGGCGGAGAGAGCCAGGAGAACCAAGCCAGTGAGTAGCACTCTTTCATGGCTTCTGCATGAGCTCCAGCCTCTAAGATCCTGCCATGTTTGAGTTCTTGGCCTGATTTCCTTCAACTAAAACAGCAATATAGAAATGTAAAGCCAAAAAAAAAAAAACCCCTTTCTTCACCAACTTGCTTTTTGGTCATGGTATTTCATGGCAGCAATAGAAATAAACCCTAACTAAGACAGAGTCTTAAGTTATGCTGACAGGGGTGAGGTATGACAACATCACCACAGTGGTTTATAGGATAAGGTCAGGGCTGCCTGCTCACTCAGCTCTCGGGAACAAAACCAACAGCTTCTGCAAGTATCAGGTCTGATGTCTGACCTGAAACTATTTGTAAGAAATCTATATCTCTGCTGAATATTGATGGTTTCCATCTAGAACTCTCAGCCTCTATCTGTTGACCTCCCAAAGTGGAAATGCCGTAAACGCCATAAGTGTTTTCCACCTCCGAAACATTTACTACATCAGGATAAGTTAACTGGAACAAATGGACGAACAACAGGGCTGCGTCCTCTAGTATGACTCTGCTGCTATGCCTTCTACTGTTTGGCCCGACTCAATCCCAAACAGCTCCTTCTGCTCCATAGATTACAGGTGTAGAGTAAACTGTCCCTAGAACCTGTGAAGTCTAGCAGACTCCATGCTTTCTTCAGAGTATATGACAGTGACGCTGAGTCAGGAGCCCAGTGCCAACATCACCCATGGTCAATGCCCTCTCTGAGCTCCACATTCTGCTTTGGTCTATGCATATGTCTATGACCCACATAGCTCTCACTATAATGGCACAGTTATTCTTATTTATAGTAATCCAGACCCACCTACTTTATTTTTTTTTGCAATCATGCTTAGACTATTCCTAGCCCTTTGCATTTTCATGTAAGGTTTAGGACAATCATCTTAAGCCCACATGTATATATATGCAAAAGCATATATTTGTTATTTAGATTGGTATTGCTTTGACTATATCAAGTTGGTACTAATTAGGTTCTTTAAGTAGTGAGTCTTCTACATAAACAAAATAATAAAAGCATTGGGGCATTGCAGCAATTAATCTTCATTATGAGCTTGGTTTATTTGAAGATTAATGCAGCACAGCTAAGTGTATGTGTGGGAGGGGATTCTATGAGAGAATCCACTGTGAACAGTACCATCCTATGGGCTGGTGGTCAGAGACAAAAATAAAAGGGTAAGGAAAAATGCACTCCAATCTCCAGAATTCTCTTCCATGCTTCCTGTCTGCCATGATCAATTGCTCTGCTCCAACACTGTTATGTGTGTTTTGTTTTGTTTCACTGGAGAGAAATGAATAATTATATATTTAAACTAGATACCTATGGAATACCAAAGTCCAACTTGAAGAATCAATAAGTTTCTTTAGTATAGGAGTGTAAAAACCAGCTGTGTCAGACACTGATAAAGGAAGCACCGGGCCTATAGGGGTCTTCACTGAGTCCTCTGCATACATACTATATAGATTTCAATTTAATATATTTATGAGACTCCTGAGGGTGTACATGAATGTGTCTCTGATTCTTGTGTCTTCTTTTCGGGCTGTTTTTTTCCTCTTGGCTTGCCTTATCCAACTTTGATATGATGGTTTCGATTTTATCTTATATCTTATTTTGTTATGTTTTTATGTAATCTACTAGAAGCCTGTTGTTCTCAGTGAGATACAGAAAGGGAGTGGATCTTGAAGGGAGAGGAGGTGGCGAGGAACTGCGATGAGCAGAGGGGAGGAACAATTGTATTCAGATTATATTGTATGAGAAAACAATCTATGTTTAGTAACGGAGGACAAGTAAAAGGTAGCTGTGTCACCAAAAAGCCTCCGCAACTCAGATGATATACACAAAAGAGCTCCTGGATGGCACATAAGTCAATTTACAGGTTGGAAACTCTCCCTTCCCCCTGCCTGTGTGCATAATGTGCAAGCAGTACAACCTTGCAGCAGAGCCTTATGAGTCAGGTTTACCAGACTTGGGACAAGTTTACTTTCTTTGTTTTGTTTTGTTTTCTGTCTGTATTTTTGTGCCACCTCTTATACCATGTTCCCTGTGTTTTGGAAAGTCTCTGAGTATTTTCTTCCACCTATGGTTAAGCATTGGGCCACTTATCTTACAAAAGTTTGATTAGGTATGAATCTTCCTATAGACTACTAATTGCAAAAAGGAAGTTTCCCTCAGTAGCTGATCAAGATTGATAACAACAGTGGTCTAAATATATGGTTTAGGAGGCAGTTGGATAAGCACATCACATCCACTTAGCAAAATATTAGTGGCCTTCCCACTGGGGACTATGACCTCCCTGGCCACCAGTTTTTGTTTTGGCATATAATATATGGGTTTCCATGGGATAGGCTTTAAATACAATCAGAAAGTTTGGGGTTTTATCTACAACAATTGTACAAGTATTTTATCCAATGGCACATTCACCTGCCATGTTGGTACTACAGCAAGCAGGGTTCCTGTAACAGCATTATTGTTAATAATTCTCCTCTGAGAAGTCTGAATAGCACTTTCCAGCACACCAGCAGCAGTTGTCTTTATGGTGTGTGGGCCTTAGGGGCCTCCTTAGCTAGCAACTCCTAGAGAGCTAGCCTACCCCTAAATGGGATTATCGCTTAACAATCCTATGGCTTCTAATATTTTTGTCCACTCATGTATGCTGTCTTCATTCAATAACCTTAATTGCCATCCTTACTATTCTGCTAGGTACTTTTACAAATATCTAAGACAGCCGAGAGTTTGTATTATACCAATGAGCTTTTTATCCAGGGGTGGACAGGATCTCTAAACGCCCACTGTCATTCTGTCATGGTGACAGAGATGGAGATTATGCATGAGCTTGACAACATGGGCTTCTGATAACCAAGGCTGGCATGGCTACTGCCAGGTTTGCCAACAGCAGAGACTAACAGTAAACACCCAACATGGCACCATTCCTTAGGGTGACCAGCCAGAGACCTGGTGGCCAACTGACTACATTGGATCATTTCCTCCATGGAAAGGTCCATGTTTAGTCCTTATGAGAATTGACACTTATTTGGTTATGGATTTGCCTTTCCTGCACATAATGCTTCTGCTAACACCACCATGTGAGCCCTTAAAGAATTCCTTATACACAGTGATGGTATTCTACACAGTATTGCTTCTGACCATGGAATCCACTGGTATTAACATGTTCCCCATCAACCTGAAGCACCTGGCCTGGTAGAAAGGTTAAGTGGCCTTTTGAAGACACAAGTACATTGCCAACTAGGTGGCGGCTGGAGGGCTGGGGCCAGGCTCTCCAGAAGGAAGTATATTCTTTGAACTATATCCAATATATGGTACAGTTTCTCCCATAGGCAGGATCCATGGGTCCAGAAATCAAGGAGAAGAAAAGGGAATAGTTCCACTCATTCTTATCCCTAGTGACACACTAGGAAAATATTTGCTTCCTGTTGCTTCAACTTTAAGTTTCATTGGCCTGGAAGTTTTGGTTCCAGAAGGGTATCATGCCTGCCAGGAGCCACAACAAATGTTCCATTCAATTGGAAACTCAGACTTCTCCCTGGTCACTTTGGACTTCTGATGCTCTTAAGCCAACAGGCTAAGAAAGGAACACCGGTGGTTATCATATTTAAGTTTTGAGACAGTACAAGAATGTCCTTCAAGGAACATTGCCACCTATTATAAATATAGAATGTGGTTGCAAGTGCACATGGGATAGTTATATTATGTTAAGCATCATTATGACCTGGTTATTGTTTTCATTTGAAAATTAAGCATGACATGAGGAGACATGATTGCGTGTCAAGTTGACAAGGGGTGGACTTGTAATGACTACTCCTGTTTGTCAACTTGAGGACATCTGGAATTAACTAAGACTCAAGTGGCTAAGTACACCTATGAGGCATTTTTTTTTTTCCTTAAGCAAATCATTTGAAGTGGGAAGGCCTACTTTTAATCTAGATCTTTTGAGATGGAAAGATCCACCTTTAATCTTGGCCATATCTTCTGCTAGCTGCCTGTATAAAGAACAAGAGAACGTGGACCAAGGAAGGAGGCCTGTGCTCTTTACCAGCTTACTCTGGCTCTCACTGGCAAGTCCGTTTATTCACCAGCATCAGAAACTACTTCTTTGGGATTCTGGCATATACAGAAGACCAGCTGAGACATTCAGCTTATGGACTGAATAATTCCTGGTTTCTTGGACCTTCCATTGGTAGGCAGTCATTATTGGATTAGCTGGACAACCTGTAAGCTATTCTAATAAATCCCATACATAATTATTATTTATTGTGTACATATTATTAATTACATAATAATTATTATATACTATTAATTATATATTAACTCTATCAGTTCTGTTTCTCTAGAGAACCCTGACTAATATACAAACAAATGTCTGTTCACCCTAGATAGTGCACCTACCACAGGCAAAACTGTACCACTAATGTCCAACTTAGAGTTCCTCTCAGGAATGTTGGTGAAAGGCTTCTTACAGAAGCATAGATGACCTAAGGCGATGTTATCACTAAAGGCTAAGGTTTTTTTCCATTAGAAGGAAATTGCTATATAGCAAACACCTCCCCCTTTGTGAGGGGTTAAATACTTTGGAACTGCAAGCAGAATAAATCTTGCCTCCTAAGTCATTTTGCCAGGATCTTGTCACAGTGACTAGAGAAATAACTAACATAGCAGTCAAGCATTTTCTTAATAATGTAGTTTCTAGATGAGGGAGTTTTACACATAGTTCTTTTTACTCTCATTTTTGTAATTTGTTACCATGAGTGATAGTTTCTATTATCACTAAGGAAGAATTGTACCAAGAATCTTCTTAAGACAGTTCATTCCAGAACTACTTCTAGATTTTTTATTTACTTCTAAATTTTTAAATTTTATATTTAAATTTTTATTTCTAAATTTTTCTTGATTCTCTTTAATTTTGTAAAGATGCTTATCTGTAAATAAACGATAACCATTTTTTCTTTGAAGCCACTTACCTAATTTATTTAATTTTTTATTAATCAGTGATTTGCTTCACTGGGTAAGGCAGTGGCCCTCACACTTTTTATATAGTGCCCATACTGAGTCTTCTGCTCCAGCAGAGTGTGACTAGAAAGCCTGTGTCATGTCACCTCAACACACATGCTTTCCACTCTCATTTGTTTTATATCTTTTCCTGGTTTGCTGAGAAGCATTATCTCTAGTGACTGTTAAATTTTTAAAGTGTTTTTCTGTATTTACTAAAATATTTTCCCTTTTTGAAGTAACCAATACAATTCTTAAATAAGAAATTAACCTTCTATTTTAAAGGAATAAATCCAATTCAAATTTAAGTGTATTATTATTTTTAATATAGAATTTTGAATTCTGTTTTGATTATATTCTTAATAGTTTCAAGAATGTTAAGACAATATCCCTTTATTTCTATTTTAATAAGTTGTTTGGTTTCAAGAATGTATTTTAAGTAATTAGCTTGTTGAAATTTATTTATATGTTTATTAATTCCTTAAGAATTACATGCATAGTATATTTGATTTGTGGTCATATTAACCCCTTCTCCCCAACTCCTTCCGATCTACCCTCATTCCATATTCACCCAACTTTGTGTCCTCATTTAAAAATAAGAAACCAAGTCTAATTTTACTGCCCATATACTCTAGGTCCAGTGGAACACGCTAGACCTACCAGGAACCACACCTTTAAAGAAAATTAGCCATTCCTCTCCTGCCAATTATTGCAGCTGTCAATCACCACTAACTTCTCAGTTAAGAGCAGAACCTCATGATGTCATCCCTCTCTATGCTGAGATTTTGTCTGGCTTGACTTGCACAGGTCCTGTGCATGTTGTCATAACTTCTGTGAGCTCATATGTGCAACCATAATAGATGGATGGATGGATGGATGGATGGATGGATGGGTCTGTGGGTAGATAGATAATAGAAAATTGACATATAAGAGAGAGAGAGAGAGAGAGAGAGAGAGAGAGAGAGAGAGAGAGAGAGAGAGGTATGTGTGAGAGAATCTCCATAAGTAGTTCTTCCCAAACTGAGTAGTAGATTCAGGGAAATTTCAATTCAAATACCAGAGACTTAATGTAAAAGTAGATAAGCTGATATTGAAATGTATGTGGAAATTATAAAAATATATAACAGCCAATATAATCTTGAGAATAAAAAAATTGTGGATGGCTCATGAAAAATGTTAAGACTTTCTACAAAACCTGTGTGATTATTACAATATTCTGTTGACATAAATATAAATATAAAAATTATATTCAGTTTCTTTTCAACAAAGGCACTGATGATATTCAACAGTGAAACAGAAGTGTTTTCAAGAAATGGCATTGAATACCAAGACAGCCATATAGACATAAGCCATGATCCTTAGCCTAAATTAACTGAAGCTAGAGCTATACACAGAAACAGAAATTAAAATTGTAAAGACTATAAGTAAATGCATAGGAAAATTAGCAAAGATTTGATTTATTACATATATTACACACTTTGTGAAAAGTCATATCAGTACAAAACATTATTTCTTAAATTTTGTATGTGTGTGCAATGTTGTATATGAGTAAATGCTACTTTGCTGATCTGTGTGTGAACGTTTGCAGGCAAGAGGTTGATTTCACACATCTTTGTCCCTATTACTCACTTGTTTTCTGAGTTCAAGTTTCTCACTGAAACTAGAGTCGCTGTTTGTCTAGATTAGATGGCCAGTCAGTGCCTGCAGAATTTTCCTGATTTCTCTCCATAATAGAAATATAAAAGTTAGCATATGCAAGTCACTACTATATTCTTGCTTCTAATGGCACCTAATTGTAACTAAGTAAAGATAGCTGCTAAGCTATAGCTTAGTTCCACCTATTTTAGAAAAGAGACGCCAGACCAGTGATCCTCAACTTGTGGACTGTGACCCCTTTGGAGTCACATATCAGATATGACTCTTTCACAGGAGTCACACATCAGTTATCCTGCGTATCAGATATTTATATTATGATTAATAACAGCAACAAACTTACAAGTAACAATGAAGAGACAATGAAATGATTTTATGACTGGGGGTCATATCATGAGGAGGAATTGTATTGAAGGGTCGCAGCGTTAGAAGACAGGTTGAGAGCTATGGCCCCAGACCATGTCACAGACAAGGAATTAACTAAGAACAATTGCAATTACTTCTCGGTAGCTGCTGAGAATAACTTACAGCACCTGAGGCAGCTGCAGAGTTGGAGGTAGCAGACAGTGACTATCATCTAGCAGAGTCTAAGATTGGCAAAGACGGCTTCAGCCATCCAAAACTGAGTTGGCAGCACGTCAGAAGAGCACAGTATCTCCTTGGTTGGGCCAGGCAATCATGAAGAGAGCATCCAGGCCCTATACCGTTCAGCCCATGATAGACCAGAAAACTAACCAATCTCATAGCAACGATCTCAGCTGTTGGCCAGTTCTGCCATGATCCTATAAAATCCCTGACAAGGCCTTTTGGTGCTTTTCCTCTCTTGGGAACCTATTCTACTCTTTTGAGTATCCTTCACCATTCCTTAATTTCTCACTATCCTTAAAATTCTTACTGTTCCAAGATTCTTCCTTAAAAGGCTTCCTCTGCCCTGCTTACTTCCACGAGTGCCTGTGTTTTTAAGCTAGATATATGTGTCAAACAACTCAGGAGCCATTGTCCCTGGTTGATCTTTGGAAACCATGTCTCTGACATGATAGGTCTTTGCATATCGTGCACACAGAGAAGCAGCTTTACTCACTATGGCTGGTGGCCTGTACAGCCGTGCTTGGTATTTCACATGAGTCCAGGGAATCAAGCTTGAGTCTCTCCATGCGTGCATGTCAAGCACTTTGTCCGTGGAGCCGTCTGTCCTGCCCCATAATTAAAACATTTTAACTTGAGTTGGTACAGCTTAATGATGAGAGCTTGCCTCACACAGGCAAGTATGTGGATTAAACCCATCACGCATCCAAACAATTGTAGGATGCTGTAGGAACTACATCAGGATCCAAAGGAGATGTCCAAACTGGGAAATAGGTTATGGTCAATAGACACACATGCACAGACTGACAGACAAACAGACAGACAGATGATAGACCTGAGATAATATAGTACAATATGATAGAATAATGTAGCCAGTATCCATTCAGAATAATTATATATAAAGTTACTACAAATACTGACAATGATTATTAGATTTAATTGTTCCTAAGAAAAATAATCTGTTTTCTGCAAACCTCTGAATAACAATAGCTTTGTGTTAGTGTTTTTTCTTTATAAATATATCCTATTTAATATGTAGTATTCAACTCAGAGCTATCAGCCCCATGCTTTAATAATGCTAGTCTAATGCTCTTGGTGTTTGGTGTTTGTTTGTTTCTATGAGGAGTGTCACAAGGATGCAAAAAGGCACCTGATGTGCTGAGAAACACTAAATACTACTTACATGCTATGTCTGAGGCTACTTCAAATGGTCAAACCATCAACAACAAATACAAAAATACAAACATCTCCACTAAAGCCCTTTAAAGGGCTTTCAATGTGAGAATTGAAACAAGAAATCTGAATATAACTTCTTGGTTTTCCCTCTGTTGGGACAGGCTCTTCAGGTGAATTTAAAATCTTCACAACTATGAATGTGTTTAAAAGAGGCTGAGGAGTGTTCTAGGGATTAGTTAGGGGCCTATGAGTAAACTTAATGAGCAGGCACGTTTGTAAATATAGACTCTGCCTGTGGCAGTAAGAGACATAACAGCATTGTTGGGAGTGCAGCCGATTTCTTTACAGAGATTTCTGCAAAAGTACAACTGGGCTCTTGATACACAGTCCAGGAATGAACTTAGGGATGAATCAGTATGAAGCAAAGTTTTGATTTATTTTATTTTTAAAAGTGGTGACCACGTCCCATCGATGGGGAGGCCCAGTGGCACCCAGAGGAAGGATAATAAGCGATCAAGAAGAGACTTGATATCCTATGATCCTATAGAGGGGGAGGAGGTCCCCCTTAGTCACAAACATAGAGGAGGGGAACAGGGTGAAAGTAGGAGGGAGGGAGGAATGAGAGGATACAAGGGATAGGATGACAATTGAGATGTAATATGAATAAATTAATATTTAAAAAGGAAAAAAGAACCAAAAAGGAGGAGGAAAACAAACAAAAAACAAAACAAAAACACAAAATTGGTGATATATGATTATCAATTAAACATATACTATAATTTCAATATTAATAACAGAGCATGAATGGCAACCAGAAAAAGACATTGTTTTTGTTTTTTTCCAGCTAGAAACAACTATACATATAAAACTTACTGGAAGAATCATGTATTTATTGCATACTGAAAAAGGAATTCTAATTATTCATGAGTATACATGATAATAATTACCTGGTTTGTAATTACAAACCACGAAACGTCACGTCTCTGATCCAGAACTGATAACCCTCAAATGGATTGCTTTCTGGAAAGGAAGTGTACTGAAACTGGCCTCAGGATGCACTCCATAAACCCAAACGCATTATTTTTCACAGAAGACCCGAAGCTGTTCAACCCTTCCTTCCCATCCAGCTTCCTGGGTGCAGGCATGTTCCCACGGAGCTCTGGAAGCTCTACCAACAATTCACATCAAACTGCCCTTGCATATGGGCTAGTGTGTATCTCTTTCGTTGTCTTCTCCTGATGCCTGACTCTATATAAGCAATACTGGAAAGTAAATAGAGAGGACAATCCTATCTATATACACGAAAAGGCCCCACTAACATACATTTACAAACATGGTCATGCTTACAATAAATAGACATGTGTCTGACTAAGTGATATTTATATTACTAAAGGTAAAAGTTGCTTCTGTCAGAAATCTTCTTGACAAATCTTTGCTATGAAACATTTATAAACTTTAACATGCATTTCATGCCTGTAAATTTTTTGTGGGGTAAGTGTTTATGAGATTTCTCAACAGTTAAAAGCACTGGCTGCTCTCCTAGAGGACTCAAGTTTCAGAGGCTCCAATGTCTCCAAGGGTGTCAAGTATGCACATGGTATACTGACATACATACAGGCAACACACACACACACACATTTAAAAATTATGGGGTAAGTTGAAATCATTATGTATGTAAAATAATTTTAATTTTGACACAATTGGTACTTGGAAATGGTAGATTTGGTTCCATTAAAATCAGAAACAAGCCAGGTGTGGTGGCACACACCTTTAATCCCAGCCTGGTTACTGTAAGTCTCCAACACAATATCTCTGGGCATGGCTCAGCCTGTGCCACTTCTGTCAGATGACAGCCACAGCCACATCCCCAAACTACAAGGATCCATGCCTGCATCTTGGTGATTTTTATAATTCAACAATAACTTTCAAATAATTTCAAATGTCACAAATGTTTACTAAAGTGCCAAAGTATAATATTAATATGAGAAATCAACAATTATCGGATAGAAAAAAACTTTAATTTGGATCTATCAACTAATCTAACCAAAGAAGAGATTCAATATAATTGCTTCAACAACAACAAATCCAATGAATACCCTTTGTGGGAAATGTACAGGATCCATAGGAAAACACTCTAGACCACAACTGAAAGAATAAAAGAGAAGAAATGAACGAATGAAAAGTCTACCACGTGGTGGAGTAGGAGAAACCAAACTGAAAATATAAATTATGTCTGTTAAAATTGAAAATGCAATGTGGTGATAGCAAATTACTAATGAATTCTCTTATCTATAGACACTTATTCAGAAGTTCCCATGAAGAAACAAATGAGTAAAATTATCAATATTTGGGGAAACAATGAAAAAGGAAAAGTAGTAAAAGAAGACATATAGATGCCGATACATATGTAAGTCACCATACTGACAAGGCTTGTAGCTCACATTGGAAGTAAGTAGATAAGTTAATCCTCAAAAGATAGTGGAACAATTAGATACACAGTCAAACATTTAGAACCAAATTTAACTTCACACTTCACACTCTGAAAAAAATTCTTGAAGAAAAATAACAATTACTATAAACAAAATAATTCATAGGGCAGTGAGCTCAGCAGATGAAAGCACTTATCCCTAACCTGAGCACCTGTGTTCAGTCTCCAGGAGCCACGAGTCAGAAGGAAATTACAGACTGCGATAAGTTGTCTTCTGATCACTACATACACACCGGGGCACACGTGTGGCCCCCAAAATAAACATGTAAATAAAGTGTCAAGTAACCTTATAGAAAAATACCATAAATGAGTTTCTTCTTATTTCTCATCTTGCTTTTTTCTAACTGTAGAGTTGGAAATGCCTACAGATGTAATGCAAAACTAGAAAACATAACATCAGAAGAGAGTAAGTCCACTTCACAAATTTTAAGTCATCACCATGAAGCATTATCAGAAAGTCAAAAAATATAAGTGGGAGGAACACATTATAGGTGGTACAACAATTTACATCTCACGACAAGAGAAAATATCCTAGCAATTCAAAAGAGAAATCAATTCTTGAGAATCCTGGTGCTAATTGACATGTTTGCACAGCGGTCTCTGGTAATGGCATAGACACCAGGCATTCTCACCCTCGCCTAGTGGAGGTGGAACTTGCTAGAATAGCTACTGGTGTCTACAATGACCTTTGACTCAGAAGTTTTACTTCTGGAATTTTTTCCATATATGTGTAAAGTTACTCAGTAAATAATTATTTGTGGTGTAAAACTTTGAAAATTGCCTAAATACCCACTAGCATGGGATTGCTGAAGGTATCTTTATAGCCTAGTTCTGCTATTAGCTTACTGACCGGACACAGTTGTACATATTTTGTCATAGAGCTCCATAAGGCACGTTGTTAAGTGAAAAGGAAAAGCGAAGTAAAGAAAATGCACTTGTAAATGACTTGAAAGCACCAAGAGTCTCTAGATGACATAACAGACAGTGGTAACTAAATGGATGCAGAGATAGCTTTGGGGCCAGCTGCGGGTACGAGGAGATTTTCTTTTTGCATTGTGAATTTTTTTATATTTATATCATGAACATGTTGCTTAGTGTGTTGCCATTAAAAAACACACACACACACACACACACACAACTATTTATCTCAGTGGTAAGAAACCACAGTTGTTATGGCAACCACTTCTTATTCATCCAACTGGAAAACAGCTTTTAAAACTCATTTAAGCATTTGGAGATAAAATTAAACCTTTCATAAGATGATTTTTATGCACATTTATACTAATTTTTGCTTTTTGAATATAGTTTTTAAGAATTCTTCCACCAAAAGCATGAGATATTAAGAAAATGAAAATGCTTCTACTATCCAGAACTATTATGGTTGTGTTCCTTGGCAATTAACTTAATGAAATGATTTTTAAACCTGAGTGTGTGTGTGTGTGTGTGTGTGTGTGTGTGTGTGTGTGTGTGTGTTTATGTGTGCATTTTCATGTGTGTGCATTTGGACATGAAGATGCCACAGTGCTCGTGTAAAGGTTGAAAGGCATAACCTCCATTACTAGCCCTCACCTTCCACCTTGTTTTGAGAGAGGTCCATGTTCACCCGGCATATGCCTAGCTAGCTGACCCTTGAGCTTCTGCTATCCTCCTGTCTCCACTTCCTGTCTCACCATAGGGACGCTATAATTACAGACACCTGCTACCATGCCAGGCTTTATATGGCTTCTGGGACTTAGGTTCTCACAGGTGGCAACTGATTTACCTACTGAGTGTCAACTCCAGCCTCTAAACTAATAAAAAATTAATTTTAGTAAATTATTCAGTGTTTAATAAAAATGATTTTACTGCTAATGGACACTAAGTCACAGGCAAAGTCTGCATATGCATTTTCGTTTACAATGTGTTGCGGGGGAATGCCACAGTTCTCCCAAACAGGAGATGTCATCCAGATGGCAGGAGAGGAAACACCTTCCAAAAGAGTTTGGGGCTCAATGCATTTGAGGAAAGAAGTATTCTTAGCTGTTTGATTGGCCAGTTTGGGGATGGATCATGTATTTTCTCCTATGAGCAAATAAAGAAACCTGCTGCATTCCAATATAGTTTTAATTTATTCTTTGTCTATCTAATTTATAAAATATAAAATTCCATGTGCTAGGTAAGCAAGAGTCCCCAGTAAACTAAGCTTTGGAATTAAAACAACATAAAACCTAACATAACACATGGGCAATTGTGCAAACAAGACATGGTACATGATTAGCAACAGCAATTTGAGAGCCCAAACATCCCTGCTGACTTCTGCTCTACCCTTGCTGAAAGATGGTCTAACAACTATTGTCCTTCCGGAACATGAAAATCTGACAAGGTTGCATGTAATGTGTTGGAAAATAAAACCATTTCATCATGTTGTGGAAGCATAGGTAAAAGCAAATTCACCGTGTGACGCACAGAACTATAGAACACCACCATTTCTGTCAGCCTGATACCACCTAAATCTGGGGAAGGTCAAGTCTGTGGAGGCATTTTGTTTAATAATTGGCAGAAGAGGGTTCACAGCAGTCTGGGCGCTAAGCCACTCTTGGGCAGGTGGTTGTGGGAAGTGTAAGTAATCTGACTGAGCAAGCCATAGGGAGCAAGCTGTATACAGCCTTCCTCCCTGTGCTCTGCTGCCCTCTCTGCCTCCACATTCCTTCCTTCACTCAGGGATTGACAGTTACCTCGAAGCGTGAGATGAAATAAACCCTTTCTCTTCCAAGATGTTATTAGTCACTGCCCTTATTGTTATTTTGCACGTTTTGTTTGTTTCTTTGCTTGTTTTTGTTTTGTCAACTTGGCACAAAAATGGTAAGTTATAGACAAAACTCTTGGGCATTTTCTTGATTGATGATTGGTTGATGTAGAATAGCTCAGCCCACTGTGTGGAGTGTTATCCCTGGGACAATGGTCCTGAGGTGTTTATAAAAGTAAACTGAGCAAGCCATGGATGGCAAGCCAGTAAACAACATTCCTCCATGGCTTCTACCTCAGTTCCTGATACAGGTTCTTTTTTAATTTACTTTTTCATTTTATGTGTGTTAGTGTGAAGGTGTTAGATCCCTTGGAACTGGAGTTGCAGACAGGTGTGAGCTGCCATGTGGGCACTGGGAACTGAACCCCAATCCTTTAAACGAGCAGAGAGCACTCTTACCCACTGAGCCATCTTTGCTGCCCCGAGTACAGGTGCTTTCCTTGAGCTCCTGCCCTGACTTCCTTTTGTGATGAGCATGTAAGATGAAATAAGACCTTCCCTGGCCGTGCTGCTTTTGGTCCTGTTGTTTGATCACAGCAACAGAACTCCTAAGACAGCCAGGCTCGTTATCACTGCAATACCATCCTCACTAGAACACAAGTTGGACCCGGTTCCATGGCATGTTGCTGTAACAAACCTAGGCATGTTCATTTGGGGAGAACAGTGGAAGTGTTTGGAATGATGAGGTGCAAATGCCACTGAGAACTCAGCAATTCCTGAGCTGCTGTAGGGACTTGGAAGATGAGGATGTTGAGCACGACGTAGATGATGGAAGTCAGGATAATGAAGCTTCAGAGGGAAGCAAAGAGCCACTTGTAAGAATCTGTAGCTTCCTGTCAGCTACAGCTAAGGTAGTAGCTGTAATTAACAAGAGACAAGCACCACTGCAAGGAAAACCTCTCCTTTTCCAGAACAATTGCTTTCGCATAGGATGAGCGAGTACTCCTTTCTCAATAACTAACTATAGGTTTTGCCTCAGTCTTGTATTCATGCCTGAGAGTAAAGCTTTTCAAAAAATATCCAGGGACAGAATTGTCCCCACTTCAAGATAGCTTCCCGAACAAAGATCAGCCTTGAATCTCTCCCCAAATTACTGATCACCTCTTTCTGAGTTGTCCCCTGGTGCCCTTGATATGTGGCCTCCTGCATTTTAGGATAAGTAAGCACCATTTGCTAGGCTCTTGTTGATTTTAGATAGTGGGCTTAAAAAGTTGTTTATGCCTGATGATTTGTATTTCTCTCCTTCAGTTCTCTCTTAAGTGCATATGTCTAGCCTTTCATCCATTCTATGCCCCTGAAACTGTCCTTGTCATTGTCTCCAGGTGCCTCATCTTGTAACCGTGGCAGTTTTCAGGTCTCACATTACATGGCAGAGGGTGACAGGTCAATGCAGATATCAGGCACATTGTGACTCCTTCTGTGGTCTGTGAATTTTGTCTAAATTTACTCACACTGTGATTCAATCAGCACACTTCTAGATGTCATTGATGCTAATGGTATGTGCATGCATATTCATTCTACCTTGAAATAGACTCATATTTTTTTCTGGTAGAATGTAACTGAGATTGCATGAATCCATTCAATAATTCTTTTCATTCAACTAGAAAACATCAATTCAGTTCAGTCAGATTTCCATGCTGAACTCATATATCCAATTATTTCCCGAAAATTTCCAATGTTGCGATAAAATGTTAACCTCTCAGACTTGACAATTACAAAATAATGGTTCTGATATCCTTACCCTTAGAACGGTGGGACCTTCACAGCTTTCTCCATTTCAGTGAGTGACAGCTCCCGGCTTGGTGTGGCTCTGGCCTAAAGCCTCCAGTCATCACTAGCAGACTTCCAGCTTTTCCCTCCACACGTCACTCCACACCTTTCAAATTGGTCTTCAAAAGCCACCCAGAAGGCATTCGCTTTCTAATCTCCTTTGCTGTCCCCAGGTACACACTGTCACTGGCTACTTTTTGCCTTTTGAAATAAGCCTTTTCTGTTCTATTTCTATTCTAATCCTGCTTGTACCTTTTCTGGTCTCCACATTGTAACTGTGTTTAGCATTTAAAAATCACAAGTCACAAATGTCTATTTGCATAACCCCTGAAGGGCTTCCATTCTCAATTCTAGAAAGTCTCTATAAGGACATGCATGTCTGAACTGTTACACACCCGCAGACACGCACACACACACAATACATGCACACACACACATATCACATAACACACACACCATACTACACATAACGCACACACACACACACACAAACACACATACACACACACCTACAAACTTAGCTCCAGGACTCAGGCAGAGTTTTCAAGGCTCAGATTTTGAAAAAGGTTTTGATTATTCAGAAGATTATTAGTCTTCTGAGGTTGTATTTACAACCTCATTGAGGCCAATTTTTAAGAAGATGCTATTTTTAATAATATCTATGAGTCTGCATATGCACAAGAGCACAGTTGCCCATAGAAACCAGAAGAGAACATAAGTACCCCTGGAGACAGAGTTACAGGTGGTTGTGAGCTGCCCAGTGTAGGTGCTAAGAACTAACCTCTGGTCCTCTCAATAACAGCAGATGCTTTTAATTGCTAAGCTCTATCCATCCTCAAAGACTCATTTAAAGACAAGAACTTGACAAAGAGAACAACACAGCCAACAAATCTGGGCCCAGGGGGACCTATAGAGACTGATGCACCAACCAAGGACCATGCATGGAGAGGACCTGGACACCCTGTTCAGATGTAGTCCACAGGCAGCACAGTCTCCATGTGAGCACCATAATTTGAGGAGTAGGGATTGCCTCTGATATGGACTCTGTTGCCCACACATTGATCACGTCTCCCTGGCGGGGCAGCCATGACAACCCACAGAGGAAGAGGATGCAGGCAGTCCTTGTGAGATTTGATAGGCTGGGGTCAGATGGTAAGGGAGGAGGACTCCCCCTTTCTGAGAACTACTAGGAGGGTAAAGGGGAGGGCGTTGAAGAGGAGGGAGACAAGGGAAGGACAATAGTGATGTAAAGTGAATAAATTAAAAATAAACAAACTTAATTTTAAAAATCCTGTCAGTAATCATGGCTTGAGATTTGCCATCTACATATTGTCCTAAGATGCTAAGTTTGACAGATGAACAACAAGCACTCCAGTCACCCTAAGACTCATCAGAGGCCATGGTCGACTATCAGAAAAGTCACCTTTTCCTGGAATCCTGAGAGTCCCACACCACTCTTTACTGCCGTCCTCACTTGCTATGCTGCGTGCTCTGCCCATGCTTCCCAGAAACAAAGCAGCAAGCCCTCACCAGGAGAACTTTCCAAGCTTTCACATCTCATAGCTTTTGGTTCTAACACTTTATGTTATGGGGAATGATTACACCATTTAACCCTAAACATAGCCATTTCTTCATTAACAAACAAGTGAGTAAATGTCCAAAAAAATTAAATAGAACTCTAAGCTGTTAGAGTTCTGGGTGCAATTTGATGTAATCTAATCCCAGGACAGACAACCATCCTATGATGGGGCCCACATTAGGTTTTGGTGGCCATGTGGTCCCCGTTGTAATGACACAGTTTTGCTGATATGACCCTATTTGTAAACAATGTGTTAAGAAAAAGACATGACTATGGCTCCAGTAAAATTTTATTCATAAAATTATGCCTCTCTCTGGGTTGTTCTGTGGGTTAGTTCATAGGCCACTGAACTAATAATGCTACTCAGTCATCCTATTCATGAAAAGTAATTTGAGCATGAAGAATGACCAGTGATCCATTTCCAGTGGAACAGGGAAGTCTTAGTATGTGCCTGCTCTCTCAGTCTCATTACCAATGCATCTATCTTCACTGTCATAAGCATCCAGGTCTGGGTACCAAATTAGATGGCCCATCCCTTTTTCCAAGTCTTTTTCACAAGTCTTTGATTTTGTAAATCCTCGTGTATTAAGAGCACCCCAGGAATCACTCAAACTGAGTACACATGTACTGAAAATACAATCACTGCTAAAGACTCTTGGAAGACTAAACTAGTCCCTACATTTTTGCTACCCCAATAATAATCCATTTTCTAAGGCTAAATAAATGGTCTTGGAAAATGCACTAAAAAAATTCAGTATTGTACTGGTTGGTTTTTGTCTGCAATACAATAACTTAGAAATATCTGGGAAAGGGGAATTTCAATTGAAGAAATACCCTCCATTGGATTGGTCTACCAGCATATCTGTGAGACATTTTCTTTATTAATGGCTGATGTAGGAGATCCCAGGTGCCTGGTGGATGGTAACCACTCCTGGATATATGGTTCTGAGGTGTATACAAAAGCAGCCTGAGCAAGCCATAAGGAGCAAATGTTCTTCCTAAGTCTCTGTTTCAGTTTTTGCTTTCAGGTTCCTGCCTTGAGTTCCTGTCCTGACTTGCCTCAATGACGGGCTGGGTTCAGAAGTTACAAGATGAAATAAACCCTTTCCTCCCCAAGTTGTTTTTAGTGTGTTTTCTATCACGGCAATAAAAAGCAAACTAGGAGCCAGGTGTGGTGGTGCACACCTGTAATCCCAGCACTCAGGGAGACAGAGGCAGGCCGATGGCTATGAGTTCAAGGCCAGCCTGATCTACAAAGTGAGTAAAGTCCAGGACAGCCAAGGCTACGCAGAGAAACCATGTCTCAAAAAACATTAAAAAGAAAGAAAGAGGCTGGACATGGTGGGGCACGCCTTTAATCCCAGTACTTGGGAAGCAGAGGCAAGCAAATCACTGTGAGTTCGAGGCCAGCCTGGTCTACACAGTGAGTCCCGAACAACCAAGGCTACACAGAGAAACACTGTCTTGAAAAATAAAAAATAAAAAGAAGAAGAAGAAGAGGAAGAAGAAGAAGAAGAAGAAGAAGAAGAAGAAGAAGAAGAAGAAGAAGAAGAAGAAGAAAAAGAAGAAGAAGAAGAAGAAGAAGAAGAAGAAGAAGAAGAAGAAAGAAGAAGAAGAAGAAGAAGAAGAAGAAGAAGAAGAAGAAGAAGAAGAAGAAGAAAAAGAAAAAGAAAAAGAAGAAGATGACGACGACTAGGGAAAATATAGTGTTATATTCAGTGTAAATATAATAGAGTTGAACTGTCAAAGAAATATTATAAATAATGTGCATGTAAGCTATCTTTGAAACGTGAGTAGCATTTACTATAGAAACATGTAGGTCAAGTTCTGTCCAGGTGACTTATGTTATACCACTACTCTATTATCTGAGATACCCCAAGGACTTCCATCCATCCGTTGGATACTTTTCCTGAACGTTTCCAGCTGTCTTGAAAGGCAAGGATGATCACAGCGACTGTCAGAGGTGAATGGTTGCTTCTAGGCTTAGAGGGAAGTAAGGGGGTTATGGCACTTCAACTTTCTCTTGAGCACCTGAATCAGGCATGGTTTGCAGTTTTCTTCTAGAGTCAAAAAGACAGGGAGGAGACAGAGAGAGAAAGAGACTCCTGAGTTAGTCACCTGTGCTAGTTGAGCCTCTGTCACTACAGTATAGAGCTGAGACAATCAAAGCTTTGACACTCACAGGTTGGACATTTCATCTCATGATTGATTGACACGCCCCCCCCCCCCCGCACTTGGTGGGGTTAAGGTAAGGTAGCACATCATGGCAAGAGAGCATGGTGGAACAAATGGACAGGACATAAAAGAGAGGAGAAAGAAATGCCAATCTACTTCAAATGCATGCCCCCCTGATGATCCGGACACCTCTCACTGAGACCCACTTCTAATGGGTTCCAATTCTTCCGACAGTGACATGCAGGGAGCCTGTGGCAAACACTAACCACCCATGCCCCAGCATTACCACATTCATTCTTTGGTTGAAATATGAAAGATTTCCACCCTTATTAATGAACAATGAGGTAATATGTGAGACAGCCAGTAGTAATATAACTGTGGCATTTTTCATACTTATAATTTTCAGTCACTTTGGGAAGTATGCTGAGTGTTGGGTTTATGTTTATAAAGGAGATTATACCTGGGAAGCAATTTTACACTGGTAGTCTTTTATTTTCTTTTTTTTTTCTATTTTTTTATTATTATTAATTTATTCTTGTTACATCTCAATGGTTATCCCATCCCTTGTATCCTCCCATTCTTCCCTCCCTCCCATTTTCCCCTTATTCCCCTCCCCTATGACTGTTCCTGAGGGGGATTACCTCCCCCTGTATATGCTCATAGGGTATCAAGTCTCTTCTTGGTAACCTGCTGTCCTTCCTCTGAGTGCCACCAGGTCTCCCCCTCCAGGGGACATGGTCAAATGTGAGGCACCAGAGTACATGAGAAAGTCATATCCCACTCTCCACTCAACTGTGGAGAATGTTCTGACCATTGGCTAGATCTGGGTAGGGGCTTAAAGTTTACCGCCTGTATTGTCCTTGGCTGGTGCCTTAGTTTGAGCAGGACCTCTGGGCCCAAATCTGCTTATCATAATGTTCTACTTGTAGGTTTCTAGGACCCTCTGGATCCTTCTATAAAGAATATTTTGAGTAAGTTTGGGGACTGCTGGAAATTAAATGGCAAACAAATTTTCAAAGTTTAATACTTCAAGCATTTGGACTTATCCTACCGACAAAGCTTGGGCCTGAGGCCTGGAAAGCAATCAGTTGTCAGCTGCCAAAGCACAGTCTTATCTTTGGAGACATCTACATGAGCAGTTTAAATGCGCATGGGCTACAATTATTCATGGGTGTTTCTCTCAGTTTGAGTAGACAAAGTATTTGCTATATAATTTATTTTTTATTAATTTAAGTTTGTTTTTAAAAATGTATTCACTTTGCATCCCAATCATTTTCCCCTCCCTCATCTCCTCCCAGTCCCACCCTTTCTCTCTTTTTCCCCTTATGCCCCTCCCCCTAGCCCTCAGAGAAAGGGAGCCTGTCTCCTCTATCAACTGACCATGGTCTACAAAGTCTCACCAGGACTGCCTGCATCCTCGTCCTTTGCGGCCTGGTAAGGCACCCTGCCACGGGGCCAGGGGAAGTGATCAAAGTATTATATCATTTATGAAAATGGGATTTTTCCCCTTCTCCCTAAGTCAGCCTTTTAAACTTAGATTCTAAGCTGTTTGAAAGCAAGGGCCTAACTTGTGTCTAAAAGTTCCCTGAAAATTCACTGCTTTTACCAAGGATCTCATGTAGACATGATTGCCCAGCCAGAGCTCATGATAACATCTCAGCTACTGGTCTCATCTCCTGGGTACTAGAGCTTCTGGTAGAGTGCACTAGTAAGTCAATGAACTCACCACTGCCCTAGAAATCTAGCAGCTGGTAAGTGTGCCACCAACTAAGAGTGGGGACTCACCCAAAGCACTGGGCATTTCTAAGCTATACATCTTTTGGTTAAAGAATAGAAAAACAAAAAAGGACTAACAGGCCCATTGGATGCTCACTTCATTATGTAAGTGGGGATCATAATGAAGACAACAAGCCTATACCATCTGCTTTGGTACCATCCCTACCTTGAACCCATCTTGGAGCTGTGACAAGTCTCAAATGGAGAGACAGAACAGCTTTCCTCCCTCTACAGTCTCACCGAGTCGATAGGATTTCCTTCTGGGAAATTCACATGGAAAAATCAACACTGTAAGAGAAATAATAGGACCAATTTAGTATAATGGAGACAGATGAATGTCTTTTCCCACATTTGAGCACATATCTAAAGCATATTACATAGCCCCCTTCATGGCTAGTGTGGCCACACGGCCAAGTTCTTAACAGCTCTGCTAGTTCTATGGACTTGAGCCTTGAGACAGCACCTGCCTAGAAACAAGAAGTCTTATAAATTATCATGGGGAAAAAATGGAACAAGCCCTATTTCATACCACGTGACTCGAAATTTTCACGTCATCATTAAGTGCCAGAGAAGTGCCCAGTTTACTTGAGTGGATAATGAATCATGAGTTGGCACCACTTGGAACCAGAAGTTCAAAATTGCAGAGATGGGGACAAGAGAAGGAAACAGAGGAAAGACATGCCATTGGGTTCAGTGGACAGTGCCTAGCAGAGAAGGTTTGTAACCGGTAAGTCCTCACTGATGTGAGAAGCTAAGTAGAAACAGGCAACACACACACACACACACACACACACACACACACACACACACACACAAACATGGTATTACAGCACTATTTTCACTCACCAAACAACTTGGAGACAACTTAAAAATCATGCCAAAAGCAGTCTGGACAGTAAAGATAAAGTTTAATAGAATGCTGTATGCTTTTAAGTATTGTTCACATTTCAAATTAAATGATATAATTTTTGAACAGTTAATTAACTCTAATAAAGTAATTGCCACATTCCAGGAACAGAAATGTTTCCACCCTCACCTCTGTGATCAAAATTTTATAGACAAGGGGGAGAAAAAACAGAGGAATTAAGTTACTCTTGTTGTCATAGGAATTATTTCATAAGACGAGTAAAAAGGGACACCAGAGAAAATTTTTCTCCTTCTCAGGGGTGACACAGCAGTTTGGCTATGTAGCCCAGCCTAGCCTTGAAGTTGCAATCCTGCTACATATACTCCCAATAGATGTGATGATGTCGCACTGTACCCAGCTTGGAACCATTCTTTCCATGATCAGTGTGGCTGCTGTGATGATAAGAGTTGTTGAGAGCAACTGGAACATTGAGCAGCAGAGCAGGCACTTTGAGTTTCTGGAAAATAAACCAAAAAGTAGTATGGACTATGGTAGGTACTCAGAGCAATCAGTGAGTTAGGCATTTCCTAGAAGTAGGTTATCCCTCAGAAGACCCTCTTTGTTCATGTCACTAACAAGGGCATCTGTAAAAGGTTACATGGATCCTAGAATCCAGTTCCAGTCCCAATTTACGGACAGGCAATGCCATGGTTGCTTGCTACAACTGCAACAGAAATTGCCTTTGAAGGATTTGGATGGAAAGGGAGGTGAGAAGGAGCTGGGAGGAATTTGCAGAGTGAGGAAAGCATGATTAAAGTATAGTATATGAAAAAAATCTTCAAGGAAAAATACTTTGAGAGCAAAGAGAACTTGAATTCTAAGGGTGATGTTGCTATATCCCATTTTAGACAGTGGGGAATTGGTGTCATTCATCAAAATTGACAATATAGAGAAAATTGGCAAGGCAAATTTTTTGTGTCATGCAAATGAACCATTGACAGTCCAGGACCCAGACATTTACCCAAAAAATATAGTAATGGTCATATGAGCAAAATTCTACATCAGAAGTTGAATGTGGTTCATCTAATTCTCCAGATCACAGGTGATGCCAGTTAAGATTATAAAATATTTCCCTCTATAAACTAGCTATTCTAACTGTATAGAAGTCCACTGAGATGTATAGACTTTGGATCTGGCTAATTTTGCTGTGTGGATTTTTTTATTTGCAAGCTGGTTCTTGAGCTTGTAGAAGTCTGGGACACCTTGGATGCTTCTTACAGTTTTGTTTGTTGTTTGTTTGCTTTTTTGGCACATTCTATAGGTTCCATCCCACAGATTTGGTATACATCTGGGTGTGGCACAGATGCAACAGATGACACTGAAAGAAGCACCTGATGGACAATCTTTGATAAACATCATCTGGGAAGGGTTGGATATTTAACAAACTGTTGAAGGCACTGTACAGTCAGATAGGTCAACAGATGATCTCAGCAAGCACAGGAATGGTCAGTAAGTTGGAACAAATCTGAGTGCATCTTCTCCATATTAGCCTCTATCTAGCATACCTGAAGGTAACACTACTTCTCAGTCACAAAGTCCTATCAACTGACAGTTATAAAGTCAATGTCAAACCAATTCAGCTCAAAACGGTCAGCCAAAGAAGATGCCACAGAAAGCCAAGAGGTGATGGCTGCTTACTGCCACATCTACTGCATTGCCTGCGAAAGTTCCCATTTTACACCCAAGTTGAAAGAATAACTTCAGATCCCATAAATAAAACATCGAAGAGAGGAAAGATGTTTGGATGCCCTATGCGGAGAGGCCCTGCTAAGGTAAAAAGCCCCATTCCCTGTTTATCTTGCTGGCAGAGAACAAAGCAAGCAGTGAGGCAAGGCTGTAATTGATCCAAAAGTGTATAGGAGAAATGAACCAAGGAAAACGTGGAATTGAAAGCCTTTGTAGAAAAAGCAATAAGTCACACATTTAGCAAATGTGTGATGCAAGTGACGTGAAAATGGGTTTGATCTAGTATACTGAATTTTATAAAATTCAAGTTTTTAAATTGATGAATGGAAAGGCGCAAAGAAAACTTGAAGCCAGTGCTTCACCCTTGCATCTCTCCTTGCGTCAGCTGGGTTTTATGTCAGCTTGACACTAGCTGGCATCTCAGAAAAGGGAATCTTAATAGAGAAAAATGCATCCGTAGGATTTGCCGTTATGCAACTGTGCAGATATTTTCTTGGTTGATGATTGCTATGGGAGAGCCCAGATCACAGTGGGCAGAGTCACCTCTGGGCAGATGGCTCTGGGCTGTATAAGAAAACAGGCTGAGCAAGCCACAAGTGAAGAAGACAATAAATGGCTCTCCACCGTGGCTTTGGCTCCACTTCCTGCCTCCAGGTTCCTACTTTGAGTTCCTGTCCTGACTTTACTGGAAGATGGACTATGATGTGGATATGGAAGTAAACCAAACCCTTTCTTTTTCAAGTTGCTTTTGGTCATGAGGTCTTGTCACAGTAACAAGACTAAGGCAATCCTAGACAGGGAAAGGCTTACAATAACCAGAACGAGGAGTTACATGCAGTATGCATAGGGAGTGCTAGGAAGCCAGTATGTTCCAATACTAAGGCAAGAAGATAAAGTTTACAATAAATATTAACCCAGACATCTAAGAGTCTTCCCAGCCCTGCTCCACAGAGACCCTGGTCTTCTTGTAGCAAATACAACTTGCATTTCAGCATTGACTAAGAATCTGTGAGCACGCACTTAAAACAGTCTCCAAATGAAGACTTGTTACTAAATCGTAAATAAGGGAGGAATACTAGTCTGATAAAAAGCCTTTTGAGGAAGAATTGATTTAGATTAATTAGCCAATCCTTAAATATCTGCAGGAGTTGAAAAACAAAACAACACGAGTTAACATTTGGCTTTGATAATTATACGGATTTTATGGTTGTGTCCTACCACTTTTGTTCTTAGAAAATTTCATCGTGTAAGTTTTTATTTTCACTCTTTTCTTCTGAATTCAGCCATATCCACAGCACATATGAATAGACCAAAGGAAAATGTATCAAGATGAATATACATTACTGAGGTGCGTGTCTGTGTGTGTGCGTGTGTGTGCGTGTGTGTGTGTGTTCATATATGTGCCTGCAT
The DNA here is from genome assembly GCF_903995435.1 of Acomys russatus. Lineage (NCBI taxonomy): Eukaryota > Metazoa > Chordata > Mammalia > Rodentia > Muridae > Acomys > Acomys russatus. The sequence goes on from NC_067138.1 coordinate 30,842,448, forward strand.
GTTGAAACTCAGAGGTTGAGGTAAAGTGTCCTCCTCAATCATTCTTGTCACTTTTTGAGACAAGGTCTTTCAGTGTAGCTTTTGCTAACAGAAGCATCTAGCCTGGCTGTCTAACAAGCTCCAAGAATCTGCCTGCCTCCACTACCACAGAGTTCCCATGTCCTACTTGGTCCCACACTGGTAAGCAAGTGCTCTCCCAGCTGAGCCTTCTTGCCAGCCCCTTGTTCAGTTTAAATTTCCCCACTTATCATCTAGGATGAAATCCGAATCTGAAAATGAAATATTGTGATAGTTCATCTTGATTGTCAGCTCGGCATATGTCAGAATCACAATGATTATTTTCTCACTCACTCACTCACACATACACACACACACACACATGCACACACACACACACACACACACACACGCACACACACGATTTGATGCTTGCTTCTGTGATGTGACAAGTACTCAGCATTTTCTAGAAGTCATACTCAGTGTATTAATACTTAAATAAAAAAAGCATGTGTGCAGGGGATTTTCGAGATACAGCTAAGGAATGAAAGTCCACACTAAATGTAGATGTCACCATTCCATGGGATGGGGTCCCTGACTGAACAAAAGGAAGAAAGGCAACTGAGCAACAGTATTCCTCTCCATCTCCTTCCATGTCCTACATGGCTGTGGATGGAAAGTGACCCTGTGCCTCAAGCCCACCTTTATGGGCGTCCTCCTCAGACCAGACTGCACCCTGGAGCCAAAGCCACCATCATCCAACCCCTCCTGCCTCCAGCTGATTTTGTTAAGGTTCCTTCTAGGAGTGAGAAAAGCAACTAATACACAAAATTGACCCCACTGTTACGATAAACCCAATGTTAGCTCTTGAAACTGGTCAGCCGAACACTTCAGGAGGAACTGGTCTATGATACTGTGATGAGGAATTGGGCTGAATTCTGCCCATGTCCTGAGTGAGGCTGGATTTACAAATAATGGACTAGTGTGTTTGGCAGAGAAATTTTTTTAAGACAGACTATCGTGACTATGTAATGGTTGCTGTTTGCTGCTTACTGAGCTTATTCAGATCTACCGCAACAGCAAAACATGAGACAAAATAAAATAAAATCATGATTTGAAAACAAATGGTATGTGATAAATGTTAATTATAAATACTTTTCATAAAAGAAAACTCGAAGGATCAATGGCATAACTATAAATTTTAACCAAATGTTGTGTATTGTTGATACAAACACTTCCATGTCAAGGATGCCAGTGCCTCAGACCTGTGGGAACACCGAGGCCTTTCTCAGTCAGGCGTTCAGTTAGGCGTTCTCTCCCTCCTTCCCGACCCCTCCCCCCCCACATACACCCACACGACTGATGCTTGCTTCTGTGATGTGACAAGTACTCAGTATTTTCCAGAGGTCATACTCAGTGTACTAGTGCTAAAAAATGTAAATACAAACAAGAGCTTTGGAAAGTAAACAAAGAAATAAACCTTACCTAATTTTTAGGTGGAAAAAGGTTGGTGTACTTTTAAAATCTATTTTTATTTTGGCTTCTTTAAATCTTTCTCCCTACTCTACCCCAACCCCTTCCAACACCCCAACACCAGGTAGGGGAGAAAGAAGGTTAGTGGAGGGGGGGGCATAGTTTTTCTTTTCTTTTTTTCTTTTCTAATGAACAGGTTTTTTTTTTTTTAATTTGTTCACTTTACTTCCTGATTGTAGCCCCCTCCTTCATCGCCTCCTGGTCCCATTCTTCCTCTCTCGTACCCTCTCCCTCTCTCTCCTAGTGCTCAGCAAGGGGAGCCTTCCTACCCTAACATCTGACCTCAACTTATCAAGTCTCATCTGGCTACCTATATCCTCTTCCTCTGTGGCCTGGCAAGGCCACCCCACCAGGGGGAAGTGATCAACATATGGGTGCCAGAGTCCATGTCAGAAGTAGTTCCTACTCCCCATATTATGGGACCCACAAGGAGACTGTGCTGCCTATCTATTACATCTGAGCAGAGGGTCTAGGTCCACACCATGCTAGAAGGAGAAGATCCAAGCATAGTTTTTCTCAGCTGCTTCCTGCTGTTCAGGGTCATCGGGTTCCTTGGGACAAGTCCAATCCTTGTTCCAGGAGATCTCTAATTTCTTCTTGTCACACTGCATCAACAGCAACCAGGAGCAGCAGGGGGAGCACCAGCAGCCTTCTTCCTTCTCCTGTCTCCAGTCTGTCTTTGGGTCTGTCTTTTATCTCCACTGACAAAGACCACGCCCCTGCATGAGTTAGTTCACAGCTTACAAACATGCTCTCTCAAGAGGCAGTTACCAGCTGTGGACAAACTGGAGCAGCCTCCATACCCCACACCTGGGATTAAAACGAAAACGTGTTTACATATAAACTAAACCTTCCACAACAGACAAATTGTATATTAAAAAAAATATTTTAGATTTGAGTCACACTTCCAAGATACTGGAAGTAATATTGTCTGTAAGGAGATAAATGGATACAAATATAACCCACAAAGCAACCAATTACATTCATATTTGCCAGAAAACAAGTAGAAAATAAAAGTTAGTAAAAATATTCTATCTAATGGCCTAATAATGAAAACTTCTTAGAGATAAAGAAAAAAGCTGTGTAAAACCTAAACACCGAAAACTTCAAACTTTGCTGAGAGACACAAAAGCCACATTAACAAAGATCATCATTTTATGAGTTATGCTACTTTCTAACACCAGATTCTCAATGACTTCTAGATGGGCCTGTAGGTTCAGTGGATGAAACCATTGAAAATATAAATAGGAATTTCAAAGAAATTAATTAGCTGGCTCTACAATGTATCACCAATGATCTAGAATGGCTAAAATAATGGAGAAAAAATGACAACCAAAGTTGTTGAAGTCTATATCATTTTAATATTTAATAATAATAGCTACAAGGATCAAGGCAGTGTGGTGCTAACACAAACATTCTCTCTCTCTCTCTCTCTCTCTCTCTCTCTCTCTCTCTCTCTCTCTCTCTCTCTCTCTCTCTCTGTGTGTGTGTGTGTGTGTGTGTGTGTCTCTTTCTGGTGTCTCTCTGTGTCTCTGTCTCTCTCTGTGTCTCTCTGTCTCTCTGTGTCTCCCTCTGTCTCTGTCTCTGTCTCTGTGTGTGTGTGTGTGTGTGTGTGTGTGTGTGTTAAGAAGAAGAATAAATGTCCTTATCAACAAATAATGCTTTTTTAAAAACCCAGTTACACATATGGAAAAAATAAACTATACACAACATTAACTAAAATGGATCAGAGACTTAAATGTAAAAATTACATTGACATATCTTCTGGGGCAGGGGGAATGTGGCCTATTCTACCATAAAGAAACCTTGGGTAGATAAACATTCAAATAACAATAGCCAGGGAAATAAAAATTATCAGTTAGCCTTCACCAAAATTACAAAACTGCTGTTCAAAAGACACCTTTATAAAAATGAAAAACAGGCTTGGAAGTAGGAAAATATATTTGTAATCCCTAGCTGTGACAGGAGACTAGTATCTATAACAAAGAATTTAATAATTAGAAGGCATACGAAAAACTAAAAGGCACACAAGCTAACATTAGAAAGAGTTGGCAAGATGTCTTATAATCGACTGTGTTCATGACCATGAAGTGTGCACAACTGTCAGTCATCAGGAATATGCAAGTCCAATCACAGACTAATCTCACTACCTACTCAGTAGAAAGGCTGGAATTGGAAATACAAATCAAATACTGGCAAGATTATGGAGTAAGTGGAGTCTCCTACTTTGCCAGTGGAAGTAAATAATAGTTCAGTTGGTTTTCAAAGCAATTTGGTGGTGATTTACACTTCTAAAGATAACCCCACACTTTGAGAAAACAATTCCACTCAGGATAACAAGAAAATATGTGTCCACCAAAATCTATAATTGCTAGTATAAATTTAAAGATACGACCACTTTATGTTCCAATAATTCTACTTAAGATAGATGAGAAAATTTGTTTATAAAACATTTATATGTACACTTACAGCATATTGTTAAATGGTTCACAACAGGAAGCATCACAAACATTCATCAAAGTAAAGTAGATCAGTAACTCATTCAGTGTTCACCCAGAATATTCAACAGTAAAAGGGACCGTTGCTTGCGTAATCACAAAGAAAGATATTAGCAACAAACAAGCACACAGTATGGCTGCATTTCTGTGATGTTCAAGATCAGACAAACCTAACTGATAGGAGGATGGTAAGTTGGTGGGTGTATGCTGTCCTGCCTGCAAGATGTGCTGGTGAAATGATGGTGCAAAGTTTGTGGTAGTAACCGACCAATATCTGATTTGACTTAAGGATCATTCCACCAGACGGAACCTGTGCTTGACACTGCTTGGGAGACCAAGAACCTGAGACTAGGTAATCCAGGGACCTAGAGTAAAACTAAATACCAGTGTTCTTAAAAACAGCAACAACAACAACAAAACCATAACAATGAAGTGATTCCTAACTCCATTCAACTAAACTCATAAATCAGTGCCTGTCTCAGTCATCATCAGAGAAGCTACCTCCTGCAGCAGATGGGAATGAATACAGCGAACCAGAGCCAGACATAATGCAGAGAGTGAAATAGATCTTGGAACACTTGATCCTAAATGGAATGTCTCCATCAAATCTCTCCCCTCAGGACTCATGGAAACCCCCAAAGAAGAGGAATCAGAAAGAGTATAAGAGCCAGAAAGGATGGAGGATACCAGGAAAACAAGGCCCTCTAAATCAACAGAACCAATGCACATATGAATTCACAGAGACTGAGGCACCAGACACAGGGCCTGCAGGGTTCTGCACCAAGTCATCTGCATATATATTATGGCTTCCTGTTTGGTGCTTTTATGGGTTTCCTGAGTGTGCAAACAAATGGGTCTCAGATTCTTGTGCCTTCTCATGAGATCTTCTCCTTCTGTTTGTTTTGTCCAATTCCAATGTGTTTGTTATTTTAATTATCCTCTAAATGCCTGATTATTTTCTAATTAGAGACAGGAACAGGGTAGATCTGGTGAGAGATGAGGTGGGGAGAAACTTGTGACAGCAAAAGAAGGTGAAACCATAATCAGGATATATTATGAGAAAAAAAAATCTATTCTCAATAAAAGGGAAAATCTTTTTTAAATGTTTCTATCATGTACACACTATTTTATACGCCATATACATATCACACTCTTGGTAATGTTCCATGGAACGCAAACCTGTATTAAATTGTTTTTCTCATTCTCTTAATAAATAAAAATTCAGGATTTGGTAACAATCAGTTGTCTCTCATTATGTAATACATTCTCCATGAGATAAATAGTCAATCAACCCTGTAAGCTTACAAACACCTCCCTCTTTAATTTCCCTCCTTATAAAAACAAGCCATTGCTGTTGTTGTTGCTGTTTGGTGAACATTTAAACACAGTTGCTATGGTTTGCCACCCTTTGCTATAGTGTGAATCCCACACACACAATCATGTGTTGAATGCTTAATCGTACTCTTTAATGAGATTGTGAAACTTCAGGCGATGGTACCCTGAGGAAAGCAGCTCAGTTGGAGCTTGTCCTTGGAGTCCTCTCTGTCATGAGGTGAATGGCTTTTGCCACGTGCTCCCAGGGCCATGGTGTTCCATCACCGCAGGCCCATAATCAATGGAAGCAAAGAGTGCAGACTGAAACCTCTGATTCTGTGAGGCAGATAAGCCCCTCCTGCCTCCTCTGTCTGTGTCAAGTGTCTGTCATAATGATAGAAGGTCTTACTGATACAATGGTACCCATAAAATTGTCTGTAGAAAGACACAAGAAATGGCATCAGGAGTTGCATGCAGCATCTGTAACAGGAATATATCTCTACCAGGTTGTTATTTTCCATGAAGAAAAAAACGTAAGATAATTATTGTAATGATGCTTTACAGCATTTAGTGTTGATGGATTAGATATACAGTCCCAGAAGCTCTCTCTCTCTCTCTCTCTCTCTCTCTCTCTCTCTCTCTCTCTCTCTCTCTCTCTCTCTCTCTCTCTCTCTCTCCCTGTCTCTCTCTCTCTCTCTCTCTCTCTCTCTCTCTCTCTCTCTCTCTCTCTCTCCCTGTCTCTCTCTCTCTCTCTCTCTCTCACACACACACAGAAACACACATGCACATGTGCATGCCAAATTATTCAAAATCCACATTATTGGATAGGTAGAACTGAATTGAAACCATCTTTCTAATAAGCAAAAATAGTATAGTCTTCTGGTTTTAGGCATATAACTAATCTTTAGAGTAATACTCCAAAATAAACATTAAAAGTTATTGTCCTTTCAATCTAATGAAGGAAATTCATCTAGGCAGAAAAAAAAAGATTTTTCTTTTTTTGTACACAGAGATTGTATTAGTCGGGTTCTCCAGAGAAACAAAACCAAAATACAAATATTTTTAACAGGCTTTTGTTAGATCCAGTCTCAAGATACCAGAGGCTGAAAGCTTCCACGGTGCCTGTGGGCACACACGAGGCAGAGTAGTCATGCACAGCTCAGTTCAAAAACCCAGAAGTCTAGAAACACAAGGCACTATCCATGTAGCTCAGTCCAAGGAGAAAGACCGTGAAGCATTGCCCTTCTGCCAAGCACCACTCCTATGCATCCCAGGAAGCACTATGGGTCTGGTGCCAGGCCCAAGGGAAGCAGCTTATGTCCCTCTGGGAAGAAAGAGCTGGGGTGGAAATTTACCCCTTCTGACATTTCCTCTTTCATCTCAGCCTTAGAAATACCTTCACGTTCACATACACTGACACGGAAGTACACACCCTCACATGTTCCCACCCACAGAAGTATGTCTCACCAGTTATATAGATAGAGACTCATACCTAATGCTAGCCAATACAGAGGTAATGGCCCTCATGTGAAAGTGCTAGAATCCTAGCATTTGTTTTGGCTGTTATTGTCTATACAATTCTTCATCCCCATGACATTAACTTTTAGGGCATTTATTGGTATAATCCCATGACAGGTACTACTAATCTAACATGAAGAACAAGGAACTTGAAAGAACTTGAAATTTAAAACTAATTTACTTGAGGGACAGGAAGGAAATCAAAGACACCAAGAGAACTCAGTGCAGGGCTCATAGGGGCTCACAAACACTAAAGTGGCAGTCGGGGCCTGAACGGCTCTACGCTAGGTCCTCTGCTGGGTCCTCTGTATACATGCTATGGTAGTTTTTCTTGGAGTTTTTTGTGGGACCCCTAACAGCGGGAGTGGAATTCCTCTGACTCTTTTGCCTCCTCTTGAGCCCTTTTCTTCCTTCTGGGTTGCCTCATCTGGCTCTGACACGAGGGTTTGTGCCTAGTCTTATTGCATCTGGTTATACTGTGTTTGGTTGCTATCCCTGGGAGACCTGCATTTAAAAAAAAAAAAAAAGGAAACGGAGAAGCAGCAGATCTGGGGGAGAAGGAAAGCATGTTGGGCGAGGGGAAGCTGCTGTTGGGATATCATGTATGAGAAAAGAACTTTAAGAAGAAAAAAGAATCATTTATTTTGCATTTTTATAATGCCAGTTAAACCAGTTAATTCAAATCTGTCAAAATGACTATATCAATTTTTAAATCCATACAAGAAATATGTTAATCTAATTCTAGTTAATTGAGGTTTAGTTGCCTCTAGGTATATCTTAAATAATGTATGAAGTAGAATTTTATACTCAGTACTTTTTTATACAAAAGTTAAGCTTATTCTTTTGTTGCTGGCTTTACAAATTCAAGTTTTGGTAAGTAAAATAATATGTCCTGGAAATATTTAGTTGGATATACACAAACATATACATCACACACACACACACACACACACACACACACACACACACACTCGTGAAAATGCTAAAAGTAGCTGACATTTACTGAGGACTTATTACTTGAGAGTTCCTAAGCTACATACCCTGGATCTTATTTGCATTAAAGATGAGGGGGAGAAAGAAAAGCAATCAATTTCCATTTATGGCTGAAACTATGAGACGGATTGACTAGATTTTTGAGAGTCTGGCTATTCAAATGGAACCTGAGAAGCTCTGAGGACAAACACCTGACGCAATGCCTTGTCACTGGCAGCTCTTCATCACCCTCATGTTCCCTTTCATGCCTCCCACCACTTTGAAAGGGTTCCTATACATTTGGCCAGACAATATAGGCAGACAGCATACTGAAGCCAGTACTCCAGGCTTCAGCAAAAAGGGCTAAGTGTCACTTAAAGACTGAATTTTTGCTAAAAGCTCAGATATGTCACTCTACTATGGTTGCTTCTGCCAAACTCAGCCACAGGTGACCACCTGGAACACCTTGGGAGGAAATAAGCCTGGGGCACAGAAGCAGAATGTTCTTTCCTACAAGATGTGTTTCCAACTGTGCCTCTAACGTGAGCTCTGTGTATCAAATAAGTAAATTCACCATGACAGATGTGTTTGCTGTCACTGGTGAGGCAGCCAAGACTCCATCATGCTTGCCAAATAGAATGCTTCTGACAAGGTCACCAGCAAAGTCGCCTTCGGTGAGTGGATGCAGATGGTTGCTATATAAGGGCTAGCGACTGTGTGCACAGATGCGGGAGACCCGTATACATGGAACAATCCTAGAATTGGAAACTGCATGCTTATAAACACAAAATAATCTACCGCAGACATCCTGTGAGCAATCACTTTATTACTAACAGAGGACAGCTTACCAGCTACAGAATACATAATGTGCTTGCACCAGACAGTCACTGTTTAATTGCTAGGTTCTCACTCTGATGATTCTGTCTCTAAAACTCAAACTAATGATCACTCATCTGTGCTCTAAATTAACACTATTAATAAATAAATAAATAAAATAGATAGTAGCACGTTTTCTTTCTTCCAGAATCCTGTGACACCTCTACAGGCAGGGGAATGGATATGCTAGAGATATTAATTAATTTGTGAGTAATTGTGTTTCCAGTCGAAGGTTATTATTTTCTCATCATAATGAGTAGTAACTTAAGCTCTATAGGTAAAAATAATCACTCATGTTCAATCACTGAACATGCACAAACTGAGAAGGGAAAAGATGGCAGCATCTCTCTGTTTCATTACACATCTAGAGCCCTCCCAGGAAATGCTTGGATGTAGAAAAAAAATGCCAATTTTCAAAATTCATTTTAGGGAAGAAAAATGGTCTTCTGGTATTTATCCACTCTTCCAGTTCACTAATTTCTGCTACTTGTGGGAATTCTTAAAATGTGAACTATTTATCTCCCAAACAGTTATAAAAGCACCTGCACCTCAAAAGCTTTTTCCACTCTTGTTCTTTGAGCCTGGCTCCCCTCAAAGCAAAGCAGAATACAAACCCTCTGCTTTAAGAAAGTACAAGAGGCTTGCCGTGGCTTTTCATACACAACTTATGTTTTCAGCAGCTTCACTGAAGAATAATTTACATGCCACAAAACTCACCTGCTGTAAGTATGTGTCAATTGTTTTCATAAAACTCTCAGAATTGAACATTATCACTAAAAAGCTAATTTGTAAGCTTAATTTACCCCATCTTAGTCACTGTTCTATTGTTAGAAGAAAACCATGAACAAGGCAACTTATTAAAAAAATGCATTTAACTAGGTGATCCCTTACAGTTGTGCAGGGTTGTCATTCCAAAATGACCATCATGGTGGGAAGCATGGCATCAGGCAGGCAGTCATGGTGCTGGAACAGTAGCTGAGTGTTTATATCTCATCCACAAATAGCAGAGAAAGAGAACGAAAATGGGGCTGGCCTGGACTTTGGAAACCTTAAAATCCACCCCCCAGTGACACACCTCCTCCAACAAGGCCACACCTCCTAATCCTTCCTGAATAGTTCCACCAACTGGGAACTAAATAGTCAAATATATGAGCCTATGGGAGCCATTCTTACTGAAACCGCCATATATCCCAAATGTCTCTTTTCCATTTTATACTGGTCCTATATAACCATTGTTCTGATTTTTCTATGGAGGGAATTACCTTTCCTGAGAAAGTCATCTAAATGGAAGTGTACACTTTTGCATCTTACTTAATGTAAGGCTTTTAAGGTTTAAAAACAGTTCTGTTCTTTTTATTAGGTGAATAGTACCCTGCTGTATAGACACACTACACTTTGCTTATCTAGTTGTTAGAAATAAGAGTGGGGTCACAAAGAGAGAGACCACCATTCCAGCTGAAGTGTCTTGACAAGAAAAACTATTCTTGATCAAGAGGCCATGCCCAGGAAGACCAAACACACACTGAGACAGGAAGTGTATTGATTTTCACTCTAAGGAATGTAATGGTGGTGTCTACTCCACCATTCACTGCGGTCTGTCCTCACAAGAGTATTCAGTTGGAAAGTCTGAAAAGAATTGGTACATGGGAAATGGAGAAAGGGGGAAAGAGTCATTTCTCCAAAGGGGGAAAAAAAGATCACTGCTCCAGGACACCAAATTTCTAGAACAGAGCAGTGGTACTTTGAGTAAGCGGAAGTTTTAGTAGGTGGGAGGGTTAAAACATTTATAAGGCAGAGGAGAAAAAAGATCTGACTTCCTTGTTCTAAACAGAAATTTTATACTATTTGATACAAAAGACTCATATTTGATGTTTCTCACACTAGTCTCAAGCTGATTGATGTTCAGGCTATTTATAGTTTGAAGCAACTATAAATAGAAGTACCCAAAACATTAGTACACAGCTCTATGTAGACATTTTGTTCTCAGTTCTCTTGGGCAGACACACATAAAAACAGTAACTACTGAGTTGCTTATTTTTTAATAAGTAAGACAAAACATTTTCCAATGTGGCTGTCTAATTTTCTGTGACCAGCAGCAATGAAGGCCAGTTTGACACTTGCATCATCCTCACCAATTCTTGGTCCAACCAGTTGCGATTACACATGCTGTCTAACTTAGGACAGGGTTAGAACCCAATAAACCCAGGGCACGTTTTAAGAAGAAAGAAGCATTTAGCACATGTGAACATCAGAAGTTAGTTGTACCCTCATCCAAGCAGAATCACTTCTTCCCCTGGGTCCCAGGTGGTGCTGTTGTGACTCCATTCAATGCTTTCCCATGTCATGCATGTGTTTCCGCCCCAAAAAGAGACCAAAATTCAACATTCAAAGCGCAGTTCGTTTTGTTTATTTTGTTTTGAGAATGGGTTTTGTCTGTATCCCAGGCGGGACCAGAACTCACTGTGTATCCAGGTTAGCTTCAGTTTTCATGCCTCTGCCTCTCAAGTGCTGCCATTTTAAGCATGAGCCAGATGTTGAAGCTTAGCCTAAAAGCACATGGCCCTTGTTCAATTGCAAAGCAGTTGAATAGTTCCAGTGAGCCACCAGGAGCCACTCCACATGTGGGCCTCCTAATGACTCTGATCCTGAAATGATGTTGCCCTGTGAAACACCTAATAGAGAGACTGAAAAGACACACTGAACAGTGAGAAATACATTACAATATATTACAATCTATCTAACAAGGAACTGGTCATAGATTATTAAGAAAGCTCTTTATATACAATATTTATAAAAAGAAAAAAATACCCAGTCCAGTGTCATGGGGTCCTGAGCAGGAAGCAAGCCTGAGATGACCCCTGCCCAGTGCCACACTACATTTGCATGGCATAGCGCTCTGGAGAAAACCCAGAACACCCATACTCCCCTGGCACCACTAAGATGAGCAAGTAAGTGGTGGAGAAATGGAAGAAAAAGAAAAGCAGAAGGATGTGTACACAATGAAGAGAGGCAGAACTGGCTACTTGAGGATAGTGAGGTAATGTGAGTAGCTAGTAATGCCACCTAAGACAATGGTGAGATCCCTCCCTGTGCTGGGTCCATGACCCTGCAGCAACAGGGGTCTATTGCAACCAAAAGCCTTGTTGATGTCTGAGGGCTGCACAGAGCTGGCCCCATCATTCTCCTGAGCTTCCAAGGATCGCTGGCCTCTGAAAGCATAAAAGCAGGAGAGCTGTCCTGCCCCTCACCAGCTGCAATATTCAGGAGTGTGGGCCCCATACCTTTCCTAGGCCAGGAAACACAGCAGAGCTGCTCTGGTTGTGGGAGTTGTGGGTGAGCTGATCCCAGGAGCTTGAACAAGGGAGAGCTGGCCCACCACTATGTGGTGGCACAGATGACATAGAGATGCCACCCCCCCCAGCTTTTGCCACCTATGGCAGGCTGGAGAGCTGGCTCAATGTCATGAGAGTGATAGATCTGGCCCTGCCCCTCACATGCTGTAGCACTTGGGAGAGTTGGTCTTGAACCTCACCTGGGCAGCACAGTAGAGCTGGACCTGGTTGCATGAGAAGAAGGGGTTGAGAGTGAGCCACCCTTGAAGGATGAGAGTAGGAGAGCTGGCTTTGCCCCTTGCCTGCTGTGGCATTGGATGGCTTAGATTCCTGGGCAGTGCTGGAGAGTCTGTCCTGGTGGTGTCAGTGTGGGAGAGCTGGCAAGATAAGTAGCTCAGATTCCATCCAGATTTGGTCCTTGCCAGCATCTACCACATATATCAAATGATAGAGTTTGTGAAAGAGCCAGTCCTGCAGATGCAAAGCTGCAGGATCTCCATGAAAAAAGGAAATATCAGGATATCTGAGAGAAATCCCAGTAATGATCCAGTATTGATAATGTAGCAGAAGTCACAGACCTTGAACCAGACCAACAAATCACTGCAATGAATATTTATTTGCAAGCAAAGAAGTGTGGACAAAAGGGTATATTGTGGGGCATGTTGACACACTGCAGCTTCCACAATGAGATTTTTTTTCTTGGCAGGGGATAAGGTTACAAGGGGAGAGGGCAGATATCAAGAGACATGGAGATGAGTAAGATTGTGCTACATGGTGTGAAATCACAAAGAATCAAAAAAAGTTTTTTTAAAAGAAAATCATTCATTAAGAAAATATGCAAATGAGTCAACTGTGCACATGCCTGTAATCTCTGTTCATGGGGGACTGAGGCAGGAGAATTGACATTTTAAACTCCATCTAGAAAAAATAAATAAATAAAATAAAATTTAAAAAACAAAACAAAAAGTCCACCTAGGTGATGTAGTAAAACTCTATTTAAAATATATATATAAATAAATAAAAATAAAATGAGCAAATAATTTGAACATCAATTTTACCAAAAATAATGGTCCAATGATATGAAAATACTTCAATCATTGGGAACTAGGGAAAAAAAATTAAAATCCAAGAAAATGTCACTATTCAGTTTTCAGAATGACCAAAATAAAAATAATGTTGTCTCAAATATTGACAAGGATTCAGAGAGTTTGAACCATGTACATGATACTGATGGAGATGTAAATTGTATGGTCATTTAGAAAAATGATTTGGAAGTTCTTAAGAAAACATTTAATTAGCAGATAATCCAAGAACTTCACTTTGGGAAAACTGCTTCCAGATAAATGAAAACACACACACACACACACACACACACACACACACACACACACACACACACATATATATATAACCTACACAGAAATGTTCTTAGCAGATTTTTGTTTCTTTTGAAACAACCATCAATTAGAAATAATTAATGTTTCTAACGGGTAATGGCACGAATAAATAGTTAGCACATCTAACTACTGAACACTACTCAGCAATAAAAAGAGAAATTATAGGGTTTGAGCCAATCCAAGGCATTACTCATTACACAAGATTGCCTGGTGGGCTCTCACACATACCTACCAGGTGCTGCCCTAGGTGAACATGTTTAGTATCTGAAGAAACTGATGGAAGAATGTCTTAGTCAGGGTTACTATTGCTGTGACAAAACACCATGACCAAAGCAACATAGGGAGGAAATGGTTTATTTGGCTTACATTTCCACTCACTATTCAGCACTGAAGGAAGTCAGGGCAGGAAACTGGAGGCAGAAGCTGATGCAGAGGCCATGGAGGAGTGTTGTTCACTGGCTCTCTCCACATTGCTTGTTCATCCTGATTTCTTTTAGAGCCCAGGATCACCAGTCCAGAGATGTCACTACTCACAATAGGCAAGGCCTTCTCCTATTGATTAGTGAATTAAGAAAATGCCTTATATTTAGTTCCAAGCCCCATTTCTCAATTGGGTTATTCGGTTTGGTGGTGTTTAATTTCTTGAGTTCTTTATATATTTTGAATATTAGACCTTTGTCAGATGTAGGGTTCGTGAAGATTTTTTCCCAGTCTGTAGGCTGTTGCTTTGTTCTCTTGACAGTGTCTCCTGCCTTACAGAAGCTTCTCAGCATCATGAGGTCCCATTTATTAATGGTTGACATTAAGGCCTGGGCCGTTGGTGTTCTGTTCAGAAAGTTGTCTCCTGTGCCAATATGTTCCAGGCTCTTTCCCACTATGAGAATATATAGGGGGAGGTAATCCCCCTCAGGAACAGTCATAGGGGAGGGGAATAATGGGAAAATGGGGGGGGGGAGGAATGGGAGGATACAAGGGATGGGATAAACATTGAGATGTAACAAGAATAAATTAATAAAAAAATAAAAATTAAAAAAAACAATTGAGATGTAATATTAATAAATTAATAAAATATATTTTAAAAAAAAGAAAATGCCTTATAGCTGGATCTTATTGAGTTATTTTCTCAATTGAAGCTTCCTCCTCTCTGGTGACTCTAGCTTGTGTCAAGTTGACATAAAACTGTCTAGTACAATGAGAGCACATAGAAGAAACCTCTGGAAGGTGACATGAGTGATAGGGGCATCTCTGGTATGCCTGGTGCCAACAGTTTGTTCTACTTAGCTCACATCACACAGCTGGTATACGGTCACAGCTAACGACAGTGCCCCCAAAACATTCAGAACTGAAGGACCTGGAAGTGCTTAAGTTTTTCAATAACTGGGTGGTAGAGCTGCCCACACAGGTCAGCAGCCTTCAAATATTCAAGCACCTGAACCTTGGCATGAGCAGGCTGTATGCCTGCCTCAGGGTTTGGCTCTCTCTCAATGCTTGACATCCTAGAATTGTCTTAGAACAACAAGAAAAGTTTCTTTTTCCCAGGAACTTCTACTACACGAGAGTGTGTGCACTCTACCTAAGCCACTGCTTTGAAATACTGCTCATAAAGCTGCAGAGCCTCAGCCTTAGGGATAAATCCCTGATATCATTCACAAAGAAAACCAGGGAGCTGACCCCAGCTCAAGGATCTCCACCTTCTAGGGAACCAGCTGATCTCCTGCCTCCCAGGCTAGGAAACTTGGATTTAACTGGTCAGAAACATGTCTTCAGAGCAGACAACAAACCCCTAAGGTACCCCAATCTCTGATCGGCTCCAGCTTTGCCTTGCCTGTGTTTCCATACACAAATTCTGAAGTGCACATGTGTCTCTATGACAGACATATGCAGACAAAGCCAGAATCCCCAGAAAAGAACAGCAGCAAATGAAAGATCAGTCCCAAACCCTAAGTTCCAAGGACAAAGGCAGAGCAGACATGCAAGGCTTCTGTTTTCATCTCAAGTAACTCTTGAGTAAGGAGGAGTTTGTGGAGACAACACAGTAGAGGAGGAGAATACAGTACAAGAATGCAGTAAATTATGCGGAGATGGCATACTACTGAAGTACAGTAGAGCTTGAGAATACAGTATAGCTCAGTGCAGTTGAGTAAAGCTCAGTTTGTGCAATTCGGTTCATTTGAGTTCAGAGGCTATTTTTCCAAGCAGAGCAACTCAGTGAGAAGCACAGAGAAAACATTGTGAACCCGTCAGCTTGGAGACGAGTTTTGAACTAGAACAGCTGAGTTGAACCAGCCAGCCAGAGTTCAGAAAGAACTGGAAAACGGTCTGTTTACTCAGCAGTAAACAGTCTCAGAGGCTGAAAACATTCTAGGCCTAAATTAGCAAACAGAGTCTAGAAACTGAAGCCTTCAAAGTCCAGAATTGCAGAAAATTAGATTGTATGGAGGACAGAAGCTTCCAGGTCTAGGCCTAAGGATAGGTAGATAGAAATACTCTGGGCTCAGCCCAAACCATGTATTTAAAAAACATGGGTATGGCTTTCATAGTACCCTCTCTTTGGAGGAAGGTATGGTGGCACTCGCCTGTAATCCCAGCACTTGGGAGGCAGAGGCAGATGGATCGCTGTGAGTTTGAAGCCAAAAGCAAGTCCAGGACAGCCAAGGCTACACAGAGAGACCCTGTCTCTAAATCTCTAAAACCAAAAAAGAAAAAGAAAAAAAGAAAAAGAAAAAGAAAAAAAGAAAGAAAAAAGAAAAGAAAAGAAAAGAAAAGAAAAAATTACATTTACAACTACCTTCTCTGCATCTCATGAAACTTTCTCCAAAACTGACTATTGCTCATACACAAAGCAAGCCTCAACAGTCAGAAAAAATGTTTTAAACTTGCTACATTCTATTAGACATCCAGAGATTAAAGCTGGATAGTATCAACAACAGAAACAACAGAAAGCTTACAAACTCATAGAAACTGAACAACTCTATAGTGAGTGATAAAATGGGTCAAGGCAGAAATTAAAAAAGAAATTAAATACTTCCTAGAATTCAGTGAAGACAAATGCACACCATACTCAAACTTAAGGGGCACAATGAAAGCTGTATTAAAGGAAAGTGATTAGCTCTAAATGCCTTCATGAGGAAATTGGAGTGATTTCATACCAGCAACTTAACAGGACACATGAAAGCTCTAGAACAAAAAGAAGCAAACACACCCAAGAGGAGGAGATGGCAGGAAATAATCAAACTCAGGGCTAAAACCAATAAATTTGCAACAAAGAGAATAATACAAAGAATCAATAAAGTAAAGAGTCATTTATTTGAGAAAATTAAAAAGATAAGAAAACCCTATTCAAACTAACTAAAAGACAGAGAGAGAATAGCCAAATTAATAAAATCAGAAAGGAAATACGGGGAGGACATTGAAGAAGTACACAGAATCAGAAGGGCATACTTTAAAAACCTGTACTCCACCAAATTGGAAAATCTAAAAGAAATGAATGATTTTCTCAAAAGATCCCACCTACCAAAGTTAAATCTAAATCACAGCAACAAACAATTTAAGCAAACCTATAAACCCTAGTGAAATAGTCATTAAAAGTCACTGAACAACAACAACAAAAAATCCCAGGTCTAGAAGGTTTTAGGACAGAATTCTACCAGACTTTTAGAGAGGAATTAACACTACTATTCTCATAATTATTCCACAAAATAGAAACAGAAGGAACATAGCCCAATTCATTTTATGTGGCCACAGTTGTTCTACAGAGCTACAGTCATAAAAACAGCATGGTATTGGTACAAAAACAGACAGGTAAATCAATGACATTGAAGACCCAGACATAAATCCACACATCTATGGACACTTGATTTTTGGAAAGGAACAGGATATACACACTGGAAATAACATCTTCAAGAAATGGTTCTGATGAACTGGTAGCATGTAGAAGAATCCAAATAGAATTATATTCATCACCCTGCATAAAACTCTACTTCAAATGGATTAAAGACCTCAACATAAAACTAGATATCCTGGACCTGATAGAAGAGAATGTGGCAAACAGCGTTGAACTAATTGGCATAGGAAAAGATTTTCTGAAAAGAACACCATTAGCACAAGTTCTGAGATCAATAATAAATAAATGGTACCTCATGGAAAGATCCTGAACGGCAGTGAGCACTGTCATTCAGACAAAGTGGCAGCCTATAATAGGAAACGATCTTTACCAAGTCCACATCCAATAGGCTGCTAATATCAAAAGCATCTAAAGAGCTCAAAAGTTTAGATATTAAGAAAAGTGATAACCCAATTAAAAATAGGATACAGGTATAAAAATAAACACAGAACTCTTTAAAAAGGAAATTCAAATGGCTGAGAAACAGTTAAGAAATTTTCAGCACCCTTAATGTCAGAGAAAGGCAAATCTATTTTGAGATTTCATCTTATACCTGTCAGAATGGCTAAGATCAATAAAACACTTGATAACTCATGCTGGCAAGAATAAAGTGTAAGGAGAATTCATTCATCTATTGCTGGCTGGGCTGAAAACTTGTACAGACACTGTGGAAATCAGTGTGGTGATATCTCAGGAATATGGGAATCAATCTATGTCAGTGTCCAGATATACCATTCTTAGGCATATGCTCAAAGGATACTTGCTCAGTCATGTTTATTGCTGCTCTATTTATAATAGCCAGAAATTGGAAAGGACCTAGGTAGCCCCAAACAATGAATGGATAAAGAAAATGTGGTACATTTACACAATGGAGTATTACTCAGCTATTGAAAAATAAATAAATAAATCTTGCAGGCAAATAGATGGTACTAGGAAAAATCATCCTGAATGAGGTAACTCAGACAAAGACAAATATAGTATGTATTTGCTTATCTGTGGATATTAGCTGTTAAGTTAATGGTAACCAAGCTACAGCCTGTAAAACTACAGGTTAGGTATAGCCTCTATACCTAAGAGAGAAAAGTAGACTTCCCTATGAAAGGGAATAGAGGAATGTGGGAGGGAATATGGAGATGGACATCTAAAATTGAGGGCTGTATGAGGGATATTATGGAAACCTAATACAGTAGAAGCTTCTTTATATATATATATATATATATATATATATATATATATATATATATATATATATATATATATAAAGTCAAACAATCTGAAATCACCAAATAATTGGGAAGAGAGAGCTTCAACTGGACATCTCTTGTCACCAAATGAAGCTTCCAGTACCAGTAATGAGTCACCTCTAATTAAGGTGTTGGCCAAAGAGGTCCCATGGAAATCTGTAAACAATCCAGGCTGTTGCCAAGACTATAGATTACTCTCTTCAAACTGACATCAACACTCACACAACTGAAGACAACACCCACACAACTCATTTAACATGAAAAAGGTCAAGTTAGAGCCTTTATATCTATGATCTAGATTCATTGGTATAGGAAGGCACTCAGCATGCTACTAAAAAAGAAATGTAAATACTAACCCAGCCACAAAACTCTTAGATCAACAGTGGTGTCCTGCCTGCACGATATGCTAGGGCAATGGTAGTACAAAGCCTGTGGAAGTAACCACTCAATATCTGATATGCCTTAAGGCCCTCTCCACAAGATGGAACCCATACTCGACACTGCTTGGGCAACCAAGAGCCTGAGGCTAAACGGACCAGGGACTTAAGGGAAAATCAAATACTAATGTTCTGCTAAAATAACAGCAAAAACTGACTCTAGTGACAATATGCTATATTCATAGATCAGTGCCTTGCTCAACCATTATCAGAGAAGCTTCCTTCTACAGCAGATGGGAATAGATACAATGACCCACAGCCAGACATTGTGTAGAGAGTGATAAACCTTGGACCACTCAACCACAAATGTGGTATCTTCATTAAATCCCTCCCCTCAAGACGCGGGAAACCCTGTGAAAGAGGAGGCAGAAAGAATGTAAGAGCCAGAAGGACTGGAAGACACCAAGGAAACAAGGTCCTGTAAATTAACAGGATCAATGCATATATGACTCATGGAGACTGAGTATGTGCTAAGCCTGCACTCATCTGCACCAGAGGGGGTCGGGTCCTAGAATTGAAAGGAAAGGTAGACACAGGTAGGCCCCCATACAAATCTAGAAGCTATCTCCCATCAATAACCACTTGAAAATAAAAATGTACTTAGTTTTCTCTAAGAGAGTCCCACATAGAAAATGAATTTAAAGGCATCTCATCTTATCTCATAATGTCACGTCATAACTTTTAAAAGTTATTATTATTTTATTTATAATTTTTCTCTTTTACCCTCAGAGCCTCTGGTTATATATTATGGCTTCTAATTTACCATTTTTTATGGGATTCCTGAATGTTAAAACAGGTGTGTCTCCGCATCTATGTCTGGGTCTGTGCCTGTTTTGGGGGCTCTTTCCCTTCTATATGTTTGTTTTGTCCTATTCTGGTATGTCAGTTTTGTTCTATCTTATGTTTTATAATTATTCTTTAGAAACCTAATTGGGGGGTGGAGACATGGCTCAGCTGTCTGTCTGCTCTTCCAGAGGTCCTGAGTTCAATTTCCGGCAACCACATGGTGGCTCACAACCATCTATACTGGATCTGATGCCCTCTTCTGGCATGCAGGTGTACATGCAGACAGAGCACTCATCTACATAAAATAAATAAATAAAACTTTTTAAAAAGTAAAAATGTAATTGGTTGGTTGGTTATTTTTTGGTTTTGTTTTGCTTTGCTTTTTGTTTGTTGGCTGATTGGTTTTGATTTGGTTTGGATTGAGTTTTTTGTGAGACAGGGTTTCTGACTGTCCTTGATTCACTTTGTAACCAGGCTGGCCTCGAACCTCAACTAAGGTATCGCCCTGCCCCTGCCTCCCAAGTGCTGGGATTAAAAACATGCACCACCATACCCAAGTCCTAATTGTTTTCTTAATGACAGAACAAAAGGGGATAAATCGGGATATGGGGGAAAGTGGGGAGGGACTGGAACAGATAGATGGTGGCGGGTGAGGGACTATAATCAGGGTATATTATATGAGGAAAAAATTGATTTTCAAAAGGAAAAGAAAAGAAATCCTTTTTGGTAGGTGCGACATTCTTGCAAGGTCTTAAATTCCTTCCCATTTGTATTCTTAGAATTGCCAAAGGCCCAGTTTCCTGGTAAGTGAAGGCTTTCGTGGGACATGCCCCTTGGGCTAGTATGCAGATATAAGTGAGTATATACCATTTGAGTCTTTCTGCTTCTGGGTTAACTCACTCATTATGATCATTTCTACCTCAATCCATTTGTCCACAAATTTCTGGAATTCCTTGTTTTTAATAGCTGAGTAGTATTCCATAGTGTATATGTACCACAGTTTCTTTATCCGTTCTTCTACTAAGGGACACTTAGGCTGTTTCCATGTTCTGGCTTTTACGAGTAAGGCTGCGAAACTGGGACAGAGGGGAGGACATCCTATTGGGACTCTAGATGAGAGAAGCATGGGAGAATAGCAAAGTAGAAGGATCCAGAGGGTCCTAGAAACCTACAAGTAGAACATTATGATAGGCAGATTTGTTTGGGCCCAGGGGTCCCGCTCAAACTAAGGCACCAGCCAAGGACAATATAGGCGGTAAACTTTAAACCCCTACCCAGATCTAGCCAACGGTCAGAACATTCTCCACAGTTGAGCAGAGAGTGGGATATGACTTTCACATGAACTCTGGTGCCTCATATTTGACCATGTCCCCTGGAGGGGGAGACCTGGTGGCACTCAGAGGAAGGACAGCAGGTTACCAAGAAGAGACTTGATACCCTATGAGCATATACAGGGGGAGGTAATCCCCCTCAGGAACAGTCATAGGAGAGGGGAATAAGGGGAAAATGGGAGGGAGGGAAGAATGGGAGGATACAAGGGATGGGATAACCATTGAGTTGTAACAAGAATAAATTAATAAAAAAATTTTTTAAATGCCAAAGGCAATTTATGTTTTCAGAACAAAAGAACAGGACACTGACATGGGATCAGACATCACAGGATTCATTCCTCTCAGCATGCTGAATGCTGACATCCTGCATCCTCCATGTCCCAGCCCCAGGTGCCTCAGTTGCTGTTACCCATCAGAACAGGAGAGCTTCCAGGACAGCATTGTAGAAAAGTTCTGATCCCAATTGGTCTGGCATTTCAGACTGTCCCACACAGGACTCCTATTAAGCATGGAAATTCTCAACATTTAGAAAATGAACCACAAATGCTATCCTTGGCTTGCTTAACCATTTCCCCAATTGGGGGGGGGGGGCTTTAAAGATATTATTAACACTAAATCAGCCTTGAAGAAACATTAAGAGAATGGCATCCCATTTTCTCCAACAGTAGTTGGGTAGGTTTCTGTTTGCTCTCTTGGTCTACAGATGCTTATTTTCATCACGAGTCGGTTATAAGTTATTGTTGGTCTTAGAGAAAAAACTAGGTTGGACTCAGGGATATCTCTCTTTTCCTTTTTCTTTCTTCTGTAGGTAAGAAGATAGGAGCTGAAAAGAAAGAAATGGAGGTATAGAAATATAGAGGGAGGATAGAATAAAAGATAGATTATTGAATCTACTCCTCAACTCAAGGCCTTAATTGTTACTCACAAATGAGGTTATTTTTAATTCATGGGTATAGAATTTTGTGTATTGGTGCAAAATAGGTGTAATCTAAGACTTTCTTCACACACATTGTGTAAGCAGAGTCGACAGTCAAACTCAGCCAAGACAGGCTGAGCAAGTCCTCAATAGTTCCTGCCTCTCAGATATATTGGGCTAGAAGGCTAAAGATGATGGCCCAATGTTATAGAGAGTGTTGGGTGACTGTTCAGGCAATAAACTGTTGCTGCTAACCTATGCTTCCGGTTCACTCCAGTAATTAAGTTTGGTTCCTTCTCAAGTCTCTGATGGGGTTGAAGACCAGATAGTTTAGTCTTACAATTAAGCTTAGTTGGTTGGGGGTTAAGATGTTTTTAGATCAAGATAGAGGTTTTAAGTTAATAGATATGATAGATATTGCTTTTCATTCAGAAATTTAGACCCAAAACGATAGGAAAGATGTTTTCTTCAAGTTTGCCAAATACATATAGTCAAATCACTATGAATGTAACATATATATTATTCTTGATTGTCTCATGGTTTTTCCTGCTGTATATAGTTTATTTTATTCATGTGTAATAATATAAATGTATGTGTTAAAAAAAGAAACATACTAAAAAATTTTAACTGCAAAAAACAGAAGATACAGTTCTCATTTTCCTGAAAACTCTGAAATGGGCATGAATTTCAGTGTCTTGAATAGACATCATAGGGCTACTTTTAATAAAAAGAATAATTAAACTCTTGTAATCAATTTAATGTCACAGTTAATGCTTTTCAGTCTTTTTGTTGATTCACATAATTCACAACCGTGTCCTACTAAAAATCTCTCTTCACCACTAAGCTATTAATTTCATTAAACTTCCAAATGATTGTAATAAAATATTGAATTTGTAAAACAAAAAGTCAGGGAATATTGATGGCTCTTCTAAATACTCCTAACAATGACACAGAGTAGAAAAATCCAATTCCAAGCAGACCGTAGTGATGCATTCCTTTAATCCCACATTTGGGAGGTAGAGCCAGGTGGGTATCTTTTTGTTTGAGGCCAGCCTAGTCTACATAGTGGGTCACAGGAAAGCCAGAGCTACAAAGTGAGACCCTGTCTCAAAAATACCAAAAGAAAAGAAAGAGAAAGAAATGGAAAGGAAAAAAAGATCCAACTTCAACTGATCATCCGCAAGATTTTCAATGCAGAACAATTGTTCAATAGAGAACAAATTTGTGGTTTCAAGAAGTCAAGGATTGTGGAAGGAAGGGACATGACATAAGCATAAAAATTTTAAAGGGAACTTGTGGGTATAGAAATACACTGTCTTGATTATATGCATGTCAACATCTTGGCTTACTCGGAGGCTTCATCTTTACTGCTGGCTTTCATAGTGCTAGAAGGTGCTATGTATGCTACCAGATGGGAGCAGTAACCATTTAGTCTTGCCTAGCTAAAAATCGTATAAACCACAATAATGTCTGGCCTAACAAGATATGCCCACTAGTGCAATAGTGTTATAAATGTCATGGGAGTAACTTAGGACTTTCTTACTGGATTTAAATAGAGCACTGCACATATCCAGCTTGGTGTTTAATGCCTGTCACCCTAGAATTTTATGAGTTGGGAGAAGGAGGAACATAAATTCAAGAGAATCCTCAAATACATAACAAGTTCAAGGCCAGCATGATCTACAGGAGAGCTTATCACACACAAAAAAAGGAGGAAAGGAAAAAAATAAGGAAGAAAGGGAGAGAGGGAGGGAGGGAAGGAAGGGAGAAGGGAGGAAGATTAAAGGAAAATTAAAGCAGACTTAATTCTTCCTTTAAATCTTTATACTCACTTTCCCCTTCTTTCTCCTTTCTCTTTTGCCCTGGTTTGCTTCTCGGTTTCTGTAATAAACACCAGAACCAAAAGCAATCTTTAGAGGAGAGGGTTTGTTTCAGATCGCAGCTTCTACTCCCTCATAAAAGAAAGTCAGTATAGAAACTCAAGAAAGAAATTTGGAAAAAAGAACTGAAGCAGAGGCTGTGGGCAGTGCTGCTTAGGCTTGCTCCCCCATGACCTGCTACGCCTGCTTTCTGATAGACCCCAGGACCGTCTGTTCAGGTGGCACTGCACCCAACAGACTAGGCCCTCCAGCCTCAATATTTAAAGCAGGAAAGGCCCTACAGACATGACTACAGCCAACATGGTGGAGGTGTTTTCTCGCTCCAAGTACCTGTTTCCAGACAATTCTATCTTGTGTCAGTTTAACAACAACACTAACCACAGCAACTTTTTCACAATTATCTTGGTTTCTGTAGCCTCCAAAGACATACTCTGTGCCATTCCTAGTCTAATAATTAGTGTTTTCTCTTTTTTTTCACTCAATCATTTGTGTTCAAGCTTTACCATTCCCAGCATGCATAAACCTTCCAGTCAGCCAGGTGAGTGCGGGGAGCTGGCTCTTCAAGTCACACACTGCGGGAGTCCTCAGGCATCACTGCTACATCATCTCTCAGGTTGCCACTTCTTTCCCAAGTCCTATGAACTTCAACTCCATCCCATTCTTTTTTTTTTTTTTAAACCACATTTACCCACAGAGTCCTAAGTGCATGTTCTTTCCTCTCCACTCTGTATAAATCCCTCCACCACCACTCCCAGCAGAAAAGCTCCTGGCTTTCATGGTCAGCAAATTGTGGGAGAGCTGCCAAGTCAACCTAGCTGGTTGCAGAGGAGACGTCAGATGAAGCTGCAAACAAGAATGTTGCACCCTAATTATTCATTCACCAAGTTCCATTTTCTTTAACAGCGAGTGCTCCTCGATTTATCACTTTGTGCCAACTTCCAGAACTCAGAAATGGTTTTGGAAATTTTATCTCATTTCCCAATTTGCTTTTGTGAAAAAAGATGAGCCAATTTCTTTAGTCAGACCTTTCTTGTACAACTCATTCGTAACTCCCTACTCCCTCTTCAATATGCATGCCATTATTGACTCTGCTTTTTCTCAAGTTTTACCTTTTAATGTCTCCTGTCTTTCTGTTGCTATTATCTGGATTTTATTGCATTTCTATGGAGACGTTGAAATGAAAAAAAAAATAGTATTATAGAAAGATGTAATACTGTAATTACAATAGCGTGAAAAGCATCTGAAGACAAGAACATGTGGACACATTAATGGAGGTCCCGCTATGTGTGATTGTGGGTGACTTCTTTCCAATTTTATGCAATCTAGTTAATGATCATTATTGATAAATGATAGGCACATGGCTTCTTCCATCAAGAACTTGAAAATAAGGAGAGCACAGTGCTAAGGCAGGAAGTAACTGTATAATTGTGTAGTTGGTCAGAGCAAGGACACGTAGAGGGAGACTACACGGGAGAATGGCTCACAGTCACCTGCTTCAATGCTGACTCAATCCATGTGTCGATCTCCCGAGGGAGAAGCCCATGCAAGGCCCATCAGGCAGGCAGAGAAAAACAAGAATCAGAGACAGTGACAGCAGAATCCATCCCAGCACAGCCTGGTGGGGGAGGAGGCTGCCCTATTCCCACGATAAGATATAACTGGTCTGAGTCGCACTTGGCCTTTTCTCATGGAGTTAAGTTGCATACTGATGCTTGCTTTTCATAGCCCAGTATTGTGGTCAAGTCTTCTCTAAGATCATGCACACTCATCCTCCTGATTACAATTAGGTTCTGTAGAGCTTGCCTCAAGAACCAAATTAACTGGACACAGCATACCAGCAGTCTGTCTGTACCGTGGGAAATCCAACCAAAGGACAATATAGGACAAATGTGACTCTTTGGAGAAGTTCTGGATTCAGGGAGACCTGGCTGTGCCACGAGTCAGTAACTGACAAAGGACCTATAGGCAAGACAATGTGTCAGGCATGATATGGAGGAGGGGTGGGAATCAGGGATGAGAAGGTGATAGTCCTAAGAAGAAGGCAAACAAGGAGAAAAGTATGCCTCCTGCTGGGGAATGAGGCAACTGGTAAGCTTCTTTAGACAAGCTGGCTTTGAGTGAAGGTAAAACACATGTTGGAAATATCCACTGAGCCGATGAAGAAGTAGAAGCCGATTCTCAGGAAGTAAGATGATTAAAGAGATTTGGGTCCTGGACATGGGCCAGCATTTGGGATAAGGGATACGGGGAGCTTGGTCCCTGGGTGGTCTCTCTGGCAGAAAGAAGAACAGGGCTGCAAAAATGTAGTCTCCTATTTCTCAAGTTTTACCTTTTAATGTCTCCTGTCTTTCTGTTGCTATTATCTGCATTTTATTGCATTTCTCTGGAAATGTTGAAATGAAAAAAGTAGTGTTATAGAGAGATGTAATATTGTAATTACAATAGCATGCAAAGCATCTGAAGATAAGAACATGTGGACACATTAATGGAGGTCCCGCTGGGTGTGATTGTGGGGGACTTCTTTCCAATTTTATGCAATAACAAAGATGGGTAGAGATCATGGAGCCTCACGTTCCTAAACAATAAAAAAAAGTACATTAGGAGTCTTCCAGGTGGCTTCCTAAAATTGCAGGTAACCTGACGCCAACTCAGACATGTGTTATCAGACATTTCCAAGGATGTCCTCAGAGATGAATATTACAGTAAGTTCTTCTTTCTAAAATGCACTTATTTTGAGGATGGGTGGGCTCAGGTTTGGAGATCTGGAGAACAGTTTTGGGGATTTTGTTCTCTTTCCATCACATAGGTCTCGGGGGTGGGGGGGGATAGAACTCAGGTCCTCAGTCTTGGCAGCAAGTGCCTTTACCTTCAAAATTCATCTCACCAGCCCCTGATTTGGGTTTTGGTTTGGTTTTTGAAACATCTATCTAGATCTAAAAGCATCTTAACCCCTGAACAATTAAGCTTAATTGTAAAACTAAACTAGCTGGTCTTCAACCCCATCAGTGACTTGAAAAGGAATAAAATTGATTTCCTGAATATATCAGGAATGCAGGTTAGTAGCTTTCCAAATGAGAAGATGACAGAGACAGTTTGCTCCCTAAATAGTCACCCAAAGCTCTCTATGACATTTGAGCATCACCTTCAAGCTTCTGGCCCAATAAATGAGACATTTTTTATTGAGGTTCCCTCTTCCTGAAAATTCTAGCATGTGTCAAGTTTACACAAACATAAAGAAAGGAAGGGAGGGAAGGAGGGGGGGAGGAAGGAAGGAAGAAAGAAGGAAAGAAAAGAAAAGAAAAAGAAACAACAACACCCCAGGATATCGAGGGATCAAACTCAGTCAGATCTGTAAACAAGTGCTTTTATCCTGCTGAGCCATCTTACAGGGAAGGAGTTCTTCTTTTGATTCTTGTTATCAGATGAGCTTCTCCAGGAAATATCTAATGCCAAATAAGGCAATCTATAAGAACCTTGGAAGGACCAGGGTAAGTAATTAGAAAGAGAAAGGATGGGGCATTCAGCAACTGAAGTATTAGAAATAAGCAAAAGAGCTCATTTTGGAATAGAGAGATATTTAAAGAGTGAAGATGGAGCCGGGCGTGGTGGTGCACGCCTTTAATCCCAGCACTCAGGAGGTAGAGGCAAGCGGATCTCTGTGAGTTTGAGGCAAGTCTGGTCTACAAAGGGAGTCCAGGATAGCCAAGGCTAATACAGAGAGACCCTGTCTCATAAAAAAAAAAAAAAAAGAAAGAAAGAAAGAAAGAAAGAAAGAAAGAAAGAAAACAGGAGTGAAGATGGAGTCCAAAAGTGTAGAAAGTAAAATGTCATGTGAATGATGGCAGGAGGGTTGGTTTCTGGAGATTTGCCAGGCCCGGTCTCTGCTGGTGTTAGTTTCCTTCAGGGCAAAAGCAGCCTGGCTTTATTCCCACTTGGCCCCATCTCACTAGCAGGCTCCTGGTGGACTATGGGCTCCTTAAAAAAACATACTGGACACATGAGGAGCAGCTCACAAGCAGAGCTGCTGACCCAAGGAAAAAGGCTGGTGCTTTCCTCTCACAACAGGAGAAAGCAAAGGGCTCCATGGAAATATTTTAAGGTACATAAATAAAAAAGATTTGTACTTAATATATGGCATCTTTTAGCTAAAGTAGAAGGTCATGCTTTGAAAGAGACCTGAAAGGGACCTTAACACTGCCATGGAGTTAGTGCCACATGTATTTCTTTAAATGTGCCTGCTTTCACTTGGAAAAGTTTGTTTCTTCTTTGTTTTTTGTTTTATGATTTTATTATTATTTTATTTTATACAGGCTACCCTCCTCTGTATGATCCTCCTGCCCCAGCATGCTAAGAGGTATGATTACAGGCACATACCACCACGCCCAGCTTCCTGTTGACATTTTTAGATGGGCTAAAACTTCTTCAGAAACAAACAAAACTTGGTTTCAGCACTAGTTGATTTCAAGGTCACAAATTAAAGGATGGAGAAGATAGAGAGCAGCTGAGTGCTGTGAGAGAGAAGGACACTGTGGCCATGATTAAGAGACATGCAGGCAAAGCATAGATGTTCAGAATTGTGATGTCATCTTGGTTGACTTTACCTTTGATGAGTATGAAGTGTCCTTCCTCATCCCTTTTGATTAATTTTGGTTGAAAGTCTATTTTGTTCGATATTAAAATGGCTACGCCTGCTTGCTTCTTGTGACCATTTGCTTAGAATATTTTTTTCCAACCTTTTACCCTGAGGTAATGCCTATCATTATGGGTGAAATGCTATAACGAAACCCACTCTTTTATATGCTAACTTTAAAAACAACTAAAAAGAAAAAAAGATTATAAAATTCAATCTGTAAAGATAATCTGATTGAATGGTACTTGACGATATAAAAGCCATTTGCCAAATAGAATAGACTTTAAATGACCTGTGTATTAAGATGTGGGGTGTGTATTAATAAAAATAAGTGAAACTTCAAATATATAAAAAAAGAGACATGCAGGGTTGCGTCAGGCTCCCCATATGTGCTTTCCGGATGAAGAAACGGAGCCCAGAGTGTTCTCCAGGGCATTTGTCAGCTTTGAGCTGGCAGAAGGTAATACTGATAAGGCTCTGAAGGCTGGTGAGAGCTGGTGCTTAATTCCTGCCCAAAGGAAACATGCAGGGATGCTCAGCACTGCAGGAGAGATTTGGGGACTTAGGAAGGCAGGGCTGAGCAGCTCAGGCTCCCTGCTTGCAGAAACCCACTGAGAGGGCTGTAATGCTGCCAGCCCTTGAACCCTTGAAAATGGCACAAGGTTGTTTTGATCTAAAGGGGGATTGGAAGGACCGTGAGACAATAGGAAGTGCACCAGCAATTCACCTTAAGAACTAGACTTAGCTGGGCAGTGATGGCTCATGCCTTTAATCCCAGCATTTGGGAGGCAGAAGCAAGTGGATCGCTGTGAATTCGAAGCCAGCCTGGTCTACAAAGTTAGTCCAGAACAGCCTGGGCTACACAGAGAAACCCTATCTCAGAAAACCTAAAAAACAAAAACAAAAACAATAAATAACTAGGCGTGCTGAGACTCTGAGACGAGGGGTTGGATACTTTTTGTGCTTATCTGGAGACTTCACACCACCTCTGATGGGCAGGAAATAGACCACACACTTTATGTTAATTTAGATGATCACTTTAAACAATTGTATTTGCTTGTGAGTCTATCAGAGTATGGTTGGTGAAAGCAACAGCAAGCCTCTACTGATTCATCTCCCGAGGAGACAGGGGCCCCAGGAATCCCAGAATCTAGATCCATGCATACAAAAACAGTGAGGTTAAGTTCTAAAGACCCACTTCATAAACACTTTCCTACGGTGTCATATTTTAGTTAAGAAGGCTACAGGGAGTAATAGCCACCATAGAGCCAAGCCATAGCCAGCCCCACATCACTATGCAAGAACACAGTAAAAGAGACTGCCCAAGACACAAAGGTGGATGGATGGTACAGCTTGCAAGCGAAAATTTAGACTATGCCACTTTGACAATGGGTCAATTTACTATAACATATGCACAAAAAGCCTTTTCTAGTGATCATGCTTACATTTTTAATTTTACATTTTTACATTTTCACATTTTTAATTTTAGATAAAATTTAGCTCCTGCCTCCAGGTTCCTGGCCTGTTTGAGTTCCTGTCCTGACTTCCTTTGATGATGAACGCTGCTGTGGAAGTGTAATCCGACTAAACGCTTTCCTCCCCAAGTTGCTTTAGGTCAGGGCGTCTCATCAGAGCAATAGTAACCCTGGCTGAGATAGCACCACAGCACTGAGATTCTGGAAGGCAAGTGAAACCTTGGGCTGGCATGAGTAATACCCCTGTATCATTGAGCACAGCCTCTACTGGGATGGTTTTGAAGGAGTTTTACATCAGAATGGCAAGTACATCCGGGTCATCAGACCTATGTTTAGCAGCATCCTTGCTTCTTCAGATAGATGTTGCAAATGGTTTGTGCCTGGTCTCAAAGCTTTCTTCGAAACTTGTTCCTATTATTTTTGTGTGCCTGATTAAAATCTGTGAATGTCTAATCCAGATCGCCTACTCAATTTACTATAGTTATTATTTAAATTATGTGTCACAACTAAACTGAAATGGAGACCCTGTACAGCATGACATAATTAAGAGAACTTGAATATATAAGTCAAAATCATATGAATGTGAGTGGAGGAAAGATGCCTGCAGCCAGAAAATGGACCATGCATCACAGCAAAGGTTTCCATATATAACAAATAAAATACATTGCTGGTACATAATACATGCACAGTTTTCTGCTGTATCACATATAAATCAGACAAACTTTAACAGCCAATACATAAGAAACTTCCATGCATATTATCTTATTTAATTTTCAAAACAATCCACAAGAGGGGTGTGTGTGAGAGAGAGAAGGGGGGGAGGGAGAATGAGAGAGAGAGAGAACTGGTGGGATTAATGATACTGGCCAGCGTTAGTCCAGCTAATGTCAGTGATATAGGTTTAAGCACAGCAGTGGTCCATCCATTGCACTGACTGTTTTGACAGAGTTTTCCATCAGAATAGCTGGCAACATCTACCCATCTACTCAGTATAGCTAAAGAGCAGCAAGAAGAGAATCCTTAGCTGGGGAACTTAGACCTTCTAGTTTACAGACAGAGAAGAGAGGAGGAAGCCTGGGACAAAAGCAGAATATACTGAGATGCATATGAGCAACAAGACTCACCAGCCGGTGGGTCTCAAGGAATGGTCACTTGGAAGAAGGCATGATGCCAGAGATACGGTCTCAGCAGAGCTTTGAAGGAGGGTAGCCTGAATAAATGTGTGGGGGAAAGAGGGAAGCATTTGAGTCAAGGTTAGACCATGTGCATAAACGCTGAGAAGTACATCCATAGTTAATGCAGGCCCTGGTGAGGAGCACCCACGATGTCCATGCTCTTGCGGTGCTTCAAACACGCATGCGTGGAGAAACACAAACTGCATACTAGCCCAAGGGACATGTCCCACGAAAGCCTTCACTTACCAGGAAACTGGACAGAGGGGAGGACATCCTATTGGGACTCTAAATGAGAGAAGCATGGGAGAATAGCAAAGTAGAAGGATCCAGAGGGTCCTAGACACCTACAAGTAGAACATTATGATAGGCAGATTTGGGCCCAGGTGTCCCGCTCAAACTAAGGCACCAGCCAGGGACAATACAGGTGGTAAACTTTAAACCCCTACCCAGATCTAGCCAACGGTCAGAACATTCTCCACAGTTGAGTGGAGAATGGGATATGACTTTCTCACGTACTCTGGTGCCTCACATTTGACCATGTCCCCTGGAGGGGGAGACCTGGTGGCACTCAGAGGAAGGACAGCAGGTTGCCAAGAAGAGACTTGATACCCTATAAGCATATACAGGGGGAGGTAATCCCCCTCAGGAACAGTCATAGGGGAGGGGAATAATGGGAAAATGGGGGGAGGGGGGGAGGAAAGAATGGGAGGATACAAGGGATGGGATAAACATTGAGATGTAACAAGAATAAATTAATAAAAAAATTTTTTTTTTAATTTAAAAAAAAAAGTGCGTGTAAAAGGCACACATAGAAACAGGAGTATCGTCAGCAGTGTGTGTTCAGAGACCACTTGGTGCAAACTTTGGGGAATACTGTTCCTGCAGATTGAGAAGCAGGGGAGAGACTCTGGCAGATAGATGGGCTGACAGCAAAAGGAGGAACTGACTTGATGTAGCCCTGAAGCTCTGTCCAGCCAATGCCAGTGGATGCCTTTACAATGGCCTGAGAAGTCCTGGGAAATAGACATTTTCACACCTCTGCGATGTTGTCCAGCAAAGACAGCCACTGTCCTGAGTGTCCCCAGTATCTGGCCCTGAGGAATGACACACACTTTGCTGGTCCTGGTCCACTGTAAGTGGGGCTAAAGTTCTAAGGACTCTGTGCAATACTAAGATAAGCTCATGTGCCACTAACCTGCTACCTCCAACACCAGTGACCATCATCTTCGACACGTAGAGCTTGAAACATACAATGACTTCCCGTCCTTGGTGAGCCAATGCCAATGTGATGTGAGTCTGTGTCACTGCTATGTCCCCAGAGCTGATCACATAACTGATATGTGGTGACCACCTGGTTAATATTACTGAATTCTAAAATGGAAAAGAGAAGGCATTTGTGTTATTCTAATCCTTCATTTTTTTTCCCCAAGTGTATCAATCCATTTCCTCACTTAAAAGTAAGAAAACTCATTCAACAAATATGTATTCAGTGCCTTTTATTTATTTTTATCACATATACATGTACATATGTATTATCTGCATATATATTTGTCCTGGAACTCGTGGCAATTCTCCTGCTGCAGCTTCCTGAGTGGTAGGATTCGAGGCACACATACATCACCACATTCCAAACTTTTATCTACGTCTTTACATCTATCTATTGTGTGTGCGCATGACAAGGTGCACACATGGATATCGGAGCATTGCTTTCAGGAATTGGTTCTAGCCTTCCAGCCATTGGGTCCCAGGGACCTGACTCAGGTCAGCACGCTTGGCAGCAAGCACCTTTACCCACTGAGCCATCTCCGTAGCCCTGTTCAGTGCCTTTCATAGGTTACTGTTTCAGATGCCAATTACACAGCAGCAATTGGGACAGATGAAAAGAATGGTAGATGCAGATACCCTTCTAGGACACTTTCTAAGGGATCATACACCAGAGTAAGCACTTTGCTTTTACTGCATGGATCTTGCAGGATATGGCAACTCTTAACCAGCCATCCCCTCCTAAGTAAAGTAGACAGAATTAAACTATATCTGTACATGCACCCCATTTGTGCATTAGTTAATTAATAAGCAGTCAGGAGCCACTGAAGTACAGTAGGTAAAGCCATTTGCTGCCAAGCCTAAAGACCTGACTTCAATACTCATAACCTATGGGTAAAATGAGAGAACTGACTCCCTCAAGTTGGGTTATTACTCCCCACTGCAGCATTGTATTAATATATAAAATAATCAAAAGATAAAAGTTTTAATAAAAAAATTAACAATCACCTATGGTGATGTGTGCTCCTTTCCCTAGCACTTAAATAGCTGCAGCAGGGGTATTTCAGTGACTTCCAGGACAAACTCAACTACATAGTAAATTTACAGCCAGGGGGGTGGGTTGTGTAGCCAGATCCCATCTCACAACAGCAAGGAGCAAACTGAAACCAAAAGAAGAATTTAACCAGCTAACAATCACTACACCCTTCCTGGAGTTAACCTTATCTTCCTACACACTTAATTAATAAAGGCTCTCTGGTGTTGAGGTGTCTAGGAAAAGGAATACAAACTCAATTCGTGATAGAATAAGAATATTTTCATAAGCACAAGATTCTGGCACAGAGATGACTCTTTAGTAGGATGTGATCTGAAGCCTTCAGCAGCAATTAAGGTCAAAGGAAAAGTCAGCGCAACCTCCACACCCACCTCAACACGGTGGAGCAAGATTAGCTGGGTGATGGACACGGGAGGCACTCAGTCGGCCTTAGTCTCTCAGAAATCATAGATCAACTCTGTTTTTATTGATTAATAGAAGAGTCTTCTTGACCAGTGTGACCTACAACCACAGATGTTAACTCGGGACTCTCCAGCTACTCTCAAATATGTCAGATCACTGAGAGCCTGGCTTCCAGGTTTGGCCCACTGTGCTGCAGCTTGGAGAGCTTATGTTATTGGTATTCGCGCTGAACTCTCCTGAATTGTAACTGGGACAATCCCTATGCAAGAGCAAGTCTGTGCAGGGGACTCACATTAGCATTCCATCATCCTCATGCGTTTCTTTATCTCACGTGGGCACACATGCCCACACGCACTTGTCACTTCAGTTTTTAATTAAAGTGCTTCCTTCAAAACTAACTGTTTTCCTGTCTCTGAGCATTTATTTGCATTTTACTAGTTCCTGGAGTCGGAAGTACTCTGCTTTTGTATTTGTCTTATTCCCAAATAAATAAATCTTATTACTAGTTTAATAGATGCATTTCTTATTAAATAAACACCCAGGTTGGATCCCCATGGGGCCATAAAAATGGGTTTGTCTGTCACATTCCTCCTGCCTTGTACTAACCTCCTACATGGCTCAAAGGAGGTATAAAGGGAGGGGTGTTTCAAAGTACAGCAAGCACAAGTCAAGTAAATGCTGCCTGGGGTTTATTTTTCAGTTGTATAGAAAGTCCCATAGTGTGGTGACTGAAAACATTCTGGACTTTGCCACCATATAATTAATCTCAAGATTTTACATATGTATATAAACCTATATGTTTGTATATATATATACATATTCATCTGTATGTAAATATTATGGCAGGGAGAACAGATGTCTGCTTCTGCTTTGACAAGCTATGGAAATTTTTCAGGCACCCATAAAGGATCGCCCGACAGAGGGGTCTTGACACAGGAGGGCAGAGGGAAATATAGATATGGCACTGCCGGTGTTATCCAGGACAGTTTCCGTGTGATAGTCAGCTTTCCAATGTCATAACCAAATGCCTCAGAGAAGCAACTTAAGAGGAGAAAAGGGGTGTTTGGCTCATGGTCTTAGTGGTTTCAATCTATGGTCAAGATGGCCTACAAGGAACATGTGGCAGAGGAAACTGGTCACTCCACAGTTGCAGGTAATCACAAGGAAGGAGTCAGGATGCTCTCCCGGCATTCGCTTGGAGAACACACCTCACAATCACCTCTCATCCTCCACCAGGCTTTGTTTCTTATGGTTCTACCTCCTCTCAGTATTGCCTCTCTGAGAACCAAAGCTTCAAGACATGGGAATTGACTTCAAGTATACTATTACTTCTTCCTGCATCAAGGGATGAGGAGGAAGATACAAGACCAGGTACCTTAGTTTTACAATGACGCTTAGCTGTTTAGGGGTTAAGATGTTTTTAGGTCTAGATAGATTTTTTACATTGATAATGACAAGATGTGATGGAGATTGATTTATATTCAGAATTTTAGATGCACCAAGATAGGAAAGATGTCTTCTTCAAGGCTGTCAAATACAAACAGCCAAAACACTATGAATGTAACATTTATATAATTCCTGATTGTGTCATGGTTCTTCTTGCTATAGGTAGCTTATTGAATATATGTGTAATAATATAAATGAATATGTAAAAAATAAAAAATGTTTTAAAAAAAGAAAGAAAGAAAATTACTCTTCCTATCACCTTCCAGCAAAGAAGGAAGTTTTCCCCCAAAAGCCTGTTATCTGGCTATTAGGCCTGCTAGCTGCAATGCTGTTGGTAAAAGCCCTCTATATAAGGCTCATAGATCCAGCAAATACCACAGGATCTCCAGAAGTTGTGAATTTTTGATATGCATTTTTTTGAAAATGTATTTCAAACATTATGTTTAGGTTACCTGTCTTTTGTCTAGCAATCTGCTCCAATAGTAGAATAATTTTGACCCATATTTTCCAAAAATGAGATTTCAAACTGATCAACTGTAAGCTTCCTTGTGCTGTGTTTATTATTTGTGTTTATTATTTTTATCCTTACAACTATTTTTTTTTTTTGCCATAAGCTCTCTCTTGGGGGTGAGTGACTGATTTCACTAAGGATTATCTTTGATCTCCTCAGGATATTATATTTGACTGTATCATAATGATCATAATATTTCAGCTTCTCCAGACAGAAAAGGACCACTCAGGGACCCATATCCTCTTCCTGTGGGTTCTCTATAGTGCCTGCAGCTTACCAAATAGTGTAATAGCGTCAATCCTGTTAGCATGACCTCACAGATTGGATGAAATTACTTCCTACCTACAAGAAATTTTCAGGCTTTGGAAATTTTTGACATAAGGTCCTTGACAGAACAGAACGGGGACTGACTAGTCTCTGAAAATAGAAATAGTCTCACTCTTGGCTCTGATGGTGACTTGCTGTGCAGCAATCAGGAAGTCATTTCAAGATGTGTACAGCATTGGGTAAGTGTCGCCATTTGGTGATGAATAAGCCAGGCTTTCTGAGCCAAAAGAATATTAGCAACATGAAGGAGAAAAAAAATCCTTGAAGAAAAGCAAAATCATCTAGAAGAATGTTCCAGAAGAACTTGGTTGTCATAGAATAAGTGTAAATGTAAACTCTCTTCCAATAAAGTGATGTCTCTTTTTCCTGGAATTTTTACAGCATATTCCATATTGAACTAAGAGGTCAAGAAGTATTTATACATCTCTGAGAATGTTGACCAAAACCTTTTCACAATTCTTAATGAAAATGCTGTTCTTTCTAGCATCCCAGGGACCATTGAGGTAGGAGGATGGTTGGCCACATCTGTAGATGGCCCTTGCACTGGTAACAGTCTGTTCTTTGTATCAGTGAGTTGTGCATACACAGACTCACTCAACCACAGATGGAAACCAATCTTGTGAACTGTGTTAGTACTAAACATACACATTCTTGTTGTTATATTATCAACAGTTGAAATTTGAAATTTCTTGAAGCATTACTTAATAACCATGTCATCTGTAAGTCCTCTCTACATCCAATACATTTAATGACATTTGTTTAAAATGCTGAATGCTTAATAATATGCTTAAAAATTGTGTGGGTTTTTTAAAGTCATGTCCTTATTAGCAGAAAGTAATGGAATTTGTTGGCAGCTGTCAAGCTGCCATGGGTAGTGGAACCATGGTGTTTTGAGCACCCCTGAGTAGACATTTGAATGTATCTGAAGTTGAGATAACTCTTACACTTGCTCCGTATTCTTATTTTGACTCAAAATAAGCTGAATCAAATGATGTGTCTTCAACTGACAAATTCTTAGTTTATAGAGAAAGGAACTCCCATTTTCTTATCCTTGTCAGATATAAAACTGACACAATAATAGCAGGCCCTTCAGTAGTTTGTGTAAAGTAAATCCACTGATACATGTAAATCAGAGTCTGGAAGTTATTGTCATTGTTTTTATCCCTCTATGAAACTTCTTTGTCCAGGCATATTTTTTTTCCTCATGATTGTCTACTGAAGGACAATTTCCCACATCACAGAGGTGGGAGAATAAACTTTTCTATTTTCTTCTTATAGTTTAAGAATTTTTTATGTGTAGATTCCTCATACTATATTTGTTACTTTTTAAAAACAATCTCAGTCACTTCAGAATTCCTGGAACCTGTGGGTGCTCATAAATGCTTACAGGAAGAAGGGGAGGGGATAAAATTTGCTGTAATACCTTAGAAGTGGTCTAACCAAGAAGCTCAAAGAGAGAACAAAGAACAGAGAACCAGTGAACCATTTACTATGAATGGCCTGGTGTCCAATTAAAATGCAATCCCTCATTCCCTTTTCATATTTATGTCAAATTCAAGGCTCATGCCTTAAGATATTTTATCTCACAGAGAATAATGCAACCTCTTTTTATTCCCATCCCAGAGAACAACTGTTTATTTCTCAGGCCCTAACCTATTTCTCTTTCCATCATGTTGATGTTTGCACATATACTTGAGGTTCTTTGGAGCTAATTAATTCAGTTTTACAATTCCAAACTGACAATCAGAGAACATGGGGATCTTCAGAGCTCTGCTCTTATCACTCTCTGGAATATACCTGCATAAGCCCCACAACATATGTGGGTAGACCAAAGAATTAATATTGAAAGTCTCAATCCTAACAGTCTCTAACCCAGTAGAACCCCTGGACCAAAGAGGATATACCCTTGTAGCATCTGAGAGACCACAACCTAACCTCATACTCAAAAAGTTTGGGAACAACTATTTAAAGAGCAGATACTTTTCAAATTATTTCCTTGGGACTGGAGCAGTAACTCAGGTTAAGAGCGTGGCTGCTCTTCCAGAGGAACTTGGGTTTGATTCTCAGTTCCCACAATGGCAGCCCACGACCATCTGTAACTCCAGTCCCAGAGGATCTGAGGCTGTCTTCTAGCCCCTGTGCATATCAGACATGCACATGGTGCAATGACATACCTACAGGCAACAAATAAAAAAACAACCCACATAATTTTTTTCTTTAGTTATAAAAAGAAAAATGATCCTTTCCAAATGTTTGGCCAAAGGCCTAAATTTCAGACTGATGCCAAGCTGAAATATTGAAAGCTGACTAGGGCTTACTGGTGACCACTGTTTTCTATTACACTCCTCAACTAATTAAGCTATTGAAAAGTTACTATTCAGATGTTAAATTTCCTTAAGGCTTTA
This sequence comes from Acomys russatus, assembly GCF_903995435.1. Taxonomy (NCBI): domain Eukaryota; kingdom Metazoa; phylum Chordata; class Mammalia; order Rodentia; family Muridae; genus Acomys; species Acomys russatus. Next base: position 30,881,050 of record NC_067138.1, read on the forward strand.
TTAACTTTTTAATAAATTCCCCATCCCCATGAGTTAAACAATGAACATTTCTGATGTTGAATTTACCTCTTTGAACCAAAAACAATATGATGTATTAATAGCTTTTGATTACAAGTTATTAGTCTTCTCCATCCAAAATGTTCCCATTAGTTACTTTCAACCCAAAGCAGATTCTTTTTACTTTATGGTAAAGTCACAATGTACTGTTCGCTCCCTCAGTCTCTAATAATCATCAGACCCCCCAAAGCAGTGCACCTTTGGTAAATAGCCTTTTGTTACACTTTTCTATTTTTCTATATACTTTTTTTTGTTTCAGACATGTAACTTAAAGTATTATGGTACAAGCATTATATATCATTTGTGTCTATACAATAAACAAAAGAGGACCTTTGTTACTCCCCCCCCCCTTATTTTGCTTTATTTTTGGTTTGGTTTGTTTGGGAGGGATTCTTTCTTGTCCCCCCCCCCCTTTTTTTTTTAAACAGACTTTCGCTGTATAGTCTTAGCTGTCCTGGCACTTGCTCTGTAGACAAGGCTGGCCTTAAACTCAGAGATCCACCTGTTTCTTTCTCCCCAGTGCTGGCATTAAAGACACACACTACCATGTCTGGATTTGAACATATTCTTTTAAAAACAGTAGACATTTAGTTTTCCAGATCATTTGTCTACATATATACAATTACATGGTTATATGTATATTTATAAATATCTATCCTTAATTGTATGCTCATTAAATTGTTCATTTGCACATTCAGCTTTGGATAGGTGAACAAACAGGAAGGCCTGGATTGCAGCTCCCTCATAGACTTATTTAGCATTTCTGGAGTCCCAGGTCAATACCCTGAGTCACATTTTTTTATGTTTTTAAAATTATTTTATTTATTATAATTTATTCACATTACATCCAGATTGTTATACCCTTGTACTTATCTTCCCTTTCACACCCTCCCTCCTTCTTCAGCCCTACTCCCCCAACCCTAGACCTCTGAACGGGGACCTCCTCCCTTACCATCTGATCACAGTCTATCAGGTTTCATTAGAGTAGCCTGCATCTTATCTGTGTACCTCCACTCCAAGGCCATGCCACCCAGGAGGCAGTGATCAAACTGTGCACACCAGAGGGCATGTCAGAGTGTTAGAGGCAGTTTTCCTGCACCCCCCATGGAGAATGAGTGTTCTCCTTTCTCCACATCCTTACCAACATGTGCTGTCACTTGGGTTTTTGATCTAAGCCATTCTGATAGGTGTAAGATGGGGGTCCTGCACAAACTGAAGCACCAACTAAGGACAATGCATGCAGTAATCCTAGACCCTCTTCCCCCACTTCAGATATAGCCAATGGACAGCTCATTCTCAGTGGTTGTGAGGAGAATGGGAACTGTCTCTCACATGAACTCTGGTATCCCAAATTTGATCACTTTCCCTTGGTGGGGAGGCCTGGCGGGATACAGAGGAAGGGGAAACAGGCTATCCAGATAAGACCTAATAGGCTGTAGTCCCCTTCTGTCAAAGGTCTAGTGGGGGGAATAGCACAAAAGAGGAAGGTAGTGGGGAACAGGAAGATAGAAGTGAGGAGATAACAATTGGGATGTAATCTGAATAAATTATTATAAAAATGAAAAAAAAAAGTGGAATCTCAGAGTCATTCTGATTTCCATTTCCCTGATGACTATGGTCATTGAGCATTCCTTTAAGTGTTTCTCAGTCATTCAATAATCCTTTGTTGAGAATCCTCTGCTTATCTATGCACTCAATTTTTTAACTGAATTATTTGGTTTGGTGGTGGTTAATTTCTTGAGTTCTTTATATATTTTGGATATTAGCCCTTTGTCAGATGTAGAGTTGGTGAAGATTCTCCCAATCTGTAGGCTGTTGGTTTATTCTGTTGACATTGTCCTTTGCCTTACAGAAACTTTTCTATTTTATGAGGTCCCATTTATTAGTTGTTGATTTAGAGCCTGAGCTATTAGTGTTCTGTTCAGGAAGTTGTCTCCTGTACCAGTGAGTTCAAGGCTCTTCCCCCACAGATTTAATGTGTCTGGTTTTATGTTGAAGTCTTTAATCCACTTGGACTTAAGTGCAAGTGCAGGGTGATAAATATGGATCTATTTGCATTTTTTCCTACATGTAGACATCCAGTTAGACCAGAACCTTTGTCGAAGATGCTATTTTTTTCCATTGTATGGTTTGGCGTCTTTGTCAAAACCAAGTGTCTATAAATATCTGCATTCATTTCTGGGTCTTCAATTTTATTCCATTGGTCAACCAGTCTATTTCTATGCCAGTACCATGCTGTTTTATTACTGTTGCTCTATAGCATAGCTTGAGATCTGGGATGGAGATTCCTCCAGAAAAATTTTGAGAGAAAGAGAGAGAGAGAGAGAGAGAGAGAGAGAGAGAGAGAGAGAGAGAGAGAGAGATGAGAATTGATCTTTTAAGATCTGTAAAGAATTGTGTAGGTATTTTGATAGGACTGCATTGAATCTGTTGAATCTGTAAATTGCTTTTGGTAAGATGGCCATTTTGACTATGTTGTTCCTCCTGATCCATGAGTATGGGAGATCCTTCCATCTTCTGGTATCTTCTTCAATTTCTTTCTTCAGAGATTTGAAGTTTTTTTTCATACAAATCTTTCATTTGCTTGGTTAGGGTTACACACAGCTACTTTGTTATTTGTAGCTATTGTGAAGATTGTTGTTACCCTAATTTCTTTCTCAGCCCACTTGTCATTTGTATACAGTAGGGCTACTGATTCTTTTGAGTTGATTATGCAGCCAGCCACTTTGATGGATGTGTTTATCAGCCATATGTGTTCCTTGGTAGAATTTTGTGGGTTATTTATGTATATTATCATATCTACCATCAATAGTGATACATTGACTTCTTCCTTTCCAATTTATAACCCATTGATTTCCTTTACTTGTCTCATTGCTCTAGGTAGGACTTCAAGTAAGTACTATATTGAAGAGATACAGAGAGAGTCTCTGATATCAGTGGAATTGATTTAAGTTTCTCTTCATTTAGTTTGTTGTTGTCTATAGGCTTGTTGTATATTGCCTTTAGTATGTTTAGGTATGTGCCTTGTATCTGCTATATCTCCAAGACTTTTAAAATGAATGGGTGTTGGATTTTTTTAAATGCTTTTTTAGCATCAAAGGAAAGAATCATGTGGGGTTTTTTTCTTTCAGTTTGTTTATATGGTGGATTAGATTGATGAATTCGATATATTGAACCATCCCTGCATGCCTGGGATGAAGGCTACTTGGTCCTGGTGTGATGATGTTTTTGCTATGTTCTTGGATTCAGTTTGCAAGTATTTATTGTGTATTTTTGAATCAATGTTCATAAAGGAAATTGGTTTGAAATTCTCTTTCTTTGTTGGGTCTTTGTGTGGCTTAGGTATCAAGACGACTATGGCTTCATAGAATGAGTTTGGTGATGATCCTTCTGTTTCTATTTTGTGGAATAATTTGAGGAATATAGGTATTAGTTCTTCTTTAAAAATCTGGTAGAATTCTGCCCTGAATCCATCTGACTCTGGGCTCTCTTTTGTTAGGAGACTTTTGATGAGTGCTTATACTTCCTTAGGGGATACTGGACTATTTAACTTGTTTATCTGATCTTGTTTCAACTTTGATGAGTGAAATTTATCAATAAAATTATCTATATCATTTAGATTTTCAAATTTTGTGACATATAGGTTTCTTAAGTAATACATAATGATTCTTTGGATTTCCTAGGTATATGTCATTATATCTCCCTTTTCATTTCTTATTTTGCTGATTTGGATACTCTCTGCCTTTTAGTTAGTTTAGCTAAGGGTTTGTCTATCTTGTTAATTTTCTCAAAGAACTGGCTCTTGGTTTTATTGAATTTTTGAATTGTTTTCTTTGTTTCTAATTTATTGATTTCAACCCCAAGTTTGATTATTTCCAGCCATCTACTCCTCTGGGTGTGTCTCTTTTTTTTCTAAGACTTTAAGGCGTTCCATTAAATTGCTTGCATGAGATATCTCAAATTTCTTTATGAAGGCACTTAGGTTTAGGTATGTTGTACCGTCATTTTCATTTAATTCTAAGAAGTCGCTATTTCCTTTATTTCATCCCTGATCCAGTTGTCATTGAATAGAGCATTGTTCAGTTTCCATGTGTGTGTAAGTTTTTTGTTAGCTCTATTGTTGTTAAAGCTCAACTTTAGTCCATGGTGGTCTGATAAGATACAGGGGATTCTTTCTTCCTTCCTTTCTTTCTTTCTTTCTTTCTTTCTTTTTCAATCTGTTAAGGCTTGATTTGTTACCAACTATATGGCCAATTTTGGAGAAGATTCCATGAGGTGCTGAGAAGAAGGTGTATTCTTTTGTGTTTGGGTAAAAAGTTTTGTAGATGTCTATTAGGTCCATTTGATTCATGACATCTGTTAGTTTCATTATTTCTCCATTTAATTTCTGTCTCAATGTTCTGTCCATTGGTGAGCCTCCCACCATTAAAATGTGTGATTCAATATGTGATTTAAGCTTTAGTAATATTTCATTTAGTAATGTGGGTACCCTGTATTTGAGGCATAGATGTTAAGGATTGAGATGTCATTTTGGTGGAATTTTCCTTTGATGAGTATGAAGTATCTTTCCTGATTTCTTTTGATTAATTGCAGTTGAAAGCATATTTTATTAGATATTAGAATGACTACTCCAGCTTGCTTCTTGGGTCTGTTTGCTTGGAAAACCTTTTTCCTGATGTTTACTCTCAGGTAATGTCTATATTTGTGATTGGCGTGTGTTTCTTGTATGCAGCAGAATGATGAGTCCTGTTTATGCATCCATTCTGTTGGCTTGTGTCTTTATTTGGGAGTATTGAGACTATTGATGTTGTGAGAGCAACTGATTAATCACCAGTGACTGTTAGAACCTTTTATTTTTGGTGTTGGTTGTGGTAGTGTGTTTGGGTGCTTATCTGCTTTCCATTTTTACTGTATTGAAGTTATTTATATCCTGTATTTTTTCTGATTTAGTTATCTTCCTCAGGTAGGAGTCTTCCTTCTAGTATCTTCTGTAGCACTGGGTTTGAACATAGATATTGTTCAAATTTGTTCTATCATGGAATATCTTGTTTTCTCCATCTACGGTGATAGAAAATTTTGTTGGGTATAGTATTCTGGACTCGCATCTGTGGTCTCTTAGGGTTTGCAAGATGTCTGCTCAGTCCCTTCTGGCTTTTATGGTCTCTGCTGAAAAGTTGGGTGTGATTATAATAGGTTTGCCATTATATGTTATTTGGCCTTTTTCCATTGAAGCTATTAATATGCTTTCTTTGTTTTGTACACTTAGTGTTTTCATTATTATGTAGTATGAGGATTTTCTTTTCTGGTCTAATCTATTTGGTGTTCTGTAGGCATATTGTGTGCTTATACATGTCTCTTTCTTGAGATTAGGGGAAAATTTTTCTATGATTTTGTTGAAAATATTTTCTGGGCCTTGGAGGCTGGAATCTTCTTTTTCTTCAATTCCTATATTTTTAGGTTTTGTTTTTTCATGATGTCCTTGATTTCTTGGATGTTTTGGGTCAGAAATTTTTAGATTTAACATTTTCTTTGGTAGTTGCATTAAATTCTTGCATTGTATCTTCTACACCTGAGATTCTTTCCTCCACATCTTGTATTCTGTGGTAGATGTTTACCTCTGCAGTTCCTGTTTTCTTCTCTAAATTCTCTCTTTCCAGGCTTTCCTTAGTTTGTGCTTTTGTTGTTTCAATTTTCCTCTTCAGATCATGAACCATTTTATTGATTTCCTTCACCTGGTTGTTTGCATTTTCCTAATTTTATCCAGAGATTTCTTCATTTCCTCTCTGCCATGGCTTCTTTAAGAGCCTCAATCTGTTTGGATGTTTCTTCTTGTATTTCTTTACTGGTATTATTTGTTTCCTCTGTCATTTTCTTGTGTCTCAGTTGTATTAGAGTGTCCAGGGCTGGTTGTTTGGAATAACTGGGTTCTGGGCATGCTAAATTATTTTGGCTTTTGTTGTTTGTGGTTTTTATGCTGGCCTTTAGTCATCTTGCTGTCTCTGGCATTATGTGGTAGTTTCTGGTGTCCTTCACTGGCCATTGATAGCATCTCCTCAGGAGTTCAGGGATACTCCTCTCAAAAAAGGGAAACCCAGAGTTGGCTACCTTGCTAATGGCTTTCTTGCTCCATGGTCAGTGAGGTCTCACTGCCCAGCCACTGTACTCAATCAATGTGTTCAGACCCTGTGCTTACTGTATTGGGGAGTGAGCCCATGGTTGGATCAGAAGGTATCCACTCCTCCATGGGAAGAGCTGAAGTTGTGGTATCCTGAATGTCTCTGCCACCTAGTGGTGAGTGTGGACACCTGTGCGTCTCCTTCATGGACGGTAACCACTTCACGGGAGGGTCTGAGGTTGGGTTGCAGATTTGGTACCTAAAAAGTCTCCACAGCATGGTAGTGACACTGGGCAGCTGAGGTACAACCTGCGTGCCTCTGTCCAGGAAGATAACCACTTCACAAGGGTCTAAGGAGGGGCCTGTAAGCTGTGGTATGTGGAAAGTCTTGGCTCAGTGAGAGTGGGCACCCTTCGTTGGAGCTGTGCCACCCAGGTATGGGAAGGCCTGAAGCTAAAGCCAAGCTGGCAGGAACTCCCGGCATTTTTCCCAGCTTTTAGCTGGGTGACCTGGGATCAGGCTTCAGATTTTCCCACACTGTGGGCTTTTTCTCATCTGGGAAAGATAGTTGTTTGAGGTTTTGGGGTCTGCTGTTCTCACTGCTGTCCTGCTGTTCAGTTACAGTGCATACTGGGTACCACCATCCTGCATCTCATCCCATAGTCATATTTTTTTAAGTATAAATTACTATCAGTTTAACAAAAATATCACACCGTCCTTTACAAGATGTTCTCTTTCAGCTATCTCTTGCTAGAGTCTGAGCTCTGGAGGACAGGAGCCCTGCTCAACTGATCAACCAAGCACCTAGCACAGGGCTGTCTCTACTAGCCACCTGAGAAACCGTTGCTGAACCAACTCACCTAAGTGTGGACAGCATCTAATTTTATAACTGCCAGAAGATACTCACAGTGACATTGCACAAAATGTTCTAGTCCCTTTTAGAAGCTAGAAGTTGCTTTGTTTTTATGCCTCACCCTCACCCTCACCCCACGAGGAAGCATCCTTCTTCAAACACCATGAACAACTATGACTAAGCTGAGCCTCCTCAGATGATCTTCACACATTCAGAGCTCCTGGAGGAGCCAAAATTTAGCCTTATATGAGTTTTTTTTTTCTCATTTTTTATATCTCTTCTAGTTTACTAGGCAACCATCAAAGTAACAAAATAAAGCGATGTACAAAATAATTTTTCAGTGAATTCCAGCTTCTCTCTCTCTCTCTCTCTCTCTCTCTCTCTCTCTCTCTCTCTCTCTCTCTCTCTCTCTCTGTGTGTGTGTGTGTGTGTGTGTGTGTGTATGAAAGTTTGACTAAGGAGACCCTGAGGGATTGGCCTTGAATTTTGTAATGAAGAGGAAGAAAAGAATTAGGACTATGGGAACATGATACTATTCCCCCTTAAAGCATCACTATTCTTACATCTCAGGCTTAGCACCATCCACCCAAGAAGCTGGCACAACAGCAGACCCAAGAACTAGTAAGCTGCTTAATGTTTCCTGAGGCTTTTGAAGCAAAAGGGAATGTGGTTCTGTGTTATCTGATCATTATCAAAAGAATCAATGATTAAACAATAGATGATCCTACTTCATTTACAACACATGAAGCTCCTGTTTCATTTGGAACACACAAGCATAATGGTATGCCAAACAAAACAGCTTTTAAAAAAAAGCCTGGCAGTAGATCTCAAGAAACATTAATCTAATTTACAATAATTTAATTCACACTTCATACTAAGAACAAGCTGTCAATTTCAATGAAGTTGCAAAGTTGCCTAAGAAAATAGTCTCAGAAAATAATCTATTTGTTGTAAAGCTGTGCTGTTTGGTGGTGGTGGTCGGTTTTTTTTTTTGTTTTGTTTTGTTTTTTGTTTGTTTGTTTTTTGCTGTTGATAGAATGTCGAAGACCTTGCTAAATAATCATATAGACCCTTTTAGGGCGAATAGACATTTATTTTGTAAATAACCATGAACAGAGTCTCCTCAGCATTATAAGATTGCTTTGAATGTTCCTGGAGCTGTGGTCTGGCCCAGTGAAGTTTCCATCTGATGGGAAGTTACACCTTCCAACATTCTTAATGTTTCATGTTTCCTGCTGGTATATTCTCACTGATACCACTGCATTTAGCAATTTCTATCAGTCAGTGCTATATGAGCTAAATTTATCTTTGGCTTCCTGGTCTTCAATTTATCCAACAGCCTCAAAAAACAAATGACGAATGTGAATTGTTACTAAGCTGACAGTTAGCAGTTTCCAACAATGTAAAATCATCAGTTGGAGCCAATGCTTTCAAATTCAGATTAATATACGGCTTCTTAAACCACAGAGGAAATAGAGATGTCTTCTTGGGATGTGCGTGAAGTCCTTAGAGCCTCCTGCTTCCAATCAGCAATCATATACACCAAAACATTTTCTAAGAAGTGCATTTATTGAAGTATTTTTTAACTTCCTCTGCCTTGCTATGAGAAGAAAAATATTTCTAAAATGTACAATTGTACAAAACAGAAAAAGGCAAAATACTACAAAACAAATGCAAGCTGTTTGTGACTTTCTGAGACTTCTTTTCAGATGGCAGTTAGCAGTATATGTGATCTGGCAAAATAAGGAGCAATAAATTTTGCTTCCAAAATGATACCACATAATAAGACAAAAGCAAGGCTGGTATATGTATGTTTGTGCCCAAACAATAAAAGCAACTATAGCTCAACAATGAAATTTTACACTAAGGACTTCTATGATTAAAAGTTATAAACTAAGTTTTAACTGATATTCTTGGGCACCTACTTTATGTAATAATTGGGGTGGGCATCTTAAGACAGAGAAGAGAAGATATTTAATAAGGCCTCATCTTTAAAGAGTTTATTTCTTGAGTTCCAAAGACCACACTGTAGAAAGAGAATGACTCTAAGGACAGAAAGCCAATGACCAAGAGGGAGAAAGACAACAAATGCTGTGTGTTCACAGATCACTTTGGGACAGCGAGGCCAGTACATATCCTGGGAAGGATAAAGTGACTTAATAGTTGTCATGCATAAGCACATACTTTCTGTTTTAGTATTTCCCTGATTACTAATACAATCAAGTATTAAAACAATCAGTTGGTATGCTACTATATTACATGGCTTTAGCATCTTCCTCTTCCTCTTGCAGTCACCCTTCAAAAATAGACCAGTAGCTCTGAAGAGATGGTATAATAATAGCCAATAGCACCTAATCAGAGCTACTGTGCATGACATAGAAACAAAATATAAATGAACAAATCAAAAACCTTTGGGATTGTCCTATGTGAACCACCTGAGGTTCCCAGAGCAAGCTTGCCCTCTCAAGGCCAAGATCAGAAGTCAGGGGGAAGAAATGAAGAAAGCACTGTCATTAGAAGAATGGCTGAAGATGAGCACACAACCAAGTTGACTTCTGGCTAAAAGACACTGGCAGGGGATCCAGACACCAAAAGAAAAGCAATGACTACCCAAGGATAGAAAAGCAAAACAATACTCAAGGATATAAATTTCAGTTGGATCGAAAGAGAATCCCAGCCTCAACATTGTACAAGGGCAACCTTGTACAAGAATGATGCAGGCTTCCCCTCTGTCCCAGTTTCCTGGTAAGTGAAGGTTTTCGTGGGACATGCCCCTTGAGCTAGTATGCAGATGTAAGTGAGTATATACCATTTGATTCTTTCTGCTTCTGGGTTAACTCACTCATTATGATCATTTCTAGCTCAATCCATTTATCCTATTGGGACTCTAAATGAGAGACGCATGGGAGAATAGCAAAATAAAAGGATACAGATGGTCCTAGAAATCTACAAGTAGAACAATATGATAGGCAGATTTGGGCCCAGGGGTCCCGCTCAAACTAAGGCACCAGCCAAGGACAATACAGGAGGTAAACTTTAAACCCCTTCCCAGATCTAGCCAATGGTCAGAATATTCTCCACAGTTGAGTGGAGAGTGTGATATGACTTTCTCACGTACTCTGGTGCCTCACATTTGACCATGTCCCCTGGACGGGGAGACCTGGTGGCACTCAGAGGAAGGACAGCAAGTAGCCAAGAAGAGACTTGATACCCTATGAGAATATACAGGGGGACGTAATCCCCCTCAGGAACAGTCATAGGGGAGGGGAATAATGGGAAAAGGGGGGGGGAGGAATGGGAGGATACAAGGGATGGGATAAACATTGAGATGTAACAAGAATAAATTAATAATAAAAAAAAAAGAATGATGCAGGCACTGAGAGAAAACATGGCTTGAGCAATGAGCTGTCCATGGCTTTAAAACAAAGCCAGGAGCTGAAGAAATGGCTCAGCTATTACAGGTTCATTTGTCCTTGTAGAGGACTCATCTTTGGTTCCCAGCACCCACAACTGCAGTTACAGTCATTGGTAACTCCAGTGCAAGGGGACTTTCTTCTGGCCTCTGCAGGAACTACATATTTGGTACACTTGCAAGCAGGTAAAATACCCATACATATAAAATAAAATGAATTAATTTAAAAGTTGGAAGCAAAGCCAAAGAGGAAAATAATTGGCAGTGAAACATTTAAAATGTGGGATACTGAGGTTTACCTGTCATATGATAACCCACAATAAACTCTAAATGATGGCTGGCAAATTTGAATTTTTCTCTACGCGTTGTGGTAAGTGAGAAGTGTGTGTGTGTGTTATACATTATATAAATATTATATTATATATAATATAATGTATATATAATATATTATATATTATGTAATATATTTATATGCACATGTATAATCAATAAATATATTCTATTCACGAACAAGATAGGAAGGAAGGCTTTCACATAGAATGGTAGAACAGGCTAAAAATGTAAAGAAACAGAAGGATGGTACATCAAAATGAAAGTAACCAATGGGAACACACAGCCCAGGCATACACCCACCATCACAGTGAGGGGAAGCAGAGGCCTCAATCAGAAAGCAAGACAGCCAGCCCTGGGAAGAAGAGGCTGGCAGGCCTGCACACACTCTCACAGGCTCAAATCCAGATGTAGGCCTTGCTGAGACAATGGCTCTCCTGGTGGTACAGGACAGCAACAGACAGGAGCTCTATTTTGTACCTTTCCTCTGCTCAAGAGACTGTAGGTGGGCCGTCTTGGGCTTAATCTATTGTACAAAGTTGTGCCAGCCCCTAATCCCTAAGAAGAGGAAATCACAGGGAAATTTTAAATGAAATTTCCACAACCCCAGAGTAAACGGCTATGCAGGAAGCAACCCTGAAAAACATACAAGGCAGGTACTGACAAGCCAAAGGTATAGGCACCAGCAGTCTCGCCTTATACAGGGAAGAGGATATAGTAATACTATCTTCAGTTGGGCACCAAACGCTGAGCCCACCAAGCTCCAAAGGCTAGCTCCACCAATAATTAGCTCCAAACCTACAGCCACACAGTGATTCCAGTGGTAACAAATAATCCCAAGCCTTGGTAAGGGAGATTCATAAGATTAAGAAGCTTCTCAATAGCAAGGGAAACAGCAGAATAAGGGGACAGTGTCCAGAAGAGGAACAAGCTTCTGCAACTGTCCATCCAATAGCAATTAATGTCAGGATTTAAGAAGATATTAAACTAAAAATTAAACACCAAAGAACAAGTCCGTTAAACAAATGGGCCAATGAAGTGAGCAGCCAGTCCACATCAAAAGAGAGAGGGGTGAGAAAATAAATAGACACCAAGTATCTGAAAATGTTCAGCATCCTTAGTCATTGGAGAAAGTAAATGAAAATTTCATTTAGCTGGAGGCAGTGGTGCACACCTAGGTCTCTCTCAGCACTAGAGGAGGAGAGGCAAGGTGTCAAAAGTTCAAGCTCAGTTGCAGAGACATAGTAAGTGAAAGAAAGGCCTGAGCTATATTCAACTCTATCTCATAACAAAACAAACAAGGCCAGGAGTGGTGGTGCACACCTTTAATCCCAGCACTTGGGAGGTAGAGGCAGGTAGATCCCTGTGAATTTGAGGCTAGCCAGGTCTACAGAGCAAGTCCAGGATAGTCAAGGCAGTTACAAAGAGAAACTCTGTGTCGAAAAACCAAATAATAAATAAATAAATCGTGAGGTTTAAAAAAACAAATAAACAAACAAACAAAAATTTCATTTAATTCTCCACAGTTGAGTGGAGAGTGTGATACGACTTTCTCACATACTCTGGTGCCTCACATTTGACCATGTCCCCTGGAGGGGGAGACCTGGTGGCACTCAGAGGAAGGACAGCAAGTAGCCAAGAAGAGACTTGATACCCTATGAGAATATATAGGGGAAGGTAATCCCCCTCAGGAACAGTCATAGGGGAGGGGAATAATGGGAAAATGGGGGGGGGGAGGAATGGGAGGATACAAGGGATGGGATAAACATTGAGATGTAACAAGAATAAATTAATAAAAAAAAAATTTCATTTAGATCCTCCTCACCCAATCAGAATGGCTATCATCTAGAAAACAAATGACAATAAATGCTAGCAAGAAAGAGGAGCCTGTCCACACTGCTGAAGGGGACAGACACTGTTGCAGCCATCACAGATGTCAGCTGGGAAATACCTCAACAAGCTAACGCTAGAATGACTACATGATCCAGTTATTTCATCATTTGTTATAGTCCTAAAGAATCTCAGTCAGCATACCCCAGAGGTACTTGCATACTCATCTCTCTTGTATAATTCATAGGAGCCAATAAATAGAATCACCTACATTAGATGTTCACCCACATATGAGTGGATAAAAAAAATGAGGCATATATGCACATTTATTTTATTCAGCCATGAAAACTGAAAGTATGCCATTGCAATAAAATAGAAAGAAATGGAGATCATCAAGTTAAGCAAAGTACACCAAAAAGAAAGCTACCATGTTTTCTCTCATATGCAGAACATAGATGAGTACACGGCACACACACACACACACACACACACACACACACACACACACACACACACACACACACCATGAAAGTAGAAGGGACCATTTGTGGGGAGAGTGAGAAAAAGTGAAGGGCTAGGATACTTAAAAGAGAGAGAAGTGGGAACAAGGTACAACGGATGCATGTATATTGTCATCATGGGGAGCCTGTGGGATGCTTCAGCAGCTAAGAGAAGATCGCCAGCTCAAAGGCCCAGAAAATATTTTTAACAAAAACATAGAGTTTTTTTCTAACCTAAAGAAAGAGATTCCTATAAACATACAAGAAGCTTACAAAACACTAAATATATTGGGCCAGAAAAGAAAGTCCTCTCACCACGTAATAATCAAAACACTAAACATACAGAACAAAGAAAGAATAGTAAAAGCTGCAAGAAAAAAAGCCCAAGTGACATATAAAGGCAGACCTATTAAAAGTACACCCAACTTCTTAATGAGGATTCCAGAAGCCAGAAGGTCCTGGACCTTGAAGACTCTAAGAAACCACAGATGCCAGATAACTATACCAGGGAAATTTTCAATCACCATAGATGGAGAACACAAGTTATTCCATGATAAAGTCAAATTCCAACCTAGGATGTTAACTACACCCATGAAAACACAGGCAATAAATAATTTCACAACAGTGTAACCCAGAGAAGGAACAGACACACACACCACCACCAACAACAACAACAACAGCAACTATGAAAAAATAACAGCAATTAACAATTGTTGATTATTCTTATCTTTGAATATCAATGGACTCAGTCCCCCCCAATGAAAAGACATGGATGAAGAAATAAGATCTACATTGTGGCATACAAAGCACACACTTCAACACCAAAGGTTGACATTACCTCAGAGTAAAAGTTGGAAAAATATTTTCCAAGCAAATGGCCCTGAGAAGCAAGATGTTATAGCAATTCTAATATCTAACAATATCAACTTCGAACCAAAATGAGTCAGAAGAAACGGGAATAGATACTTCATACTTGTCAATGGAAAAATCCACCAAGATGACATTTAAATTCTCAACATCTGTGCCCAAAGAAAAGTGCATCCCCATTTGTGAACATAGCTTTTATTCTCCTTGCTCAGTTGTTGTCTGGGAGGCTTACTGTCTCCTTCTGCTAACCTAGGCCTAGTCCTGGAAGCTTCTAGCCTCCATTCAATCTAACCTAAGCCTAGAATGTTTTCGGCCTCTGAGTCGTACTGCTTAATAAGCTCACCCTTACTTGTTCTTTCTGAGATCTGGCCTGGCTGGTTCAACTCAACTGTTCTGGATCAAACTCTTCTCCCAGATGACTTATAATACAGCATGACCTCAAACAAACTCAGCAATTTTCTCTAATTCTCTGGCTTCTTCTCATATTCTTGCTTATTTCGTCTTAATCTGAGTTCTCTTTCTACAACCCATCTCTATATTAGTGTCCTGGTAAAACTGCCTATTAAATAGATTCCTCATTCCTCTCTCTTCTCATGAGAGTTGGGCATGTTCTATTCTGTCAAATCTTCTCTGATTTGTCACCTTTTCTGTCAGTCATTTAGAAATCACTTTCAAACATGGGTGCTTCCTTCTACAAACTAACTTTACCTTCATTTGGGATGAAAGGTATGTACCATCATGCCTGGACCTAAGCTTTTCTTTACCGATACTTTTATACCAGGCTGGCCTTGAACTCAGATATGTTTGCCTCTGGTTCCTGGATTAAAGGTGTGTTTTTATTCTAGCCAGATCACACAGACCTAGAAGATCTTTGGATATGATCTCTTGCCAGAACAGCCATGTTCTTAATTAACATTCCTCTACACATATTTGTAACAGCTTAAATTATACATTGACCCTCACACACTGATAGTAGTAGACTTCAAAAGCCCACTCTCAACAATTGACAGGTTGCCCAGACAGAAACTAAACAGAGAAATAATGAAGCTAATAGGTGTTATGAACCAAATAGATCTAACAGATATCTATAGAACATTTCACCCAAATACACACATACACATACACAAATACCTTCTTCTTAGAACTTCACAAAACTTCCTCCAAAACTGACCACATACTCATCACAAAAATACTCAGTGAAATAATTACAAACCAAATCCAGGAACATACCAAAAAAATCATAGACAATGACAAAGTAGGCTACATCCCAGAGATACAGGGATGGCTCAAGAGACAAAAGTCTGTCAATGTAATCTACCATATATACAAACTGGAAGAAAGAACACATGATCATCTTCATTAGATGGTGAAAATCCTTTGATAAAATCCAACACCCCTTCATGATAAAAATCTTAGAAAAAGATCGTGGATATAAGGTGTATACTTAAACACAATAAAGGCAATATACAGAAAGCCAATAGCCAACATCAAATTAAATGAAGAAAACCTCAAAGCATTTCCACTAAAATCAGAAACAAGACTAGGTCATCCACTCTCTTCATATCTATTCAATATAGTACTTGGGGTTGTAACTACAGTAATATGACAATTAAAACAGATCAAGGGGATACAAATTGAAGAGGAAGAAGTCAATGTATCACTATTAGCAGATGATATGTTAGTATACATAAGTGACCCAAAAATTCTACCAGCAAACTGCCACAGCTAATAAACACCTTCAGCAAAGTGGCTATCAATAGCCCTCTTACATACAAATGACAAAGGAACTGAGAAAGAAATCAGGGAAAACACCCTTCACAATAGCAACAAATAACATAAAATATCTTGGGTGATTCCAACCATACAAGTGAAAGACTTGTATAACAAGAACTTCAAGTCTTTGGAGAAGAAAACTGAAGAAGCAATCAGAAGATGGAAAGGTCTTCCATGCCTAAGGATCAGTAGGATCAACATAATAAACATGGCCATCTTAGCAAAAGTCATCTCCAGATTCGACTCAATCCCCATTAAAATTTCAACACAGATCTTTACCAACCTGGAAAGAACAATCCTCAACTTCACATGGAAAAACAAGCCAACGTAGGATAGCTAAAACCATCTTATACAATAAGTGAACATCTGAGGTATCATCATCTCTGACTGCAGGCTGAACTACAGAGCAATAGTAATAAAAACCACAGGGTATTGGCATAAAAACAGACAGGTTGATCAATGGAATCAAACTAAAGACCCAGATATAAACCCACACACCTATGGGCACCTGATTATTGATAAGGAAGCCAGGAATATACAATAGAAAAAAGAAAAGCATTTTTCAACAATTGCTGCTGGTCTAAATGGATGTTGCCATGTAGAAGAATGCAAATATCGTCACCCTGCACATAATGCAAGTCCAAGTGGATCAAAGATCCCATCATAAAACCAGAAACACTGTATCTGATAGAAAAGAGAGTGGAAAATAGCCCTGAACACATTGGCCCAGGATACACTAAGATCAACAATTAATAAACGGACGTCATGAAATGAAAAAAAAAATTGTAAGGCAAAGGACACCATTAATAGGGCAAAATGGCAGGGTACGGAATGGAAAAAGATCTTCACCAGCTTCACATCTGACAGAGGGCTAATATCCAAAATATATAAAGAACTCAAGAAACTAGACACCAACAAACTAAATAATCAAAATTTTAAAATGTGGTACAGATCTAAACAGAAAATTCTCAATAAAGGAATATCAAATGGCTGAGAAAGCCCTAAAGAAATATTTAATATCTTTAGCCATCATAGAAATCAAAACAATTTTGAAATTCCTTCTTATACCTATCAAATGGCTAAGATCAAAAACTCAAGTGACAGCACATGCTGGTGAGAATGTGGAGAAAGGGAAACACTCCTCCATTGTTGGTGGGAGTCCAAACTTGTACAATCACCTTGGAAATAAATCTGGATCTTGCTTTCTCAGGCAATTGGGAATAGATCTACCCCAAGAATGAGCTATACCACTCCTGGGCATATACCCAAAGGATTCTTTAGCCTACCACAAGGACATTTGTTCAACTATGTTCCTATCAGCTTTGTTCATAATAGCTAAAAATTGGAAACAACCTAGATGTCCCTCTATTGAAGAATGAGTAAAAGGGAGAGGGGACACATTTATACAGTGAAGTTTTACTCATCTATTTAAAATATGACACTATGAAATTAGCAGCAAATGGATGAAGCTAGACTAGAAAAAATTATCCTGAGTGAGGTAACCCAGACTCAGAAGGACAAACATGGCATGTGCTCACTTATAAGTGGATATTAGTTGTATAGTAAAAGATAATCATGCTATAATCCACAGACTCAGAGAGTCTAAGTAACAAGAGCAGCTTAAGAGAGGATGGCACAAGGATCTCTCAGAATGGATTTCACTGGTGGACTGGAGGCGGTTGGGGTTGGGAACAGCAGGTATCAGATCCGAGAGTCGGGGGAGAAAGAGAAAAAGGTATTGGGAGAGATGACTGGAATTGGGGGAAGAGGCATTTCAGGAGCAAGGTAGAAACATACTGCAATGGAATCTACAAAGGTGTCACTAGGGAAGACTTCTGGCAATAGGGGACACGGAGCCTGAAATGGTCATTGTCTGTAACCAGGCAAGTCCTTAAGAAGAGGGAATGAAACACCAACCCAGGCACAAAACCTCCAACTTACAGTTTGTCATGCCTGCAGGATGTGCTGGGACAAGAGACTAGCATAACTGTCATCAAAGAGACCAGAGAGAGCTCATCCAGCAACTGATGGGAGCAGATGCAGCGTCCCACAGACAAATATTAGGCAGAACACAGGGAGTCCTGCGAAGGACAGGGAGGAAAGATTAGAGAAGCCAGAGGAACAAGGACACCATCCTCAAGAATATGGCCCAAAGAATCAACTGTTTGGGACGCAAGTGGGCTCATGGGGCAGCTTGGTTGGGTCTGACTTGGGTCCTCTGCATATATACAATGTATATATAACTTGGTGTTCTTGTGGGACCTCTAACAGTGGGAGCAGGATTGTCTTTGATTCTCTTGCCTGCCACTGGGACCCTTTTCCTCCCACTGTGTTGCCTAATCCAGCTTTGATGTGAAAATGCGTGCCTGGTCTTGCTGTCGCTTGTTGTGCCGTATTTGGTTGATGTCACTAGAAGGCCTGCTCTTTTCTGAGGGGAAGGGAGGGAGTGGATCCAAGAAAAAGTGGAGGTAGGGAGCAGAGACTGGGGGTGGGAGGGACTGCAGTTTGGATGTGATATGAGAGGAGAAAAAACAAAAGGGAAAAGATGTTCCAAAAGGAAAGATGTGTTCATGCAAACAGTGCCAGTTCCCAAGGCATACCAGAGGAGATATTCACTGCTACATTTTAAAATCCAGCCACAAGGTATTTAACTAAGGCCTCAAACTTCAAGACAAAAGTTATACCAAAAAAAAGGAAAGCTGTTCAGTTAGTTGACTTGGTGACAAAGAGTATTTACAAAGCTGTACTGACAGCGATGGCAGAGTGCCGGGGCGGGGGGGGGGGGGGGGGGGGGGGGCGTCAGCGGCATGACAGGAGCTCAAATGCTAAGTGAGTACCTGCAGTTAGCTTCTGAAATGCAGGTCTACAGAAACAGACATTGGAACACTTGTGGAGTAGAATTGGCTGAGCATAAGGGCAGTATTGTTTTTAATTAGCCTTTTAATATTATGGGTAGTTTTGGAATGACACTAGCTTTGAAAATTGCATTTGCTGTCATGCAATTAATTAACTTTTTTACTCAGGAACAATTTGACTAGTTTAAAAAATTGGTCTTTTTCTTTTTCTTTTCTTTTCTTTTTTTTTTAATGCTTGGTTTTGTCTACGAAAACACTACCTCATCTGGAGCCATACCTATTAGGGTGCTTATTCACATACTCAAGGCCTTGGGTTCAATCCCAGCATCAGAAGAAGAAAAAAAGTATTGGAGGAGGGGCACTAATAGAGAGAGATGGCTTGTGGTTAAGAGCATTTGTCGAGGAGTGGGCTATGACCAAGATGTAAAATGAATAAATAAATTAACTAAAAATAAAAAATTAAAAAAAAAAAAAAAAAATATATATATATATATATATATATATATATATATATATAGCGAGTATTTGTTGCTCTTGGAGAGGCTGCGGGTTTGATTGTCAGCACCCACATGGCAGTTCACAACAACTCTGTAATTACAATCTCAGTGGCTCCAAAATCTACTTCTGGCCCACAGGGGTGCCAGGCATGCACATGGTACACAAGCTTGCGTGCAGGAAAGACACAATTTTTTTTTAATCCTAAAGAAAAGAAACACTAAGACTACCCCACCTACTGACCAGTGTGGAAATGTGCACCCTCTCTTCAAATGCCTACCGACCACCCCATCACCACATGTATGAACCACATATACACCCCACCCTTCATGGCTCATCAAGATGAACAGAAATACTCACATTGACATTTTCCTTTTTTTTTTTTTTTTTAATTTAGAGATGTTATAAAGTACTATTTCTTGTGAATTCTTGTGGGTCAGATTAATCATGTCACTTACAAAGTATTTGAATGACAGCTTTTGCTGCCCCAAAAGTGTTTTTGCTAGACATGCTCATCTCTCCCACCGCCATTTCCTGGAAACTGCTGATTATTTTTTTTTTTTTGACTTTACACTTTCATCTTTTCCAGAAAGCCATCTTGTTAGAATCATAGATACCATAGTGTTTTCCAGACTGAGCTTCCCATTTAGCAATATGCATGCAGATTGTTTCATGTTTGTTCACGACTTGGTAGCTGATTTCTCCCTATAGCTAAATATTATCCAATGTGTAATTGTACTTAAGGTCTAACAATTGATTTAAGGATGTCCAACATTGGCTGATCAGTGGATTCATAAGATGACGGTATCATTGGGAAGTGAAGGAAGCTAGAATGTGGTGCCTATTTGGAGGAAGGGAGTTGTAGGGTGTGCCTTTAAAGGATGCACAATTCTTCCTGGTCCCTTTCTCTTGTCCTGATCTTCCTGGCTGCTGTGAGATGAGCAGCTTTCCTTGGTCAATCCCTCTACCAACATGTTTCTGCCTCATTACAAACCTGATATCAGCGTAATTGACCAGGAAACTCCAGAACAATGAGGTACAACTATTTTTTTTCCTCCTTTGCTCATTTGGTGAGTTATTAGCAGGCCACCATGCCTACTCCAAACCCTTCCCAAGCATTGTCATAAACATTCAATGCAGCTTTTTGCAGGGTTGTAAGCTTTCAATTGAGTGGTTAAGTAACATGGAATAAGACAGGTGAATCACACAGTGAGAGTGTTTATTTTCTAAGAAAATTCCAAACTGGACTAAAAAGGTGGCTGAGCCATTTGGCACTTGCTTCAGCAGTAAATGGGAGTTTCTTGATTTCGGGGATGTTCTTGTTTCTTGTAATGTGACTAAATGTGTAGTACTGTTTAAATTGCTGTCCACTGGTGGCACATGACACTGACCATCTTTCCATGAGATTATGTGTCATTTAAATGTCTTTCTTGGTGATATAAACTTTAAGGCCTTTGTCATTTTTTAATTGCGACATTTTTTAATGTTGAATTATTAGAGTTCTCATGTAATTTGGATGGCATCCCATTATCAGATATGTGTTTTCCAAAGATTAATTCATAAATTTTGTTTGACTTCACATTCTCTAACAGTAACACTCATAGAGAAAAAGGTTAAATTCTAACAAAATTCAATTATACTTTTCTTTCATAGACAATGCTGTACAACTCTGCATAGCTCACTGGGCTTGGGGAATTCATATCATGTCAAATGTCCACTGCTCACATGTATCTTTTTCCCACTGGATATTTCCATTTCCATATTTTCCAAATAATATGTATAAGGGTACTAAGTAGCTCATTAAGATGAAAAATTGGAAACCTAGAGCAAAATGTGATAAGAAACCCAAGACAGTGTTTCAGATGATCTGAGATACTAACATATAATATATAGCATAGGTTTTTTAAAAACTGGTAGCATGTCAACATTCTTTAACATGAGTGTAAGGCAGAGGAGAACAGGAGATGTAGTATGCTGGTAGGGGATTTGCCCAGCACATACAAGGCCCAAAGCTCAGTCTCCAGGTCCCTCAGCACAAAACACACACACACACACACACACACACACACACACACACACACACACTATCACACATGCACACACACACAAATGATGGACAGATTAAAAATAAACATTAATTAAATAATGTTCATATGCTAACTTTAGCTAGGTAAAACTTTATTTTGGCAAATAGAAATAAAAATCCAGGAACATGTATTAGAACAAGTGACACTGCTAGCTGTAAAACAAATCTAGGAAGACTGGGAGAGAGAGGGCTCATGAAGTTTCTACAGGCAGCTCCGAGGACCATAGGCACATGGCCACGCCAAGGCATGCTGTGAACATGAGGTAAAAGAAATACTTTTGCCCACAAATCATTTTACAATTGGTTAAAGTACCCTGGTTTTCTTAGGCTCCTTTCACCTTTCAGTTTTGCTTAAATCAGTCATAATACATAAATATCTTTTATTATCTAATCTAGCCCACTTCTGAGGATGGATTACAAGACTTTTGATGCCACTTATTCAAGCCTCTTCAGTTTCATTATTTATAGAGTGAATGTTTTGATAGAATGGATTTATTCCTTCCTTCTTTGAAAGGGAGGAAGAAAATATGAACGTTCTCTGAGCTCGTCCCCCATCTCTTGTTTATATAATACCTCCTAAGTCAACTCAGATTACTGCCTGCCCTATTAAAAGCTTGCACAGACTCCATGTCTCGCCAAGGAAAGGACATACAGCAATCCTATCTGCAAGCGATTTCTCATTTCTCACTGAACAAAATTAAACTAAAGCAGAATTTCAAAGAATTCTTTTTAACTAACATTAACCAAATAATTCGACTTGGGGCTTTTAAGGCTAACTAAATAGAAACAGTTAGCATTTGGTTGAGGAATTTATGAGGTAGGGCCGGTTTCTGCTAATACTAATATTAGCATTAGTAGTTTATATGACATAAGCATCATTAGACATTGTACACATGGGAGAGAAGTATCATTACATTAATAATACTTTTGTTTTATTTCTATGATCGGCTTTATCATTGCCCACCAGTTACCACCTAACTTGAAAAAAAAGTTGTGTAACATGTTTGGGAAGTCACAGCAGGTATGGCTGCTATAAAAGCTTATTTGCTCGCTATCTGACTTTTAGAAATTGTCAGTATTCATTTGTAAGTTGTATCAAAAGGATGACCTTAGTAGTTCTTATTGAGTATGTACATTTAATCCACATATAACTTAAATATTATTTTCAGTTTCATTGTTTAATCTCTATAAGGACCTCCCTTTATTTTTCGTTTTATATTTTATTATATTTTAATCTCTTAAAATGAATCAGATCCGTTCAGATGAGGCCTTTTTCACTAAATTATATATGGCATTTAGTTGTTTGTCACACTTTCTAACTACATGTCATTGACGTATATAATTGGTTTTTAGGACAATTTTTTAAATTTGCAGCTTTTGTGAACATCTATTTTTGTGTACACTTTTAGATGTTCTATTATATAATTATACATTTAGTAAAGGTGACTTTCTAGCAACTCCTCTCTCCTATAATTCTCCTTTTTTTATAATTTTCCTTTTAAGCCACTTTTTTTTTTTTTTTTTTTCAGGAAGATGAGGTTGGACTGTGTAGAGCAGAAGCAAAGCACTTGCAGAGCATGTGTAAGGCCCAAGGTTTGGTCCCCAGGACTGGAATCAGTAAGATCAAAGAGCTGAATCGGTATTGTTTCTACTCACACGAATCACTTACCTAAAACCAACGTGTTTGTGAAGCTGAGTTAGGGAAACTACGACACACTGGAAGTCACATCACCTGAGGCTGTTAACTTGAATGGGATTTCAATTTCTAACGAGAGTGGAAGAAGAAATTAACAAGTGACATCCTAAGCTTGTACACAAGATGTGATGTAATAAATTTTATGAACATGTGCTATTCTATAACATTACATTTTTTCCACTATGGAAAAGAATGTTTCCAAACTGAATCCTGCGGGAAACCCTGTGCCGCCGTTCAAAGTCCGTAAGTTTTGGGTGTTAGGCTGTCACCACCTGCTGGAGGATTGAAGTCAGGACATTTTCATTTTAGAACTCCTTAATAACAACAATGCTCAACAAAGCCAGGCATTCTTTGATCCCCACGTTTCTATGGAGCCGATGATGTCCTTCCCACTTTCTACATATATATAAGGAAAAAGACATATAAAGGTTAAGGAGGGCCCAATTAGTCCCCCAGATCATACTTCTAATTATATACACTGATGTCATGACTGACTGATGTCATGTAAGACTCATCCAGGCCTCAGTTCTGCACGTCAGGACGTGTGTGCTCAGCATGCCCTTCAAGCATGCAGGTGCCATGTTGGATGGCAGTGCCCAATTTAACAACGGATACAACAACACAGCACAACCTGTGTCTTGTTGGTAGTTTTTCCTGCTTTCCTCGTCCTCTCATTTCATCTTGGGATAAGTATGAACTGAGTTTCTAGTTAAGTTCTTATGCTTTCTCCTGTGGTTACCATTGGCCGAATTATTTCCTTAACCAAAGAATGGATAAAGAAACTATGGTACATTTACACAATGGAATACTACTCAGCTATTAAAAACAAGGAAATCTTGACATTTGCAGGCAAATGGATGGGAATAGAAACAGTTATCCTGAGTTAGGCAACCCAGACCCTGAAAGACACACATGATATATACTCACTTATAAGTGGATATTAGCCCGACATAGATGTTCTTTGAGAGACTCCACCCAGCAGGGCATCAGGACAGATGCTGGGACTCGTTGCTGGACTCTGTGTAGAGGATGAGAGTGGTAAGGAAGAATGGGGAGATGTTCAGGAGCCCCACAAAGAGACCATCAAGTCCAGTGGATCTAGACTCATGGGGGACCTGCACAAACTACTGCACCACCCAAGGATAATCCATGCAGTAAACCTAGACCCACTGTTCAGATCTAGCCAATGGACAGTTCATTCTCCATGGTTGTCGGGGGCGGGTAGGAGGACAGGGAGTGCCTCTGACATGAACTCTGGTGCCCCTGATTTGATCACTTCCCCTTGGTGGGGAGGCCCTGCAGCACACAGAGGAAGGGGAAACAGGCTATCTGAATGAGACCTGATAGGCTGTGACCATATGGTAGGGCAAGAGGTCCCCTTCTGCCAGAGGTCTAGGGGAGGGGAATAGAGCAGAAGAGGGAGGGAAGGTGAGAATGGGAAGATACAAGTGAGAGGATAACAATTGGGAAGTAATCTGAATAAATTAAAATAAAGTAAATTTTTAAAAAACCAACCTAATAACTCACTGTAATTTTGATTTGCATTTCCATGATGGCAAAAGGCATTGAACACATTTTTCATGTTTATTGGTCCTTTGCCTTTCTTTTGAGAAGTGTTTGAAACACATAAAATCATAATAGCATGCCTCTGTAAAGATGACTGGATTTTACAGACAAGCCCTATCTTTTATCGGGCATGCCATGCACTTTGTAGCCAAACCAGGACAACTGAGGATAGATGGCGTTTTTCAAATAAGCCCGAGAAATAAATGTAAAATTAGATTATTGAAATAAAGATAGCTAGACCCCACAAAAAAGAGAAAAGTCTATGTTTATCATCATCTCCCTCTTATTTTCTCACTCATAATGAAAGAAACAACCAAGGAAACATTTCCAACTCTCTCACTGACGATTTAAAGACTGGTGGAGACAATGTGAGAACAAATACCTTTATAAACTGTGAGGTGGTAAATTGGTGCTAAAGTTTGTTAGTAATTTAAAACCTTCTATCAAAAAGTGAAAGCACAGAGCCTTTGACACACTGAATCTATTTAGAAAATCTGTTCTACACATTTTTTCACATATATTCAATGCAGAACTATTTGCAATAGCATAGTAAACATATATGAAACAATGTTATTAATAGACATATAAAATAAATTATAGAACATTATGCAAAACACTGTAAAGTACACTATGCAGTCTTTATGTACTTGTTTTACTTTTTATTTTGTTATATTTGGGGAGTTGTAGAGAATTGAGCCCCAGTATATTGTAGATGCTAGGCAAATATTCCACCACGGAGTTACATCTATAGCAACCAATACAATTTTTAATATATGATGTTATGTGAAATCATGTATAAAACGGAGCCATGTAGTTGCCAATTGAAACTTTTGAAAAATGATTTGATCTCAGTCTTCATGGATACTATTTGATAAAAAAAAAAAAAAACAATTTGTAATAGCATGCAGTTTTTTTTAGTTAAATACTTCATAACCACAAAAATATTACCTATCAAAGGACTACTTTTCATTATCTTTTCCTTTTATTTTATTGGCAATATAAATTAACATTTCTTTGATGGTGTGAATGATTTTCAGTATAATCAAGTGTTTCTATACCAAGCATATCGTAATGTACAAATGGTTCCTTATACTTTCACCTCCTTACTGAACATGGTTCTCTGATGCTGCTGAAGCAAAGTAAGGGGACTGGATGAAGTCCTGAGTGAATGTAATCTGTTAACATGAACATGGCCATGTCAGGAACCCCAGTATCTCAGGCCCATGTATGCTGGCTAGTTTGGAGTCAACTTAACCCACGACTGAATCATCAGAGAGGAGGGAGATTCAGCTGAGAAAATGCCTCCATAACATCAGCTGTAGGCAGGCCTATGGGGAATATTTTTAATTAGTGATAAATGGGGGAGGGCTAAGACACCCCTTAGGCTGGTGATCCTGGGTTATATGAGAAAGCTGGCTTGCTCAGCCAGGTGGAGAACGCCAGTAAGTAGAATACCTCCATAACCTCTGTGTCAGCTCTTCCCTCCAGGTTCCTGCCCTGTTTGAGTTCCTATCTTGATTTCTTTCACTGATGAGCAATAATATGGGAGTGTAAGCCAAATAAACCCCTTCCTCCACAACTTACTTTGGCCATGGTGTTTCATCAAAGCAATAGCAATCCTGACTAAGGCCATGGAATCTGTAAGGACGGGCTCAAGTGATTAGGAGCCAATGATTACAATATATACAGAAAGAATCTCTTACACCCTCCTCCTGCTGCCTGGCTACAGCCCAGTACTACTCCCGTACGACGACCTCCTACTGAGATTAGCTAGCCTGCAAGCCTCCTCACTCTTGCTATAAATAATAAATGCACTGACTTTCTAGGAGTCTGCATATGTAGCTTTATCAACCAAAGCACACAGGCCACTCCAACCTTGCATACCACTGTGTGTGTGTGTGTGTGTGTGTGTGTGTGTGTGTGTGTGTGTGTGTTCTTCATCCCTCCTGGCCTGAGTCAGGGCAATCCCAATGCCTCTGCTGACAGGGGAGACAAGATAGAATAACACAGTGACTTAGGAAACAGGGAAATTTGCAAGAGACTCTCAATCAAAATGGTTTCTTTCACATACAGCTGGATGACCTAAGCTAAGTGGCCTCTGCTCCAGGTGGGAGTTTGTAAGTCAAGATGTCCCAAGAATCCAAAGAAAGTGAAGACTGCAAACATATCTGGACCTAAGGAGAGATGCTATCACAGAGTTGCCAGACAGGCAAGGATGTGAACTCAGAATGTGACAGATGTCAAAAGCCCAAAGGTCTCCTTGCTTCACTTGCTTCTCTCTCTCTCCAGGTCTCTAGATAGGTTTCATTTCTTTATTCATCAGAGTTCCTTGGAACTCCTTGTCCAGAAAATGGCTGCCTTGCTGATTCTGTCACATTTTTCTATCTGATACACTTGACTCTTGCTCCATCTTCTAAAGGCATGAAACCAAAGTAACTGCACTTGACCGCAAACACCAGCCAGCTTAACTGTGTCCACTGATCCATGTCCATGGATCTCAGCCAGAAGCGTTGTATAGACCAGGAAATGCCCAGAACTGAGTTTGGCAGCCACTTGTTATAATCTGTCTTCCCCACCCTCACAACTGTCAATATAAATGGCTGGATTTTTCTATGAATTCTAAAATTCCATGTTCTGGTGATTTAAATAGAGTTTTAGGAAGCACAGCTGACTGGAGGAGGCTGAGTGGGAGAAAAAAAAAAAAAAAAAACGCCCAGCCCGATTCACAGTTGCCTTAGACCGTTCTGTATACAGGCCGCCTCCAAGGAAGATAAGCTGAGACATGTTCGTGTATAGTTCCACAGAATCTCACACCGCAGAGAGAGATGTCCATCTTGCTTTAGTGGCTGATGCTCATACTCAAGTAGGCTAAGAGGACGTGATGGGCATCATGGGATGTGCACCCGCGTGACTTCAGAAGCTGGCTGGAGAGCAATGATAGAACAAGAGTGTAGGGTGCTCCTGACCTCACTAAGGTGAATGCCTCTGGGCACCCCACATGCTGAGTAAGTACTTCAAGGACAAGAAGAACACAGTGGCCACCTCTAGTAGGAGCCTCCTACCCCACTAGAAGCCAGGCCAGCATTCTGCACCCCAGGGAAGATCATGCCCTCCCAGCATAATTCCAACTACACCTCACCATATCCCAGCCAACACTTCCAGTAGAGGCATCTAACCTCTACTGAGCTTCAGCATTTTAATGAGTTTTTAAGTGAAACCAGAGTTACAACTTTTACAATCTAAAGTTATTCCTTGATCTCCCAGGACCATTTTTTTTTATCTTTCCCCTAAGTTCAAAAGCCCAATATTTTCAAATACATGGGAATTTCTTGCACAGAACCAAGGCTTAGTGTATTCATATGTCACTTCAGAAATGTTCATCTTTTTTGAGTTGTGGTCACTGGGGGGGAAAACTCAAAATGTTTTCAAAGTCATTTTCACTTCTGGTTCCAGCTACTTGGACACAATTTTTAAATTCTCTGAACCAAGTTTTGACAGATGGTATTCAGATGATGCAGTGAACTGAAATGAGATCTTCCCCCATGGGCTCTGATGTTTGAATAGTTTTGGTCCACAGATGGTGGAGCTCTTTGGATAGGTTCATGGGCTATGGCTTTTCTGGAGAAAGTGTGTAACTGAAAGCATCACATCATTCCCAGCGCCTTCTTTGCTGCCTTGCTTAGTTTTTGAGACGTAAGCTCTCAGAGGTTCTTGATGCCTGTTGCCACTATTCCCTGACATGTAAGACTCTTATTCCTCTGAAATCATAAGCACAAAAAAGTATTTTTTTTTCTTTCTGTTTTTTAAGACAGGGTTTCTCTGTGCAGTCCTGGCTGTCCTGGAACTCACTTGGTAAACCAGGCTGGCCTTGAACTCAGGGATGTGCCTGCCTCTGCCTTCTAAGTGCTGGGATTAAATAAATTCTTTCTTCAGGTTGCTGTTGATTTTCATCTTACTTTTCCTGGTAACAGTCTATTACTGAGGGCAAAAACTCAAGTTTGGAGCCTGGGGGCAGAAGCTGATGCAGAGGACACAGAGGAATGCTATTCTCTGGCTTGGTCCTCATGGCTTGCTTAGCCTACTTTCTTACGGTACCTAGAACCTCCTGCTCAAAAGTGGTGCCACCCATGGTGAGCTGGGCCCTTCCACATCAATAACTTATTAGATCAAAAGAATATGTTTACAGACTTGCGGATGGCCAACCCAGTAGAGGCATTTTCTTAGCTGAGGTTCCTCTTCCCAGTTACCTCTAGATTGTTTGTGTCAAGTTCACAAAAACTAACCCAGACAGGCAATATTGAGAAAGTTCTGCTGCAGTCTAGCCAGTTTCTATGTATGTGTCACTCCTCCGTGACAGCTTGCCAGTGACTAGGGCTATGCAGCTGGACCACACAAGACAGCTGCTGGCTAGCCTCATCAGCACCTCACTGTACTTCTTTGCTAGCCAAGTGTTATGGATCCGCCTTCCTTCAGTAACATTTGCAGAGGTGGGAAAAGGATAGTGTCCCTCAGGATTAGGAAGGAACTGATCTCCATATCTGCCATTTGGAATCCTTTTAAGCCTTTTGGTGTTAATTCTCTGGTATACGTTAATTCCTTGTTCTGAATTTTTTTTCAATCGGATGCGGAGTACATGACTGTAATGCTAGAGTATGGGAAGCAGATGCAGAAGAACTATAAATTCCTATACACCCTGAGCTACACCATAATCTCTAAGCCACATAGGGCTACACAGTGAGATCTTTCCTTCAACAACAACAACAAAAACAAAACAAAACAACAACAACAAAAATCCACGCAGGGCCCAGTGATTTCATTTAATAACAGAATGCCTCATATGGGCAGGATGCTAGGTTTGATGTCTAGAACTGAAAAAAAAAAAACCTCTCCTCAAATTAGAGCACACATAGAGTCACTCACTTATAGACAGAGAAAGAGAACAACATAGAATTCTATAGATAATGTCACCATAGACACAGATACAAGAATCTTGGAGGTATAACTTCATGGTGTGGCATGCACTTCACATGGAATGTGCAGGATATGGACTATACACAGCAACAACAACAAAAAAGAAGTAAAACAAAGAAATGTGATGTTAATAATGCAACTTTTTTTAGTTCTATATCTTATATAGTAGTTGTATTCCTTAGAATATGTATGTGTCAACTGTTCTAAGTATATATAAACATTATATAGGATTTTATTTATAAGACTCATGAAAAATATCCTTTTATAAAGTATAAGAACTTCTTGAAATTTAAAAAGAAAACAAACATTTTTCAACTCTAGCAGAACCGCCCTGCTGCTGGTCATGCTGGTACTAGAGTCACGGATAAAACACACCCATGGATATATAATGCTCCTATAAGCCCACCAAGCTTCCACAACAATACCCACTCCTCTCCTCTCCATATTCAGGCCTAAAACACTTTACCAGAGGTCATGCCAGTATCCAGAATCCCAGAGGCCACTCTAGTACCTAGAACCCTAGAGGCCATACCAACTCTCAGGACCCCAGAACCCTGGAGACAATGCCAGCACCCCAAACTCCAGGAGAAACACCCTACTGATCATGAGGATTCTTGGGTCACCAGAACCAAAGGCTACCCAGGCAAGAAGATTGTATAGGAAACTTAAACTAAGAGGGAAACATGCATCTATCAAAGATGAACTCAGAAAGGAGCACCCACACCTATAATTACCACAAACTCAGATGCCTAGACATCAGTGTAACAATACAGTCAACAACAACCAAAGCAATATGGCATCACCAGATCCCAGCTATTCTATTACAAGAAGCTTGGAATATTCCAACATCTGTGAAGCACAAGAAAAATGTTTTTTAAAATCAACTTTATGAAGATGATGGAGATCCTTAAATAGAAAATGAGTAAATCCCTTAATGCAATCCAGGAAAACACAAATAAACAATGAGAGGGAATGAATAAATCCATTAAGGAAATCCACTAAAATACAAATAAATAGTGGAATAAAACAAACTAAATACCTTAATAAAAGCCAAGAAAAGACAAACAGGCAAAAACAAAAAGAAAAAAATGAATAAAACTGTTCAAGACCTGAAAATGGAAACAGAAGCAATAAAAAAAAATACAAACTAGAGAAATCCTGAAGGTGGATAATTAAGGTAAGCAAACAGGAAGTACAAATGCAAGCATCACCAACAGAATAGAAGAGATGGAAGAGACAATCATGAAGACATGATAGAAAAAAGTAGATACATTACTCAAAGAAAATTTTAAATCTAAAAAGTCTCTGACAAAAAACACCTAGGAAATCTGGGACACTCCCAGACAAATCTAAGAATAATAGGAATAGAAGAATAATCACAGCTTAAAATCCAGAAAATATTTTTAACAAAATCATAAAAGAAAAATGTCCTAACCGTAAGAAGGACATGCTTATGAAGGTACAAGAAGTTTCTAGACACCATAAACTAGACCAGAAAATAAAGTCCCCTCACCACATAATAAAAACATCAAATATTCAGAACAAAGAAAAAATAATAAATGCTAGAAGGGAAATGGGCCAAATAACAAATAAAGGCAGACCTATTAGAATTACGTCAAACTTCTCAATGGAGATACTAAAAGCCAGAAGGTCTTGGACAGGTGTACTGCAGACTCTAAGAGATACCAGCCCAGACTACTATATCCAGCAACACTTTCAGTTGCCATAGATTGAAAAACAAAATATTCTATGATAAAGTCAAATGTAAATACTATCCACAAATCCATCCATATAGGTACAGAAGGTACTAAAAAGAAACCTGCAATGTAAAGAGGTTAACAACATCCACAAAAACACAGGCAATAAATAATATCACACCTGTATACCCTAAAGTAGGAAGCACACACACACCACCATCACCACTACCAAGAACAAAATAATGGGAATTAACCATTGGCCATTGATGTCTATCAATTCCAATGAACTCAATTCCCCAATAAGAAGATACAGACTACGAATGAATGTGAAAACAGGATCCACCATTCAGCCACATACAAGACACACATCTCCACACCAAGCATAGATATTACCTAGGAGTAGTAAAGGTTTGAAAAATAATTTTCTAAGCAAGCTGGTGTGTGTAGTCATTCTAATATCTAAAAAAATAGACTTCAAACCAAAATTAATCAAAAGAGATCGGGAAGGACACTTCATACTCATCAAAGGAAAAAGTCCACCAAGAAGATGTCTCAATTCTCAACATCTATGTACCAAGTTCAGGGTACACACATTTGTACAAGAAACAGTACTAAAGCTTAAATCACACATCAGCTCTCATACACTGATAGTGGGATGCTCAATACTGACTCTCACCAATGGACAAGTCTCCCAGGCAAAAACTAAACAGAGAAATAATGGAACTAGCAGACATTATGAATCAAATGGAACTAACAGGTATCTATAGAACATTTCTCGCCAACACAAAAGAATATACTGTCTTCTCAGCACCACATATAACATTCTCCAAAATTGACTACATACTTTGTCATGAAGCAAGTCTTAACAGATACAAGAAAATTGAAATAACTCTCTGCATCCAATCAGACCATCATTGATTAAAGCTGGATTTCAACAGAAAACCTACAAACTCATGGAAACTGAACAACTCTATATTGAAGGACTATTGGGTCCAGGAAAAAATAAAGAAGGAAATTAAAGACTTCATAGAATTCAATGAAAATGAGTGTATTACATACCCAACCGTATGGGACACAATGAAAGCTGTAGTAAGAGAAAAGTTCACCATAAAAAACAAACAAAAAACACCAAGATCTCATACTATTAACAGCAGACCTGAAAGCTCTAGAACAAAAAGAAGCAAATATACCCAAGAGGAGTAGAGTGAAGGAACTAAGGGCTGTAATCAATAAAATAGAACAAAGAGAACAATACAAAGAATAAATGAAACAAAGAGCTGACTCTTTGAGAAAATCAACAAGATAAACAAACTCTTATCCAAGTTAACTAAAATATAGAATATACAAATTAACAAAATCAGAAATGAAAAGGGGGATATAATGCCAGGCACCAAGTAAATCCAAAGAATCATTAGGTTATACTTAAAAAACCTGTACTCCACAAATTTGAAAACCTGAAAGAAGTGGACAATTTTCTTGCTAGATATCACTTACCAATGTTAAATCAAGATTAGATAATCAATTTATATAGACATTTAACCCCTAAGAAAGTAGCAGTAGTTAATAAAATTTTCCCAGGACCAAATTGTTTTAGCCTAGAATTCTATGAGGATTTCAAAGAAGAGCAAATACTCCTCAAATTATTCCATAAATTAGAAAGAGAAGGAACATTGCCAAATTCATTTTATGAGGCCATGGTCACTCTGATACCCAAACCACACAAAGACTCAACAAAGAAAAAGTATTATAGACCAATTAAACTCAAGAACATTTATTTTAAAAACTTCAATAAAATACTTGCAAACTGAATCCAAGAACACATCAAAGATCATCTATATGATTAAGTAGGCTTCATCCCAGAGATGCAGGGATAGTTCAACATGTAAAAAGTTGTCAATATAATCCAACATATAAACTGGAAAAAACCCACATGATCATCTCATTGGATGCCTTTGACAAAATCAAACACCTCTTCATGATAAAAGTCTTAGCTAGATCAGGGATACTAGGGACATACCTTAACTTAATAAAGGCAGTTTACCGCAAGCTTATAGCCAGCATCAAATTAAATGAAAAGAAACTCAAAGCAATTCCACTAAAATTGGGAACAAGACATGGTGTTCCACTTTCTCCGTATCTATTCAATAAATACTTCAAGTTCTAATTAGAGCAATAAGAGAAATAAAGGATATGAAAGGGATAGAATTTGGAAACGAAGTCAAAGATTCATTATTTGCAGATAATATGATAGTATACATAAGAAACCCCAAAATTTCTACCAGAGAACTCCTACAGCTGATAAACACCTTCAGCAAAGTGGCAGGATACAAGAGTAACTCAAAAAATAAAAATCAGTAGCCCTCCTATATACAAATGATAAACATGATAGAAAGAAACCAGGGAAACAACATCCTTCATAATAGCCAAAATTAATATAGATTATCTTGGGGTAACTCTAACCAAGAAAATGAAAGACTTGTGAAGGAGAGATAAACCTGGTTTTTAGGATCCCAAGTGCAGGATCGGAACAGTCCTGTGAGAGAACAGGTGGTGTTAATGCAATTGAAGACCAACCACCTCGTGCAGGAGCTTGATTGCTGCCAGCTGAAAAGATCCCGTGAACAGACTCTGGGAGGAGATATATAAATGAACCCAGAACTGGAGGCGGGGCTCATTGGATACTTGGGATAGTTTTGGCTGTTCATTGCTGCACTTTGAGATGCTCCTAGAGAGAACCGCTCTAGGGAAAGCTTCAGGGCTCCAGCTCCTGCTGAAGTTCCAGGTTCTGGTTACAGTAGGTTCCAGCAGAAGAAATCCTGCTGATTATGCTAGGAGAATCACTCCTTGGAACTGATATCCTTATGGTTTTGTTATTGTGTTCCTTAATCCTCTTTTTCTATTGGTTTGGTTAGTCAGGTTATAAGTGACATACGCTCAGTTAATAAGTTGTGATAAAATATATTGGTTAAAAAGAAATTGAGCCTATAGACTTGTACAAAAATAACTTAAAGTATTTGAAAGAAGAAATTGAAGAAGATATCAGAAGATGGAAAGATCTACCATGCTCATGGGTCAGTAGGATTAACATAGTAAAAATGGCCATTTTACCAAAAGCAACCTGCAGATTCAATGTAATCCCCATTAAATTCCAACATAATTCAGTACAGATTTTGAAAGAACCATTCTCAATATCATATGGAAAAAATAACAAAAACAACTATGAAAAACCAAGATAGCTAAAAGAATCTTGTATAATTGAACACGTTCCAGAGGTATCACCATCCCTGATTCAAACTGTACTACAGAGTTGTAGTAGTAAAGCCATGTGGTATTGTCATAAAAGCAGACAAGTTGATTAATGGAATCAAGTTGAAGACCCAGAAGTAAATCCACACACGTATGAACACCTCGTTTTTGATAAAGAATCCTGAGCTGTACAATGGAGAAAAGAAAGCATATTCAGCCAATGGTGTTCCCTTCTGAAGTTTACACTCCTCCCCTTCAAAGCTGCCTACCCTATCTCTTTTTTAATCCCTCCTCTTACCTTTCTCTAATCCATCTGAACCACCTAAAGTCTCTCTAGGCTTCTTCTTGGAGCTTATAGAAACTCTTTCCCTAGCAGTGTTCCTGTAGAAACCAGGCCTGACTGGGCTGCCTGCCTGTTTTGCTGTTTCATGTCCTGTTTCTAGCAGCTTCCATGTCTGTGTTTATCTTGGTTAGCTAGTCATGTTTACTGCTCTGAGAACTCACCCCTCCCATCCTCAAGACATTTCCTCCTGTGTGCAATCACCTCTTGAGGGATTTCACCTGGGAGGAGGATTCCTGTTTTGCTGCCTATAAGAAGGCTCTTTGAAACTCTGGAGGGGGAGCAAGAATAAATAAACTGCTGCCATGGCTGCTGCTGTGGCTGCTGCTCTCTTAGCACGAAGGACCCGCTGTGTTATTGTGTGTACATGTGTGTGCGTGTGTGTGTGTGTATGTATGTGTGTGTATGAGTTAAATCCACATTCCCTTGCCCTCGACTCGGTACCGCGGTGGTGCGGGCACCACATGTTCCAATTTGAAACCCTCTCTCTCTCTCTTCCTACATGGACTCAGATTTTATTAAAGCCTTGCTTGCTATGTTACTATACATAGCTTGGCCTCAGTACAGATCAATGGCCAAAATTTGGCACATTTGATTTTCAAAATCTTTTATATGGTAATAATTTCTGCCACTGCACCAACACATCATCCCAAATCTCTTACATCTAAAGTTACAATATCAACACTTCCAAAAGTCTTTATCTCTAAGATTGTTCTAATTCTAACTCTTAGAAATCTTTTACATCTACAAATTCTCTGTACAAGTGCTCTGCTCTCAAAAAACATCTCTTAAGACTATGCTGTAAACTCAATATCAAGACCTGGAAGTTCATTGGGTATAGTTAAAATAATCTGTAACAAAAATCTGGCTTAAAAAGTATAACAAAATGCTTGTAGTTAAAAATCTATATATGAGTAAATCTTAAATTTATATACATACATTCTAAACAAATATTTATAACATATATATTCTAAACAAAGGTTGAAATAGACAGATGCTAGATAGCTTAGATATAGATAGAAAGATTTCAACTCTTGTTTAGAATATACTGTATATGTAAATTAGATTCAACTCATGTTTAAAAAATAGAATTATACCCCCAAACAGATGTTTTAAATAGCAACTGCATGGTTGGCAGCCATCTGTTCTAAGGTTAAAGGGTACATACCATGTGACTTCACCAGTATCTTAAGATGACCACATGGTATAAACCAATTAAGGTGGTGCCTATAGAGCTTCTCAGTCCTACTGAACCCTTCCTTGGTTTATAATTGTATCTACTTTTCAGTCTAAGGTGACAACAACAGGCCTCCAAAATATTTTAGATTAGTATGAATTTTTGTAAGGGTTGTAAATTCCTAAGGTTATAAAGATAGACCAAAGTTAACAAAAATTGACTTAGAGTTACATATGTAACCACTTATGTATTTGCTAACTGCTCAATACCAGGCTTCTAGAAAATTTAAATAATAAACAACATATGGGGCTTGAGAGATCGTTCAACTGTTAAAGGCTAGGCTCACAACCAAAAATATAAGAAACAACATGTGTTTGAGTATGGTATGTTTGATGACGTTTATAAATTCTTAAGGTCTACTCAGGTTAATGGTAAATGACTTGGAGAAATATATTTAGCCTTTTTGTCTTTGCTAACTTTGTTAAGCTTTCTCTAGTTGGGTAAAGTGAGTCTTAAAAACTGTGATAGACTATAATGTTGTACTATAAAAGGATGATGTTCCCTGTCTATCTATAGACTATATTTGTGGCTTTATAAAGCTCCTAGTTTCTCTATGGGCTGTATTTATGATTTAAAGATTACTACATTTATGGTTTAATGTTTGATGCCAAAGGATCTTCAATTAAATCTTCAGCTCAAAATTTTAAGGCTCACACTTAACAGAGAAAATTCTGTAAAAATTCCCAATTTTATTAAAGGTACTAGCTTGTAAACTGTTATATAATTCATTTAATGGGAAGCTTTATTTAGCCTCCTGTATATATTTTCAAGGTTACACCTAAAGCAAGTAACTAAGACAAGTAAACTTTATTCAAAATCAGGTATACCTAATAGATGCTTCTCAAACTCTTCAGGGATCTGCTGAATATGGCATTTAAAAGTTTAATAGCTGGGGTAGTGTTGATACACACCTTTAATCCCAGTACTCAGGAGGCAGTGCCAGCAGGATCTCTGAGTTTGAAACCAGTCTGGTCTAGAGTGAGTTCCTGGTCAGCCAGAGCTACACAGAAAAATCAGGTCTCAAAAAACAAACAAACAAACAAAAAAACAAAAACAAAAACAAAACAAATAAAAGTTTAATTAAAAAATAAAGTTTGCTCTGATAGACAAAAATGTAGGCTCCTAGCCGCAACCCTAAGGTCTCCAAAGAAGACAATGGGACACCAGGTATGCCACCTGGATTGTGGTACCAGGGCTTTGCGCAAACTGTGAACACTATTGGGTGGATTACCCTTCTCTGGCCTGGTCAAGGTGAGGTCAATTTTCCCAAGTCCCTTCTTCATGGGAAAACCTCTCAGCTCCGGGTCTGGCAGCCAAAGGCTAGTGCTGCTCTGTGTGGCAGCCTAAGATTAAATGTTGTCCTGCAAAAAATAAAAATAAAAAAAAAAAAATGTTGTCCTGCATGACCCACTGCCTCTGCCCCTAATGAAGCCATGGAGACCACAGGAGCCTAGGGTAGCCACCCAGGTAGCAGTACGTCACTGCCATTGTAACTGACACATAGGCCATTAGGAGTATACTTCCTTCTTATAAGTTATTATTTGTCCTTTTCAGATATTGGATGATATTGACTGGCTGACTGCTTTAGCCCGAGCTGCAGTTGCCTTGTTAGCTCCTCAGGCCTCACTGCTGAGAGTCCTGGGAAAGGCAGACACAGTTTACCCTGCTGGCAGACTTCAGGCTCCGTGAGGATAAGCTCACCAAACAGGTTCCAAAGTAATTTTTTACTATTCCTTTATTTAAAGGAACTTGCTTGACAAGGACTGTTCCCAATAATCAATCATCTATCAAATGAGTAATGAAAGCAGTAAAAGGAGGAACATGCCTGCTCCTAAGGGCTGGAGGTTTCTACTATAGACATAGGGGAGCACAGCCGGAAACCTCACTGTCATGACGGCAGTGTTTGTCTTAGGCAGAAGGTAAGGGAGAGAGAAGAGGCCCTCAAGGGGCGTCTAATGGAGACTTGGGGAATCCCTGTTTAACACTTCTCACTAAATCAATAAATGAAATAAAAATGCGCTTTCACTGGACCCTTTAAAGCTGCTTTTTAAACCTTAAGGTATTACAAAATGAACGAACATCTGCAAATTTTACATTAGCAGCTCATCTTTTTGTTAATCAAATTCAACTTTACTCCTTCACAATAAGCTAGCCAACCCCCTCCTACTGTATATTTTATATAATGCTGTTGTCCTGGAGACCATATGGGCAATAAAAGATTAGGCGTGTGGTGCTGAGGCTGGAGTCTCAAGTTAGAGCTAAAGGCTGTGTGTTGATGCTGGTGGGCCCTCGTGTGGGAATGTGTCACCACCACGCTGCACAAGCTTCTGCTGGTTGGTTGGTTGTTTGAGTGTGGGAGCATAGTCAAAAACCAAGGAATACTTTTTACAAATAAAAATAATCTTGCAAGATCTTTTCATACACACACGCACACACACACACACACACACACACACACAAACTCACTCACCAAAAACCCTTCTGTAGAATTTGGTAAAGAGAAATAGCTGAGCCAGGCACTGTGGCACAAGTCCCTAAGCTGAGATGGAAAGATATGGATGGCTAGGGGCCCAGGCTTTTCTGGGCAATATAGTGAAAACCCACTGAGAAAGACAGTAGTAATGATAGACTAGTAAGAGCCTGCAGTACAGAATGGAAGGTCCCAAAGACAGCTCATTAGTTATTGTCCTTAAATGTTTATTCTGGTTAACAAGAGATGATGTGCTAGCTGGTTTTCTCGTGCTGGGAAAAAAAAAAAAAAAGCCTGATAGAATCAACTTGTGGGAGAAGGGACTCTGGCTCCATTTCAGGAGGGATTGGTCCAGGGGGGTGAGGAAGGCATCGTAGCGGAACGGAGGCGGTCCTTTGTCATGGGAGTTCGAAATGTAGATTGTTCACATTTTAGCAAATCAAGAAGCACCAGGTTAGGGTTAAACAGTAATGCTCAGATTCCAGACCTCCTGGCTCATGTCTGCCAGTTAGGCCTGGTAACGCAAAGGTTCTAGCTGTCAGGACAATGCAACCAGTTGGGGACAAAGTATTCAACCGCATGAACATGTAGAGGACATTGTGGATTCAACACTAACAGTTTGAGTTAAGTTAAGTTAAGTTTGAGAGTTAAGGAGAGAACAATTCCATCCTTGCCCTGGGACAACCTAGCATGGTAGATACCATTGGAGCAAATGCATGTCGAATGGGGTATTCCAGTGCACACTGTGATCCTGGATGCTGAGCCTTCCCTGGGACCTTGCATGTATTCAGTAGAGAAATCATTGAAGATACAGAGTCTGAATTCTATATCCCACAGGATTTGGAGAGTGACGATGGACTGCTCTGTGTTGAACTAATTCATACATTTAAAACATGAAACTCTAGTCCCAAAAGGTAACATTAGGAAGTAGAGATTTGGGAGGTAATTCTATTTTCTGTTCATGACATTGGTATCCTTAGTAGGATAGGCACTCTTCCCAACACCACAGTACAAGGACACAGCAAGACAGCAGCCATCAAAAATTCAGGAAGAGGGGGCTAAAGAAATGGCACAGTGGTTAAGAACATTGGCTATTCTTCGAGAGGACTGAAGTTCAATTCCTGGTACCCACATGGCAGCTCACAACTGTCTGTAACTCCTACTCCAGGGAATCTGACACCCTCATACAGACATGTATGCAATCAAAGCACCAATCTATGTAAAATAAGAATAATTATTTTTTTTTAAATAGTACAAAAGCCCTTGCCAGAACTCACTGGCCACCTTGGCTTTTCAGTTTCTAGAACTATGAGACAATAAACATCAGTGACTTAAGCACATGTGTGGTGCTTTGTTAAGGCAACTGGTAATACAGGCCCCAAAGGGGACCTGCTGAAACAGCCTGACTCTAGAGACACCCAGAATTACCATATGGGATACCACCATCCTTCACTGGAGTCATCTGTGTGAGTGTCTAGAAAAGGTGAAAGTGATGCTACAGGTGAGTGATTTCCAACATTTCTCAGAGCAAAATCAGCACAGGACATGATGGCTGTACCTCCACTAGAGTAGAAAATACCAGAACCTCAGTCTAACCTCTGTCTACTCAGGGGTGTGCCAGGGAAATTCTGAGGTAAGGAGACTGTATGTAGGCTCAAAAGATGGCAGAACCTGACCAAAAGGAGCAGCAGAAACTGTATAGACAGGGACTCAGACTCTGTTCTAATACAGACCATTCTGGATCATTCTTCACAGTGCCCTGTGAAACTGGAATCCTGGTGTGTATTGTCCTTTGGCTGGCTACCTTTGAGAGAGCAGCTCGATTGCCTGTGCATTCCTCACTGGCATATTTAGACAGTTGAACGAACAGCAATACATGACTACAATTCATACGGCGGTTGATACACTTCCTTTATTTTTATCTTTGTTGCATGTGCTCATTTTTCTGTCTAAACACTTTCCTACAAAAGACAAAGTGGGTGATATATTGTGCAACCGAGACCTAGAAAGTAAGCAAAGGGAGGTATGTCAATAGAAACAACCCAAACAGATGATGCGGAGATTGACACGTGTTTGCACAGTTCTAACACTGCTAACAGTTCTCACCTCTGTGGCCAGCCTGAAAGAGAGAAGACCTCAGTGCTCTTAGATCTGTGGCATTCGCTAGTCTTAAACTTTTCCCCCTCAGAACTCTTTTGCCTGAAAAGTTTTTACAAAATTCCAGATGATGTAATTTTCACTATTACAGCAAATTTCATTGTTGCTTCTTTAGGCAAATCTACTAACATTGCTTGTAAAATGAATAGGTGATAGCCAAAAGGAATACAGCAGGAAGAAAGGGAGGCAATTATATCCATTGGGGGAGGATAACAGTAGCTGCCCCATCAGTGTTCCACTCTCTGTCGTTTTAATTACCTTCAGTCGACTGTAACCTAAAATACTAATTATTTTCCGAAATAATTCATTGCTGTTAAAGTGTAGATTCTTCTCTACAGCATAAGGGAACTTGACACTGCTCTGTTCTGTCCTGTCTGTGACCATTTAGCCACTGTGTAGCCATTGCGGTTTTCGGAGCATCTGTCATGGTATCATAACCCTTGTGTTCAAGTCACCTCCATTTTAATTTACAATAGCTCCAATGTGCAAGAGTGATGATGCTGGGCATTTGGATATGCCAAAGAGAAACTGCACTATACTTCCGTCAAGGAAAAAGGTGAAGGAAGGTAAAACAGGATTTTTTTGAGACCACATGTACATAAATTTGCTTACAGTACACTAGTAGTTCTTAATGTTATTTAATATCTTATAGTGCTGGATTTGTGAACTAAGACTTAGTCCATCCTCAGTTGTGGGAATTGACTTGGTGTCTTGGAGAGCACAGGCCCATTAATAAGGGTAAAGGCTTTATTTATTGGCCAATAAAAGCATTTACCTGGCTGACTCTGAAGGTAACCATTATTTCACCATGGGTGTGCTGAACCATAAAAGCCCTAAAATCCTAGTTGAGGCAATTTTACTCTTGTATTATTTTATGTCAATAACAAAAATTTAGATCCAACATATATAAATGATTGTTCGTGCTTATTGGGGATTCTTTTAGAAGAAAATATTAGATACAGGGACTAGAACTGGGAGGCAATTCAAATGACATGAAAATAGATTTCTTGAAATAAACCTTTGGACAAGTAATGGGCCAAAGACAAGAGCTTAGTTCTATGCATCTGTGCCTATTTGAAGGGGACGGTGAGACATTTTACATTTTTACAGAGTTGAGGCTCTCTGAATGAATTTTGACAAATATTTTGAATTCTGGTTTAAAAGTTTCAACAGTGGCAGAGTTCCAAAGAGAGAGAGCAAGAGAAATTATGGGGTTATCATGAGATATATTTTTGTTTCAAAGGAAAACAAGCCCCAGGACCCTGGTGACATATTTACATCAGGTGACCCTGGGAGAAGTGAATTTCATTCCAAAGATTAGAGCAGGACATTTCCATCCCATCCTCATCTGGAAAGTACACTTGACCCCTCTTTGCTCTCCCTGCTGCTATTTCCCAAACAGAAACGAGGCCTGCCACCGCTTCCAGAATGCAAGTGACAGCAACCATTTTCCCCTGGTCCTGAGTGGGTATGCAGGAGAAAATGTGAAGATAGATCCTGAGGCCCCAAACTGACCTCAGCAGAGTGCCACCAAATGCCACCATCTTCTGACCTCCAACGGTCTTCACAGATGAGCTTCTAAATGTCATAATCTCCTTTGGAATGTCAAATGGACCTTTCTAGATTTTTAGAATACCTGGTGTAGAGTGGACATGTTCTCCTGGTTGCATTTGGCTGTTTTAATCTCTTATGTCTCCACTCATTTACTCACATTTGAGTCCAATCACATATTTTTAAAATGTAAGTTTGCTGAGTTGACATGGGAAAATGGCTTTAAAAATGGCTTAAAATAAAATGCAATTTTGTTACTTTTTCATATTAGATTTGAAGCTGGTCTATTCACAGAGGGAAGCATATTGCCTTAGCAATTGCAAAACAAAGGGACACTCACTAAATGCCACAAAGCCATCCCGTGTTTTCCTCCGTGTTCTTCAACATTTGTATGAGTTACAACTGCCAACACAGCACACAGATTTGACCAGCTTGGGACCATCAACTGGAAACAAATAAAACATCCTCCAGAAGAAAATGGATTTCATTATATCCTGTTTAGAATATATCAGACGATGGCTGAGTGACCTTGATTCAGAAGCTGTTCCATCCTATGGCAGCAGCTGGACAGCTGCATTCATTAGGAAGTCTCCTCAAAGAAGGCCGGGTGTTTTGGCAATCACTCCTAATGATGGAGAAGAAAAAAAGCATCAAGTGATGACTCACAGAAGTGAGTTAATGCTAGAAATGTGGCTAGGTGAGCATCTGACGTACACAGACAATTTTCTTATTTTATCCCTCCACTAACAGGCTGAACAGATCTGGTTGGGATGAAATCACCTTGAGGCAGGACTTATGGGAGCAGGTCACCCTTGCTTCTGTCAGGTTTGGTGCATGCAACAGAAACAGGTGACTGCTGCAAGTCAAGGAGGAAGATTCCACGAGAGATAGAGCAACTGGGGAGTGGGGAGGGGCAGAGCTGACTGTGTGCCACCCAGGGCTTTGCTCTACTGAGCATCATTAAACCTCCGCTGGGACAGCAAAAACTCAGCGGGTCTGCCACGAGCCTTGGTCTTCTTGTGGAACACAATGCAGCTGAACCCTGTGCTTGTAGGGGAAAATGGAAACACGTGCCACAGTTTGTATTTCTGATTAACAAGTAAGTGGGGGTGTTTCCTAAGGTGACCATGGTTGAAGCCTAGTCAAAAGAGTGGAAACACTGGTTGAATTTTCAAGAAAGTTAGACTTAAGAAAATAAAGGAGAAATGCTCTTATCAATAACTTACAACCGTTATTTGTCAAAGATCAAATTTCAGTAAACCTATCTCTCCTTAATGAAACTCACCCATTTACAATCAGTCTATTTGTATGCAAACAATCTTGTAACTTTGATAATGAACAGTGACAGGTCTTTAAGTAAAGCCTCTAAGTATGAAAAATGCAAAAACAATCAATAGATAAGATAAAGAGCTGTTTAGCACCCTGGCCAACTCAGACATAGTGGTACACACCTAATACAAAGACTTTAGAGAGTCTTTGGATACATAGCAAAGCTAATAAAGGGTGTGTGTGGGAGAAGTAACCAGAATCAACAATGAAAAGGGCATCAGTCTGGTTTTCATTTGTAATATATGATTATAAGGCAGGCTGCCCACTTGCTACAGTTTGGATCAGGAATGACCTACAAAGCTCAAGTGTTAAAAGTTGGTCCTTCAGGTGGTCCTAGAATATATAACAGGAAGGACCTCCTGCTGTTTCTCTTGGGCGGGGAGGAAGAGGGGCACAACATGAATGATTTTGTTCTGTCATGTTATTCTGCTACCATGTGCTGCCACAGCCCGAAGCAACAGAGCCAAATGATCATAGATTGTAAAGCTCCAAACTTGTGATCTCAAACAAACCTTTTGTCTTTTTTAAAACACATGTATTAATTTTGTGGGAGTGGAGTGTGTGTCGCAGAGTCCCTGTGAATGCCAGAGGACAACTTGGAAGAGTTGGTTCTCTCTTTGAACCACGTGGGTCCAGAAGATAAAACTCAGCTCAACAGGGCCGGTAGCAAATGATTTTACCCAGTGAGCTATCTCATCCACCCATGTCTTTTGCCTTTATCTTGGGTATTTATTAGAATAATAGAATGCTCACCAATACATGATTTTTGCCCAACAAAATGTAAATGTAAAAGGAGAAAAAAATAAAACTGACCTAAAAGAATGATCCAAAAGAATTTATAACTATTAAATTAACTTCTTTAATTTCATTTTTTTCCACGTGGGGAAAATCTAGGCCTGAATACCCTTTCCAGTGAATTCTAGCCCTACATTTAAAGAAAAAAAATGATGAAAACATAATATAATTAGCAATTAGGTGTCTGGAGAGATGGTTTAGTGGTCAAGACAACATGCTACTCTTGCAAAGAATAGGGCTGTATCCTCAGATCCCATATGGTGACTGACAGCTGTCTGTATCTCAGCTTCCACAGGATCCATCACCCTCTTCTCATCCCCCACAAGCACACACAGAGTATATCCTTATATATTCAAGTAATATACACATACACATAAAATAACAATAATCAATTAAAATCTTTAGAACAACACAAAGGAAAATATAACTTTAGCTTTTCTAGGGATTAACAAAGAGGAGGAGGAGGAAGAAGAAGAAGGAAGAGGAAGAAGAAGAAGAAGGCAACTACCACAAAGTGATTTGGTTTACAGCCTCAGTGCTTCCACCAGGAAGGTGACTCAAAA
The DNA here is from genome assembly GCF_903995435.1 of Acomys russatus. Lineage (NCBI taxonomy): Eukaryota > Metazoa > Chordata > Mammalia > Rodentia > Muridae > Acomys > Acomys russatus. The sequence continues at coordinate 30,925,841 of NC_067138.1, forward strand.
TGCTTCTAGCACTCCTCTGACTTCCAGTCTCCCCCTTGGCTGATCTGGTCAACGCACCAAGTTTTATTGCTAAAATGCAGGGACACTAGCATTTCCCTACAAAGCCCTTTGCTTTTTTCTAAATATTTTTGTCTAAATAAGAACCAAACTGCTTAGTATTGCATTATGGTCTTTCCTGGTCATTTTCAGCTCATCTCTCCACTTCTTGGGTTCTCCATGCAAGCCACGCCTCACCCTTCTTTAGTCACACCCATACATTTTCTCTTTGAAACCCTACTCTTCTGTCTGATACCTGTCAGATTTTTCCATGCTCCCTGGCTACCTTGGCTGGGAAGCTGTCAACTGTACAGCCTCTCCTCTGAAACTCCACTGCTTAGAACACTTTGGCAGTCTGGAGCTACACTTCAGCTAGGAAAAACCCTGAAAGGTCTGCTGTTGGCCACAACATCGATGTCAAGAGCCCTTGCTCTAGTCATAACTTCTCCAGCCAGCATCAGCACAGGACATTTTTACTTTAGCCATGAAAAGCCTTAGTAACCTCCAGAGGACTAACTTCTGATAGAAGTTAGATGATGATACTGTAAGGGGCAGAATGAAAGACCCAAAGTTTGGAGGAGAAATGGGAGGGTTTGAAGTTGAGCCAGCACTGTTTTTGAGACATCCAAATGGAAATATAATTTTTAAAAGCAATTAGGTATGTAGGTCTGGAATAATGCAAAGAACTGGGTACTGGAAAAATAGGTTGGGAAATTCAAGAAACAGTCAATCCACATTGTTTGTAAAGTGCATTTATGAAAATTACATACTTGTTGCATACTGCTGTTGCTTACCCCCAAACTCACACCTGCACAGGGAAGCAAATACGTAAGCTGCCGGATGAGCTTACTTCCAAAGGAGGCCAAGCAAGGTGACATCGTGCCTTCTTCTGCTCCAAGACTGTATATAAGTCACCCTTTTTGCACTCTACTTAAGGCATATTCGGTGCTTCTCCTTTGGCATCTATTTTAAACTGCCTGCTAATACAGTTTAGTGTCCCTAAGTGGATGTGCCTTAAAGCAGAAACACTTTGGGCAAACTCCTTTGAAGAAGAAATTAGTGCTCAGGCTATGAGTGCAGCGTGACTGAAGCCATAGTATACATTAAGTGAGGTGTCTTTACAGCTAAACAGACATTGAAGAAGAATATGCACCAATCAGCTGATAAATGCAAACAGAGGCTTCTCCCAACAGCAATAATCTAGTATTCAATAATTTAGTGTTTTTGACAAGTTCATGGAACACAACCGTGGATAATAAGAATCATCTGTATACACACGCTAGGTAGGAGAATGGATGATAATAAATAATAAAGTGCACACAGCAAGAGAATAAGAAATGTCAAAGCAGAAACACAAGGGACTATCACTGGTTCAGGCCTGGATGTTGTTGAGGGATGGCCAAAAGAATGGTAACCAGAGGTCCTTAGGCAATGACATGGGGCAATCTTGTCAGGGGCCACAGAACAGCTCACAGAAGTGGTAAGTGGGTCAAGAAAAAAAGCATGTACTCTTGGGTATACTGCACCTGAATTTAAAACTTAGCTGAGTGACATAAGAAGATTCATCTAATATCTCTCCCCCCCCCCCGACAGTACTTACTTCTACAATATGAAGACAATACTATTGGCATACTACTTTTCCTGTTTTATTGGGGTTTCTTATGTCTCTTCATCCCTTTTCCAACCCAATCCCTTCCAACACCATGTAGGAGAGAAAGAAGGTTAGTGGGGAGAGGCGGCATAGTTCTCTTTTGACTACTTCCTGCTGATTCGGGTCACTGGGTTCCTGTGGCAAGTCCAGTCTTCACTTCAGGATAGCTCCAATTTCTTGTCAAACTGCATCAACAGCAAACAGGAGCAGCAGGAAGGAACAGCCCCCACCTTCTTCTTTTGAGCCCTCCATTTAGTCCCTCTGCAGAGTCTTCAGAATTAAACTATCTGCAGCTGGCAAAGATCACGCCCCTCTCGGAGCCCACACAAAGCAAATAATCTGCTGCTGCGGACAGTTTGAATCAGCCGCACATGCCACACCTGGGATTAAAACAAAAACAGGTTTGGATAACATTACTGCGTTTTTAAAGAAATCAAAAAAACTCCTACTGCGCAATCCCTAATGCAGAAAGTGACTTTAGAGGACATAAACTATGTGTGGATGCCATGAAAATTACCGATTGTAAACATACTCAATTGTCAAATGTTTTAGAAACCAGCTAAAAATCTTTCAGCAGTTGAAACAGTGCCATTTATGAGCCTGACCTCAGTGATGTCCAGCGTAAGTAAAGTTACACAAGTATTAATTTTATTTCAATTTTAAAGTTGGGGCTGTCTGTACCTGATGAGGATCTCCACAGATCTATCTTGCTATTGTATGTCTTGACTTGCCAGGGATGCAAAACTTGCTGTGAAGACAAGCAAATCTCAATCCTGGTCATGGGTCTCTAGTGCTTGTATTCATGGACTCCTGCACATATACCCTGAAACTGCATTCCTTTAGTGCACGAAATCATGAAACTGGCTTGGCCTAATTGCTTTCAGGTTAGAGTCCAAGGCTTCTGGGGTACAATGTGCTTTTCAGTTGATGAATGACCAATATACTCCCTCAGGTAGTGAAGTGTTTAGGCTGCTTTGTGATTCTCTGTATGTTTCCTCAGTCATCAAGAAAGCATGGTGGCTTGACAGGGCTATTGGTATTAGACATTAATCCTGTCTACCCTCTATAGCTTGCAAACATCATTGTTTCCTGGAAACTACAACTGTATTTATTGATTCTGGTAATTGCCATTATATAGTTTCTGATGAAGGTATAAAAAGTCTGATTGCTCTCAACAAAATTATCATAGCCTCAGATGTGCTGTGGCCCCTCCAAGCAGCCTGATTTTTATTTCTCAAGGCCATATCAGATAGGTGACCTTGGCCCAGTAAGTAAGCATGGATGCTTACACTTCAGAATCTAACTAAAACACATCTCTAGTCTAAGCCTCTTCCTGACTACCTCAAAATCATGTGTTGCCCTTTCTAAACAACCTTGTACTATTTTGCTGACATCAGCAAAGTATTTCCAATATCTGCCTTAGAGCATATCTGTGCCTTTTTACTTGTGGTCCTTCTTGGTTCAATGTCGGTGGGACTTACTTCTCCTTCATGGCCCGACATTAAAAGGTATTGGCTCTCCGGGGTCATTTCTTGTCAAAGAGGTGATGGGAACTTTTAAGGTGTAATGTGTATTATGAAGACTATAGGGACAGCAGTACAAGTTTTGGTAACTTGTATTGCTAGTTTCTACAGGGTGAATGTAATTATTATTTGTCTTGCTTAAGCTCATCGGCGCATACTCGGCAACACCTGTGGAATGCACTAAAGCGGGGAGAGGGATCGTCTCACTTCGCCCTCTTGAGTCTCAAGCTGGCTCTCAGAATGAAACTGAGCTGAAAGAGATTTACAGGAGAAAAGGGTACACATCTTATTAAAAAAAAAATCATGTCTACAAAGCTAGCACAGGACAGCCAAGGCTAACACAAAGAGACTCTGTCTTGAAAAACAAAACAAAACAAAACAAATTCATGTGATTAGTGTTTTCATAGGAACCCGAAGGTCTATGTGGCTGTATTTACACAGCTGTGGCAATCAAGAAAAGTAACTAATTAATTCTAAAAGGTCTGTTCTAGACCTCTCAGTTTCAACTTTTCTAACTGGAAAAACAATTGTTTTTTAAGTGTTTGGAACTCAAAATAAAGAACATGCCAACGCAGCACACCGTAGGCTGACACCCATCATGGTGCACGCATTAGTCACCTCTAAGAGCGTATTCTCCATTCACATAGAGGCCTCTCATAACAGTCTTTGCAAAGGTTATTTACGAATTGTACTCTGTTGTCTGTGTAGTATTTCTTTCCTTCACAAGCTTTTAAGTTTTATAAAGGCTCGGACTTCTTTTTTCTATGACCACAGTTCTTGGGAGGTTCAAGTGTCTGCTATAAGACAAGAGTTAAATCAGTCCCAGGGGTGGGGTGGGTGGGAATGGTTTAAGAGTCTCTATTCTCAATGCCAAAAGTTTTACAGTATGTTTCTCAGCCTCAGTACGCATCCACCCAGAGAGGCTGATGTCTCTGTCATCCAATCCTTAATATGGAAAAATGAGAGATTCGATCAGGACTTGAAAGGTGAAGTTATAACGTTCACCTGTTAGGATATTGCACTGTTGAGTTAAATGGCTTGGAAGTCAACGCTGAGCTCTAGGGCAACCTATAGTATCTTGCAGGGAGTCTCAACGTGACAGAAGACAGACAGATGCTGAAAAGGGCTTGAAAGCTGTTGAGTCCCATGGGCCTAGAGGGGAAAAAGCCAGGCTGAATCTGGTAAAAAGCGGCACGGCTCCGCCCTCTCCCGAAGGGCGGTGCCTGTGAGTGGCTCCGCCCCTCCGACAGTCCTTAAAAGCCAGCCCCGGAAGTCGTGGCTCCAAGGCGGGCGCCTGGAGCAGGTGGAAGATGGCGGAGGGAGGTGGAGCGGAGCCGGAGCCGGAGGAGCACGAGCGGGGGTCCTCGCGGCCACGGCCCCCGAGTGCACGCGATTTACAGGTGCGGAGACACAGGATGCGGCGGCGGCAGGCGGGCGGGACGGCGTGGGCACGGTGGGCGCGGGCCTGAGCCTCGCCCTGACCCTGTCTGAGGAGAAAGGTGTCTATAGAGAGGGGCTCTTCCGGAGGCGTGTTGCACGGTGGTGGGTGTAGAAGCTTGAGCGCCAGCCTCAGGCGCCAGGACCTGATCTCCCTTCTTCACATGCCGTGCACGAAGCAGCTGTTTAGAATGTTATTTTGCACCAGCGGTCTGGGTGGCGCCCGGTGGGTGCCGCCTGCCTTCTTGAGAGTTATACTGTGGCCAGTGATAAATGGATTGGCCCTCACTTAAAAAGTAACTTTAAAATAACGCATGCTGGTTTGTTCTTTTGCATGCTGTTTCAGATTTGATGAGTTACTCATTAAAATCACCCCCTCCCCTTTTTCAAAAAAAAAGCTTACGCTTTTTACAGGAGAGGGCTTAACTTGGGTCACAGCCCACTTGTAAGAGGCAGTCCATAAAACAATGCAACAGAAATAAAACTCGGCAATGTTATGACGCTGACATTGGTCAGCTGAACACATGTCCCTTGACTGCTATTCTGTCAGATGCTAACACTTTAGGCATTTTTCTATCTCCTTATGAAATCATTGATAAAACTCAACAATTAAACAAATGTTAGGGGTTATGGTTCGGAATAAATTCACCAACTTTGGCAGAGCATTTTTACTGCAATAGCCGGTCTCCTTCCTTTAAGCAGATATACTGACTGCTTGCCATTATAACTTTCTGCTGAAGCTTAGGAGGAGATTTGGAGGTAATAGGACATCAAATCCGTAAGTGGTGGTGGATACAGTTGTATGGTATTAAATTTTGTGAAAGTTCACAGGTTTGTAAACTAGCCTTAACAGACCAAAGCAACACAAAGTTATAATGGTCTTAAATTGAACACAGGTTGGTTGCAGGTGAACCTGAAGCCACTCAGCTGTCTCAGCCTGAGTTACTATGGCTGTGATGAAATACCATGACCAAAACAACTTGGGGAGGAAAGATTTATGCTTCCGTATCACAGGTCATCATCAAAGGAAATCAGAGCAGGGACCTGGAGGCAAGAGCTGATGCAGAGGCTATGCAGGGCTGCTGCTTACCTTCTTACTCAACTTGCTTGCTTATAGAGCCCAGGGCTCACAGCCCAGGCACGGCACTACCCATAATGGGCTGTGCCCTCCCCCATCCATCACCAATTAAGAAAATGCTCCATAGGCTTGCCTACAGCCTTATGGAGGCGTTTCCCCCGAATTGAGGGATACCCCCTCCCGCCTTCATGATGACAGTAGCTTTGTCAAGTTGATAAGAAACTAGCCAGAACACTAGTAAACCCGTCTAACTGGCTGACCAAACTGTTGATAGTTAAGCCGTTTTCTGTCAGTTGTTTTTTTTTTTTTTTTTTTTTTTTTTTTCCCAGTTTCAATTAAATCAGGTCTCATTGCAGATTGGAGTTTTCCCAACCTGCTCAGATCCTGGGGTACTGCCCCATTCAGGAATTCTGTTTTGTTTTACAGGTAAATTGTACTAGGTTTAATTGGCCTGAAATCATCACCTTTTGAAAGCCTTCATAACTTACTGGAGAATTAAGCATAGTTTAAGCTGAAGTTTCATTGAATGCGGGGGGGGGGGGGGTTGCGGAGAGCACCGTTAGTTCAAAAGATAAATTTGGAGATTGGAGAAATCTGCCTCAGGTGGGAGATAAACTCACCTGATAGTGTATCACCGGCTATAAGTACATCTTAGCTGCTATCCAGAATAGGGTCTTTCAGCTTCTAAGTCAGGAAGGAGTAGCTTAGAAACCACCAGAAGAGGGCTGCATAGGTATCTCTGAAAGAGTCCCTCTATGTTGTAACTTTTTAAATTTGCCAAGTGTAGACTTTTGAGTCCTACTGGACATCAAATCAACTGTAAATAATCTTGGCTCCCTTTATTTTCCCAAATTTGATAGTGTTCAGTAGGAAAATTTGGGATAAGCTCGTTAATAACAAGTCTAAAAACCTTTGCCTTGTTTGTTCTGGATTATTTCTAAGACTACTGCTGTTTAGTATCTTTCAGGCGATCCATGCACAGGTTTAAAGTTACCTAAGGTATGCGTCCCTCCAGTTTTCCTCCAGAATAATAGCAAAAGAAAAGGATTGCTGTTCTTAATTCTTTGCTTCCATCCAGGTTAGCATTTGGGATAGGAATAAATGTGTCTGAGGCTATGTAACAGTTGTTTGCTGTTGTGCCTGGCTCTGTTAACAGTCATTCTGCTAGATCACTGGTTCTCACCTTGAAATAATTGTCTGTCACTGGGAAGGCTTGTTAAAGCAGATGCTAGCCCTTAAAACAGCAGCTAATCTAGGTATAGAGTAGGGCTTGGACATTACGTATTTCCCAAGGTTCCCAGGTGTGGCTAGTCTTCTAGAATGTAGCACCAGAAGGCTGAGAACTTCAGTTCTCTCTGCCCTGTTCCTGCTCTTCACAGTGTCTTAGATTCAGGCTTTCTTCTGGATTCTTTATGTGCCAAATGTTGGAAAGATTATTTTACTTGGGAAGAATTAGGGCCAGAATGTCTCTCACTTAGGAAGGATTGGGACCAGAAGTCTTTTAGGTTTCGATTTTTTTTTTTTTCCTTCTGAATTTGGAAAATTTACAGACACTACCAGTTGAGCAGTCTTGTTTTAAAACCTGAATCTTGAAATACTCAACTTCAGAACCATACCTGCCCAATCCTATGCCATCTGCTTCTAATAATTTCTATCAAGCTACCTCCCATCTATAATCCCAATAATCATCTGGGCCACATCTCTATCCATGCTGGCCATGTGGGTTAGAGACCCATGGCACCCTCTCCTCCCCTCCCCTCCCCCCAAGATTCTCTATCTCCTTAAGCCCAGGAACCTTAGCCACACCTATCCCGTTTGCCCTGCCCAGGTGTTAGTCTCTTAGCCAAGGTACAAGATGGGCCACAGAGACAGCAAGCAGTAATTAGCATCAAAATACATCAGACCAACCTCCAACAAATATCCACTTATAAGTGAGTACATACATGTATGTCTTTCCAGATGTGAGTTACTTCACTCAGGATGATCTTTTCTAATTCCATCCATTTGCCTGCAGATTTCATGATTTCCTTGTTTTTAATAGCTGAGTAGTATTCTATTGTGTTTAAATGTACAATATTTTCTTTATCCATTCTTCAGTTGAGGGACATGTAGGTTGTTTCCAGTTTCTCACTATTACGAATAAGGCTGTTGTGAACATAATAGAGCAAATTTCCTTGTGGTATGATGGGACATCTTTTAGGTATATGCCCAAGCTGGGTTTTGACTTAGAAGTATGCCCAATTTTCTGAGAAAGCACCAGATTGATTTCCAAAGTGGTTGTACAAGTTTGTACTCCCACCAGCAATGGAGTGTTCCATTGCTGCACATCCTAGCTAGCATGTGCTGTCACTTGAATTTTTAATTTTAGCCATTCTGACTGCTATACGATGAAATCTCAGAGTTATTTTGATATGCATTTCCCGGATGACCTCAAACATTTCTTTAAGTGTTTCTCTGCCATTAGAAAGTCCTCTGTTGAGAATTCTTGGTTTAGCTGTACCCCATTTTTTAATTGGATTGTTCGGTCTGCTATGTTTAATTTCTTGATCTTTATATATTTTGGATATCAGCCCTCTGTCAGATTATAGGGTTGGTGAAGATGTTTTCCCAATCTGTAGGCTGCCATTTTGTCCTATTGACAGTGTACTTGGCCTTGCAGAAGCTTTTCAGTTTCGTTAGTTCCCGTTTATTAATTGTTGATTTCAGAGCCTGTGGTGTTGGTGTTCAATTCAGGAAGTTGTCTGTTGTACCAATGCATTCAAAGCTATTCTACACTTTGTCTTCTGTTAGATTTGGTGTATCCAGTTTTATGTTGAGGCCTTTGATCCACTTGGACTTAAGTGTTGTGCAGGGTGATAAATATGGATCTGTTTGCGGTCTACCTGCAGACATCCCATTAGACCAGCACCATTTGTTGAAGATGCTCTTTTTTCCCATTGTGTGGTTTTGGCTTCTTGTTTAAAAAAAAATTGTGTTGATGGGTGTGTGCGTGTATTTCTTCATCTTTGATTGGACTACGTTCATCAACCTGTCTATTTTTACATTGATATCATGCTGTTTTTATTAATATTGCTTTGTAATACAACTTGAAATCAGAGATGGTGATACCACCAGAACATCTTTTGTTGTACAGAATTGTTTTTGCTAGCCTGTGTTTTCATTTTTCAATATGAAGTTGAGAATTGCTCTTTCAGCATCTGTAAAGAATTATGTTGGCATTTTGATGTGAATTACATTGACTCTGTAGATTGCTTTTGGTAAGGTGGCCATTTTTAATATGTTCTACTTTTTGTTTTGTTTTTGTTTTTAATTTTTTATCCACCTGCCTTCCTGAAGGTGTTTATTAGCTGTAGGAGTCCTCTGTTACAATTTTTGGGGTCACTTATGTGTACTATCATACCATCTGGTAATAGAGATACTCTGACTCTTCCTTTCCAGTTTGTATCCCTTTGATCTTCTTTAGTTGTCTTACTGTGCTTGCTAGAATTTCAGGTACTATATTGAATAGATGTGGAGCAAATGGACAGCCAGCCTTGTCTTGTCCCTGATTTTAGTAGAATTGCTTTAGGTTTTTCTCCATTAAACTTAATGTTGGCTATCAGCTTGTTGTATATTGCCTTTATTATGTGTAGATATGGGCCTTGTATCCCTGATCTCTCAAAGACTTTTATCATGAAGGGGTGTTAGATTTTGTCAAAAGCCTTTTCAGAATCTAATAAGATGATCATGCGTGCGCACGTGTGTGTTTTCAGTTTGCTTATATGGTGGATTACATTAATGGATTTTTGTATGTTGAACCATCACTGCATCCCTGGGATGAAGCCTACTTGATCATGGTGGTTGTTTTTATGTGCCCTTGGATTCAGTTTGTGATTATTTTATCAAGTATTTTTGCATCAATGTTCAGGAGGGTTATTGCTCTGAAATTCCTTTTCTTTGTTGAATCTTTGGTTTAGGTATTAGAATGACTGTAGCTTCATAGAATGAATTTGGCAATGTTCCTTCTGTTTCCATTTTGTGTAATCGTTTGAGAAATATTGGTATTAGCTCTTTTTGAAGGTCTGGTAGAATTCTGTGCTAAAACCATCCAGCCCTTGGGTTTTTTTTTTTTTTTTTTTTTTTTTTTTTTTGGTTAGGAGGCTTTTAATGGCTGCTTCTATTTCCTTAGGGGTTATAAAACTATTTATATTGCTAACCTCATCTTGATTTAATTTTGGTAAGTGGAGTCTATAAAGAAAATCATCAATTTTATTTAAATTTTTCTGTTTTGTGGTGTACAGGCTTTTGAAGTAAAACTTAATGATGCTTCAGAGTTCCTCAGTGTCTGTTATGTTCCCCTTTCATTTCTGATTTTGTTAATTTGGGTATTATCTCCCTGCCGTTTAGTTAGTTTAGCTAGAGATTTATCTATCTTGTTGATTTTTCTCAAAAGAACCAGCTTTTTGTTTTGATGATTCTTTGTGTTAGTCTCTTTGTTTCAAATTTATTGATTTCAGCCCCGATTTTGACTATTTCTTGCTGTCTACTCCTCTTTGGATTGTTTGCTTTTTGTTCTAGAGCTTTCGTGTGTGTGTGTGTGTGTGTGTGTGTGTGTGTGTGTGTGTGTGTGTGTGTGTGTGTGTTTAAGTTGATAATGGGATCTCCAACATTTCTTTATGTAGATGCTTAGTGCTATGTATGAAATTACCTCTCAGTATTGCTTTCATTGTATCCTATAAGTTTGGGTATGTTATGCCTTCATTTTCATCAAGTTCTAAAACACATTAAGTTTTTTATTTTCTCCCTGACCGAGTGATCATTGAGTAGAGGGTTGTTCAGTTTCCATGAGGTTGTAGGCTTTCTGTTGTTTTTCTGTCTTTAAGTCCAGGTTTAATCCATGGTGGTCTGATAGGATATAAAGGATTATTTCAATATTCTTGTATCTTTTGAGATTTGCTTTGTGACTGAGTATATGGCCAATTTTGGAGAAGGTTCTGTGTGGTGCTAAGAAGGTATATTCTATTGTGATTGCATGAAATTTTCTGTAAATATCTGTTAGGTCCATTTGATTTATGACATCTGTTAGTTTCATTATTTCTCTGTTTAGTTCCTGTCTTGTTGGCCTGTCCATTGATGAGAGTGGGTCGTTGAAATCGCCCACTATTAATGTGTGGAGTTTGACATTTGATTTAAGCTTTAGTAATGTTTCTTTTACAAATGTGAGTGCCCTTGCATTGGGGGCATAAATGTTCAGAATTAAGACGTCGTCTTGGTGGGTTTTTCCTTTGAATATGAAATGTCCTTCCCCATCTCTTTTGATTACCTTTGATTGAGAGTCTAATTTATTAGAAAATAAAATGGCTACCCTTGCTTGTTTCTTGAGTCCATTTGCTTGGAGGACTTTTTTCCAGCTTTCTCTGAGTTAATGTCTGTCTTTGTTGCTGAGGTGTTTCTTGTATGTAGCAGATTGATGAATCTTGTTTTCATATTTCGCTGTTAGCCTTTGTCTTTTTACTGGGAGATTGAGTCTATTGATGCTGAGAGATATTAATGACCAATGATTGTTGATTCCTGTTGTTTTGATGTTGGTGGTAATGTGTGTGTCTGTGTGAGGTGTGATTCCCTTCTTTTGTTTTTGCTTGTGTGAAATTATTTCCTGTGTCCCGTGGGTGTAATCCTCCTTGTGTTGGGGTTTTCCTTCTAGTACCATCTGTAGGTCTGGGTTTAGTGGAACAGTATTTACATATGGCTTTGTTGTGGAATATCTTGTTTTCTCCATTTATGGTGATTGAAAGTTTTACTAGGTATAGTATTCTGGGCTGGCATCTGTGATCTCTTAAGAGACTGCATGACATCTGCCCAGCCTTTCTGGCTTTAAATGTCTCTATTGAGAAGTCTGGTGTAATTTTATCGGTTTGCCTATATATTTTACTTGGCCCTTATCCCTTATGGCTTTTAATATTATTTCTTTTTTCTCTACATTTAGTGTTTTGATTATGTGGCAGGAGGATTTTCTTTTTGGTGTTCTGTAAGCTTCTTTTGTGTATTTATAGGCATCTTTCTTTCGGTTAGGGAACTTCTCTATGATTTTGTAGAAGCTATTTTCTAGGCCTTTGATCTAAGTTTTTTCCTTCTGTTCCTATTATTCTTAGGTTTGGCCTTTTCATAGTGTCACAAATTTCCTAGGTGTTCTGTGTTAGAAACTTCTTAGATTTAGCATTTTCTTTGACCAATGTATCAGTTTCTTCTATCATATTTTCTACTCTTGAGATTCTCTTCCACCTCTTATATTCTGTTGGTGATGCTTGATGATTTCTCTTTCATAGATTTTCCATGTCCAGGATTGCTTCAGATTGTGTTTTCTTTATTGCTTCTATTTCCATTTTCAGGTCTTGAAGAACAGTTTTATTCAATTCCTTCACCTGTTTGATTGTATTTTCCTGTATTTGTATCAGGGATTTACTTTTTCCTCTTTTAAGGCCTCCATCATTTTCATAATATCAGACTCAAGATCATTTTCCTGTGTTTCGGGTGTGTTAAGATATCCAGGCCTTGGGGCTGGAGAGATGGCTCAGAGGTTAAGAGCACTGGCTGCTCTTCCAGAGGTCCTGAGTTCAATTCCCAGCAACCACATGGGGGCTCTCAACCATCTATAATGAGATCTGGTGTCCTTTTCTGGCATGCAGGCATACATCTGGCATGCAGAACACTGTATAAATAATAAATAAATCTTTAAAAAAAAAAAAAAAGATATCCAGGCCTTACTGTAGTAGGATAGCTGGTTTCCAGTGGTGTCGTATGGCCCTGGGTTTTGTTGCTTGTGTTCTTATGCTGACTTCTAGTCCTCTCATTTCTGGTGTTGGCAGGCCTAGTGGTGCCTGATAGCAGCAAGGCTCTAGGATTTCTGGTGGAGCTGGTAGTCCTGGATGGCGGTAGTCCCCCAGTTTTCCTCGATGGCAGTAGGCCTCCAGGGATTCAGGGAGAACTGGTAGTCCCCCATGGCTGCCAGTCTCTGGAATTGCAAGTAGAGATGGTACCCAGGAAATGGAGCACCCCGGGGAGATAGAGGGTCTGGGGCTGACTACTGCTGGTGGTGGGCTCCAGCAGGACAAGTTTTTGTATTATCTTTTTTTTTTTTTTTATTACTTTATTCATATTACATCTCAATGGTTATCCCCTCCCTTGTAACCTCCCCTTCCTCCCTCCCTCCCATTTTCCCCTTACTCCCCTCCCCTATGACTGTGACTTAGGGGGACTTCCTCCCCCTGTATATGCTCATAGGGTATCAAGTCTCTTCTTGGTAGCCTGCTATCCTTCCTCTGAGTGCCACCAGATTTCCCCATTCAGGGGACGTGGTCAAATATGAGGCACCAGAGTACGTGTGAAAGTCAGACCCCACTCTCCACTCAACTGTGGAGAATGTCCTGTCCATTGGCTAGATTTGGGTAGGGGTTTGAAATTTACGGCCTGTATTGTCCTTGGCTGGTGCCATATTATCTTAATTAAACTTTATGATTAACTTTTGAGGATTTGTCATTATAATTTTTATCTGGTGCTTCCATTAATTTTATTTATTTAGTTTCAAGTTATATAATCTTTGTGGTGCTCAGTCTATGTCTAATCTAATTTTTTTAAATTAATAATTATGAGTGAGCCCATGTCATAACCTGTCACTTATTGTCAACTTCTTCTAAACAGCACTTGTTTACCTATAAGTAAATGATACTCAGACCATATTCTTAGTGTTCCAGTTCCACTTTCTGTAAAGTCAAATTCGCTTTATTTTACAGAAGGAAAAAAGTTTGACAACAATAAAATAAGCTGTTGAGAAAAGAACCTGGTGGAGTAGTCATGGTCGATTTCATGAGGGCATAGGCATATGGCTGGGCTCCTCATATCTTTGTGGATCAAGAAAGCAAAGTGGAGAAAGCTGAAATGTAGGCTGCTTTTTCCGTGTTATACAGCCCAAAGTCCTAGCCAATAATGCTCGGGGTAGAGCTTCTGTCCTTAGAAGTAATGCCAAAGACACACTCAGAATTGTATCTCTTAGGAGGTTCCTAATCCAGTTGACACTGAAGAGTACCCATCACAATCCAGCACTTAATGTAAAAGTCATTAGGAGGATAGCATATGTGGATTTAGAGAAAGATGTTTAGTTAAGAAAATTTTAGTTCGTTTTATATAGGTCTCCTGAAATGGTTGTTTAGCATACAGATAACATTGTATGAGACTAGGAATAGCATATAAGTCATTTATAGGTCTGAAATAATACAGTTAGCTCGGGAAGAAATCCATAAAAGAATACTTTAAATGTTGTTTATTTAGTGAGCATGGGAGGAGAAGGAAAAGGGGGAAGGGGTACCCCAGAGAGAGACAGAGACAGACAGGAAGAGAGTATATATAGAGAGAGAAGGGGAGGAGGAGAGAGTAGGATACTGTCTTAAAGAGCCCTCTGGGGAGTAAGATGGAAGCTTCCTACAGAGTTCTTCCCCTAGCCTGCCTTTTTGTTTTGTTGTGTTTGGGGCTTTGGAGGATAGGAGTAGTAAAGCGTGACAAGAAGGCACATAGAGATTGTGCGAGGAGAAAGCGCACACAGGGATACATACACACTGATACTTACGTTCATAGTGATTGTCAGAAGAATTTTGATAAGCATTTAAAGAAGTAACTAAACTCAAGAATATTCACCCACCAAATGTTACACAGTAACTGCCTAAGTCAAGATTTAGATCCAGTTGAAAGAGAACAAGGTGGTGTGTGAGCATGGGAGGGACTGCAGGGAGGAAATGGAAGGCAGAACATGATAGAATTGGGCAGAATTTTCCAGAATGCTTGGTGGGTGGAGGAGGAGCCGCATCTGGCTGAACTTCCTGTACTGCACTCTGCTCTCCGACACAGGCCCACTCACCAGCTGTAAAACATGGTGAAAGAAACACGTACTAGATAGATGTTTTTAGGGGTCAAACCCAGTGCTACCTGGAAGAATTGAAAAAAGCAATAGAAAGTTGACTTTGAAATAACCACCTTGATAAGAATCCAAATGAAGGAAAAAAAGTTTAAACAGATTTCTGAACCTTATGAAGCTCTTGCTGATTCCAAAAAAGAAAATTACGTGATAAAGGAGGCGAGCAAGCGATTAGAGAGGGCAGAGCAGGGGGTGGCTTTGGCTCACCCATGGATATCTTCGATATATTTTTGGAGGAGGAGGAGGAAGGATGCAAAGTGAAAGGAGAGGTAAAAATATTATGAGCATTAGCTCTCAGTGACCCCAGAAGACTTGTATAACAGTGCAACAAGAAAACTTGCTCTGCAAAAGAATGTGATTTGTGACAAATGTGAAGGGTGAGGTGGTAAGAAAGGAGCAGTAGATGCTGCCCCGATTGCTGGGGGACTGGCATGCAAACAAGGATTCATCAGATCGGACCAGGAATGGTTCAGCAGATGCAGTCGGTATGCATGGAGCACCAGGGTCATGGAAAACGCATAAGTCCTAAAGACATGTAAAAACTGTAACAGAAGAAAAAATAGTTCGAGAGAAGATTTTAGAATTCATATTGATAAAGGCATTAAAGATGGTCAGAAGATAAACATTCCATGGTGAAGGAGACCAAGAACCAGGACTGGAGCCAGGAAGTATTATCACGGTGTTAGACCAGAAGGACTATTCTTCCCGATGACGAGAAGACCTTTCCATGTGTATGGACATACAGCTGGTGGAAGCATTGTGTGGCTTCCAAAAGCCAATATCCACTCTTGACAGCCGAACCGTAGTCATCACCTCTCATCCAGAAAATGTGTGCTAAATGAAAAGTATGCCAGTATACTGTCAGCCATATGAAAAAGGATGTCAAATCATTGAGATTAAAGTAAAATGGCTTTCTCTCTCCTGATAAACTCTTTGCTGGAAAAACTTCTTCCTGAAAGGAAGAAAGTAGGAGAGACTGAAATGGATCAGGTAGAACTAGTGGACTTTGATCCAAATCAGGAAAGATGGCGCTGTTATAATGGAGAAGCATATGAGGATGATGAACGTCACCCCAGAGGTGGCGTTCAATGTCAGACCTTGTCATGGACCAGTCACTCTTCATGACGTTCTGTATGCAGTAGTGAACGTGGGAAGGACTGTAATCATAATGTGCTCATTGCTTGGCTATTTTTGTTTTTAACTATAGTAGCGTTTTAAAGGTTAAATGAAGAATAAACACAAATATAAAAGCTCAAAAGATGGAATTATATTTTAACTTCAAAAAATGTATAATCTATGTGAAGATTTTTGAGTTCAGGTCTAAGCCATTGATCTGCATTTCTAGGGAAATTGGTGTTTTAGGAATTCACAAATTGATCCATCTATGAGAGCTAGGAAGGAAAAGGGATAAAAAGCATTAGAGAAGGGCATCGTCTCTAGGTTCCTTGAAGGTGTACTTCGAATGTGTTTGAATGTGTTTGTTTGAATGCCCGTGGACTCTTCAGAGCCCAGGGAACCTATCTGATATGCTTTCTAACATGTATGAGACTCTGCCTGGGTTCAGTTTCTAGCCTTGGAAAAAGACTGACTTGGCTTTGCCTCAAGTATTTATTCTTTTCCTTCTGATGAAAGAATATACAGAGATAGTTACTGTGTAGGGAGTGGGGTGGGGGGTGTTGATTTGTAAAGTGAGTGGGAGCCCAAAGATTGCAATCATACCAAATGAATAGCCACTAGGAGTATTAAGGAAATGTGTTTTGTTGTTTTCTTTTTAGGCTGGGTCTCTCTTTATAGCCCTAACTGTCCTGGATCTCATTTTGTAGAGAGGCTGGCCTCAAAACACAGAGATCCTCTTGCTTCTTGCCTCCCAAGTGCTGGGATTGAAGGCGTGCGCTACTATGCCTGGCCGAAATTTTTTAGATTATTGCCCAAAATAACAAAAGCAGAAGGAAAAAACCTGTAATAATTAGATTAGTATATTAAGGACAAATATTTTTGAATTTTATTTAAGAAGATATCCAGCTATATATCTGCAATGTATAATTTTACAGTATTACTTTATAAATGGTTAATACCTATATTGTCATTTGTAGAAGCACTTTTCCATAAACATGATGAAATTTGTGTCTGATAGACTTTTTAAGTAATACTTTTGAACTTGTTTTTTATGTACTTAGGTTTTGGAAACAGCGAAGTGAAATTAATCTCATGAGATTTGAATTACAGAATTTGGCAATGACTTAAACTGCATTCAAAAATTCTTTAAAACTTGGGAGAAAGTTACACAGGTCCATAGTATGTTGCCAAACTCAGTTTTTGAAACTGTTGCATAGTTAATTAAAAGAATTATTATAACATATTTTTTCTGCCACATGACAGTTTGATTGATTGAGTACTTTGAGACCTGATGAGCTAGGTTTGGAAAGACAGTGTCTTTTGAGGCAGTGACTCAGTATCTGTTACTCAGATATCTGTCTAGAAGTCTTCTTCCAGTGTCAGCTGTATAACAAGCTTGTTGTTGTTTGTAGTTGGCCTTGGCAGAATTATATGAAGACGAGGTGAAATGCAAATCTTCCAAGCCTGACAGAGCTACAGCTACGGCCTTTAAGACACCCCCTCATCGGTGAGTGTTGCTTTCAAACATCCACACTGTTCAGTTCACTAAGCCCAAACTAATTTAAGTGAACTTGGGGACTTTTAAAGTAGATATGGAGGTACTATTCCTAAATGTTTTATAGTCAGCAGAAAGAAACTTGTGAAGAATTTTCATAGGCACCATATGAAATTATATCTTGAATCCTGTTTTCTCAGACATGGTGGTCTTTAATATTTTTGTACTTATGAAATGTCCATAATCTCCTTCCAAAGCAGCATTCATACGCAGTCTTGTCAGTTGAGGGCCAGCAGGTTTCTCACCACTGATAATGGGGCCACGATGAGTCTTTGGTCCCCCATTGAAGAATCTAAAAATTCTGAAGTTTCTGTGTGTGTTTCTGTTGTGTAATGCTTTCTCTAACAGACGGATTTCCTGGCATGTGTTTGTTGTCATTAAAGTCTCTGAACACAATAAAAGGAATGGACTAGAGATTTAAAAGATAAGAATCACATATATTATGAATATTTTTATTGATTTTTTTTTCTAGTGTTACATTAGAATTTTCTCTCTCACTCTCAAAACATATTTTATCAGAAGTAGAAAATTTCATTGGACATTAGGATTTTGTCGCCTTCCATTCTTTTTGTAAGGAAGACAAAAAATGATATATTTTCTGCACCTAAATGAAGATATAGCCTAATAATTTCTCCCTTATGTTTTCTTTTATAAATTTTAAAGACCATAGAAAATTTGAAGGTTAGTAAAATGAATAAATACTAAATAATTTCACTTTTATTCACCAGCTGCTTGCACTTACACATGCTCACTTTCTTTTTTACTCAACTATCTGAAAGTACATTATAGCCATCATGACACTCGCTTCTAGATATTTCATTGTGCATCCTCTAAGAATAAAGTATATAACCTGAATGTTAAAAGAATAGCTCAAAGCCGGGCATGGTAGTGCATGCCTTTAATCCCTGTACTTAGGAGGCAGAGGCAGGCAAATTCGAGGCCAGTGTGGTCTACAAAGTGAGTCCAGGATAGCCAAGGCTGCTCAGAGAAACCCTGTCTCAAAAAAAAAACTGGAAAAAAAATTAAAAATTAAGTGGTATCATGATGTCATTTCACATATAGCCTGTAATCACCCATTTTTTTCAGGCACTTTTGGGAGTTCGGGGACCCAGCTAGAGATTACTCATTGCATTTGATTTTCTTGTGTTGAGTTCTAATGCAGGGTGTCCTCTGTGTGTGTGTGTGTGTGTGTGTGTGTGTGTGTGTGTGTGTGTGTGTGTGTGTGTTTTAGCTCACCTATATAATCTAAAATTTATTTGTATTCACTTTTTTAAAAAGTATACACCACATGTCACAATATCCCACATTCTAGATCATAATTAGATTCTTGTTAAACATTTTTCTCAAGAGTACTAGATAAGTGATACTGTCTGCTTTTTATTATGTCACATCAGGAGCCATATAATTTCAAGTTTTTCCACTATTGGTGATGTGCTCACTTGATTAAGGTGCTGACCCCCACATCACTCCATTGTCAGGTACAGTTTGTCTTTGTAATCAGCAGGTTGGTATCTTGGCATGGTTTGAATGTACTATCCTTTGATTTGATTCTTATTTGTTACATAAATAAGTATATGTAGATATGTATAATAACTGCCTCCTTAATGTATCTATTTCCCAAAGCTTTTAGAAAGTATTTAATGTGTTATTGTCCCTAAGTTTTACTCATTCAATATTGCAGTATTTAACTTTGGCTCCCTAGTTTGAGCGCACACGGAATGACTTAATATGGCTCTTGTGCAGTATATCTAATATTTGAGTAAGATGGACATGTAAATGTTTTCCTTGTTCTTCACATGTTAATTTAGTGATCCTGCTGCCAAGGTCATCCTAGGCTGCTAAACAAGTTCAAGCCTGTTTGAACTGCCTCAAAAAAAAAAAAAAAAAAACAAAACAACAACAACAACAACAAAACGATGGTCTATGGATGTGGCTCAGTGATAGTTTTGTTTGGCATATGCAAGGCCCTAAGTTCAATTCCTAGAACCTTTTCTTCAGAGGATGAGTTTACTTATGCAATCTGAATTTTTGTTAGCAGCTTTAATTTGATAATGCTTTTTTGCTTGGCATGTGATGGATTAAATTTAGTATCCCACACGTATTAGCCATATACTTCTACTGCTAAGCTACACTTCTCCAACCAGTGATATAATTATTAAAAACCATTTGCTTCAAATTTGATCTCTAGAACACAAAAGAATGAGTTTCTTTAAAAGGTACTGGGACTGATTAATCACTTAAGATCACTGGCAATCTTTTTTTTCTTCTAAGCATGATACTGTTTTAGGACTTAGTACAACAAGTCATATTTCCTTGCTTTGCATTCATAAGAACATTTGCCCTGTTTGTGTTTCCACTTTTAACTTCTGATTGTCATGTTGCTTGTTAGGTTGTGCTTGTGGTTTTCAGGGTATCATTATGTATGTAGTCTAGGCAGGCCTGCATTCAAGCCACCTTTAAATAGTCAATCCTTCTGCTTTAACCTCCCAAGTGTTGAAATTTCCAGAGTCTGCTAGCACCACCACACCTGGCACACTGACTTTTAAGGCAACTGCACTGGTTGGTTTTTGTCAACTTGACACAAGCCCTCTGGGAAGAGGGCTCTCAAAGATTCCCTCCATCTGATTGGCCTATGGGCACGTCTGTGGGCATTTCCTTGATTAATGAATTTTGTGTGGTGGTGTGGCCCACTGTGGGAAGTGCCATCCCTGGGCAGCTGGGTTAGTGTGTATAAGAAAGCTTGTTGAGCAAACAATAGAGAAGAAGCCAGTAAGTAGCAATTCTCCATGTTTTTACTTCAGTTCCCACCTCAGGTTCTTGGCATTACTCCCCTATATAGTGTGAAATACCCTTTTCTTCCCTCATGTTTTTGGTCAGTGTTTCATTAGCAACAGAGAAGCTAAATAAAACACCAACATGTTTTCATTATCTAAAATATTCACCTATAAGAAAAGGTATATAATCTGTAGAAAAACTTTAACTTTGCTCATGAGGGGGTATAGACCATAAGCAAAACACAGGCCATTGCCCTCTATAGACTTGATTATTTTGAGAAGTAAATGAGACGGGCTGTGTAATGTGCCTAGCATGGGCCTTAAACAATTACTAAAATATAAGTAAGCACTGAAAATTGGGGACAAAGAGTCAGAGAAGAAAATGTGATGAAAGGACAGAGTACAGAAAGAGAAGCTGCTGAACAGTACAGGTTAGTGGCAAATGAAAGAGATGGTTAAGTGGACGTGCAGCCAGGGTGAGCTTCATGGATATGTCACTTGTGCTATCACACAAGTCTACATACTTAGGAGGGGCTGTGTTGGCTTCAAAGCGTGACTCCTTAGTGACTTTTGAGTGAGGGTATTTCCATGTTCATTTTGCAGTTGTCTTCCATTATTATGTCACATTCATTCAGAAGTCAGGGCAGATCTTAGTTACTACATAGAGAATAGAGGAAATCATTGACACTGGGAATCACAATGTACTAGGTCTTTTTTTTTTTTTTTTTTTTTAATCTAAGACTCTCCAAAGAATAAACCTTGATTGTGTAGCTGTATGGGATGGGTGGATAGCCTCCAGTAGTTGACAGAGCTTCCTTACAACAGTAGAAGAGCTTGACCTGTGAAAATAAGAATTATGTAAGCAGTCACCCGAGTTGAGGGAAGAAGCAAGGACCCTAGTTACCATGTTGGTTGCTGAAATTGTCAGAATCTCCACAGCTCAGAAGGCATACAAACTATCCCATTTGATCTTTGCCCGAGTTCCATTTTAAGGTTACATATTTCTGAAGAACTCAGAAATACGCCTTTATAAATAAAAGTTATTTCATACAACTAAGTAGCTTCCTATTTTAGTTTGTCTATTCTGAGTTTTTATTTATGATTTGTGATGTTTAAAGGATTTATTCAGGTGAACAGGAATATGGTGGATTACATATAGTTCAGCCTCCACCTGGGAAAATTGTGAATGAACTTTTCAAAGAGGCAAGGGAGCATGGGGCTGTCCCTTTAAATGAAGCCGCAAGATCTTCAGGTGATGACAAAACTAAGGTCAGTACTGTCTTAATACTGTAGTGTTTCTGGGAAGTGAAGAGGTGCCTGGATATGTGTCTGGGTCAAGCCTTTCTCATCTTTTTTGCATCCACTGCATGAAACTCAGTTTTGGTCTTTATTTGGCAGCCGCTGGAAAACATTCTTCTTTCATACCTTGAGGCCACTTTAACATTCCAAGTTCTCCAATTATGTAAAAAAAGTATACAATTGATTTAGTATATGGGACAAAGTAATATTGTAAATTAAAAATGCATTTATGGTGCAAATGGTTTTTAAAAGAATAGCCATTTCTCCTCAGGTTATCCTAACTGAAGACCCATGTTTTCAGTATAGCAAGATCAGTAGTGCGATCATAGCCACTTGCTGTAGTTAAGATGAAATTGTAACCATAAACAATTTACTGTGGCTTGGAAAACATCTTAAAATGGAGGCCATCACAGAAAACAAATGGACAAAATGTAGAGATAACAGGTCATGGGGAACCCAACCCCTAAAGATATATCTGCATAACAGCTCCTGTACCAGTGCTCAGGGAACATAAGGAAGAAGGGACAGATATTTTAAGAGCCAGAATACTAGGAAGTCCTGCTGTGGAACAGTCTCTCCTAGAAATGGCTGCACAAGCAAGATGAACGCATTAACATGGCAGGAGGGGAATTTCATGGTGTCATACCCCTAAGAACCACAGGCGACTAAATGACTTCTGGGAGGAGAATTTGCCCCTCCCTTGGATGAACCCTTTATTGCTTGTCTAGTACAGAGTGATCAGTCTTGAAACCATATGCACGTCACCAACAAAAACATTCTGTGTGTGTGTCCATTAGACTGTATATATATATGCATATATACTTGCATACACATGCATACATATAAATATATGTGTGTGTGTGTAATAATATTTTAAAAATAGACTCTCAACTTGAGAGTGGGGAGGTGTGGGAGGTGCCAGAGGGGGAAAGTGATATAATTTCAATTTTAATTAAAAGCATTAAAAAATGTAAAAGCCAATAAATACATACAGAATTCTTTTTTGTAACATTTATTTATATATGTGTGCTCATGTATGCACATATCTACCACCAACATATGGCATACAGAGGACAACTTGCTGGAGTTGTTCTGTCCTTCTACCATGTGGCTTCTGGAAATCTAAGTTATTTCATATTTTGAGTTACTAATGATTTTATGAAAAAACATTTAACTTTTTACATACAGTTCTTTATAACTTAAGGTCTTCATTCCAGTATGTTTTTCTAGTCACTATGAATCTAGTCAATTATTATTTGTCTAGTTTTGAAATGTATCAAGTGTAAAAATAACATTTGACTATAAACCATAGTTAACTCTTAACCCATATATTGTGTATTTCAGTCATTTACAGGTGGAGGATACAGATTGGGCAGTTCCTTCTATAAGCGATCAGAATATGTCTATGGAGAAAATCAGCTGCAAGATGTAGGTACACTCATCACAGTGGTTAAGCATTTGCCTCTGCTACTGCCTTTTCCTCCTTTCTGAGTTAATAGTTGATGCTATAAATATAGGCTCCCTTTCGTATAAGTTTTTAATCATGAGTTAAAGAACATTTGTGCTTCCAGCTGCAATATTTCTATCTGCTATGCCTTGTATGTAGAGATGTATTACAACTATTTATGGAAGAGATATAGAATTCTTGCAATTTTTCTTTAAAATTGTATACTTTAATGATACAACTGAATTAAAATTTAAAAACAAGTTAAATGATTATTTCTCTTGACTTTAGGATATTAAAATTATAAATTCCTTTAGTTTTCCAGAAGGTCTACCTCGCCCCTCAGCCTGCATGTTTAAACTGGAACTAAAGAGAGTGGGTGAAGGATGTGAGTTATCGGTAACAAGCAGCCTCTGTCTGTACACTGCTTGCTTTTCAGTGATTGCACAGAGGCCAGGCTCCACCTGAGGGACTTTGATATTTACAGCTTTTATCAGTGTTTTAAGCTAAAAACAAACCTATGTAAACACGTGAATACACATGTTTAGCTTTTATTGATACAAATAACTCTACATTTTAAGATAAATTAATCGGCTAATAAGTTGGGAGATACCACATTGAAACTTTAAATTATTTGGAGATGAATTCTTTCCCCACCCCCACTTTTTTCCAAAGGTTCAGATTTTGCTGAAGCTCTGGAGCAATGGTTTCAGTTTAGATGATGGAGAATTGAGACCTTACAATGATCCAACAAATGCTCAGTTTTTGGAATCTGTTAAGAGAGGGTAAGATGAATTATTGTGTTCTGTTTATTATGTTGAATGGAGCTATTTAAGTGTGTACATACATGTTCCTGTGACTGCATATGTGTGCAAGTACATATGGAGGCTAAAGGTCAACCTCAGCCGTATTCTGACTTATGTAGACTTCACCAAATAGGCTAGGCTGGCTAGTCACTGAACCCCAGGGTCTGTGACCCCCGTGCTTGGATACAGGCACATACCACCTCATCCAGCCTTTTACATAGGTTCTAAAGACTGAGCTCAGGTTGCCGTGCTTGGCTGGCAACTTTCTGACCCAAGTAGCTAGGCTCCTCGAGCCTTATTTCTTCAACTGTTCTGTATACACTACTAGCTTTCAAGAATTAGTTCTGGAACATATTGCATGTTCTTTTAAGTTTGATGACACTATGGACTTTTCTTCAAGAAGAAATACCTTAATCTAATAAATCGATAAGTTAAATACCTACCTAGCTAGCTACCTATTCGTATCTATACCTACCTCTGTCCTGCTGAATGTTGACAGGGTACCATGACAGAACACCATGACCGACGCAACTTATAAAAGAGCATTTAATTGGGAAATACAGTTTCAGAGGTTGAGTCCATGACCATTAAGAACATGCCTGTGGGCAGACAGCACTCAAGCAGTACCTACGAGCTTATTATCTGAGCCGCAGAGAGAGCCAACCAGGCTTTAAATGTCAAAGTCCACCCTGCAATGACACACCTCCTCCAAACCCAGACATTCTTTTTTTTTTTTTTTTTTTTTTTTCCTTTTTTCTTTGTTTTTGTCTTTTTCAATACAGGATTTCTCTGGGTAACAACAGCCCTGGCTGTCCTGAACTTACTTTATAGACCAGGCTGGCCTTGACTCAGAGATCCATCTGCCTGCTTCTCTGTACCTAGTGCTGGGATTACAGTCGTGAGCTGCCAACACCCAGCTCACAGCCAGGTATCCTAATTCTTCCCAAGTAGTTCCACCAGCTGGGGACTGTGGCCAAGTATACAAGTGAGCTAATGGATGCCATTATCACTCAAAACCATCACCCTCTACTCCCTGGCTCCCATAGGCTTAGCCATATCATACTGCAAAATGCATTTACTCCAACTAAACATGGAACTCCGAAGGAAAGATCGTGTAGAAAGTGTGTTATTTAGTGTGTATTTTTAATTTATATTTTGCATAGATATTATAAGGATACCAAACAAAGGCAAGAAATGTCATCAACAGAGTGCAGGAATCATTGGGGGCAAGTACTTGGATAAAGCGGTTAAGACAGGGTTATGCAGTTGAAAGCTAAGCAACTAGGAAGTGGAACTATTCAAGTAATATATGAAAACAAACATTGCTGCTCAAGTTCATTCTCTGACTTGAAGATGATAGAAGATAATGTTAATTATTTGCTAACAGTAGTTTTCAGGCAAGTAAGGACATTTGATGGGCAATATCAAGTACAAATAGTGAGCAAGAACTTTCTGAGAAGAATATCAGTTTAAGTTTCTCAACTATCTTAGATCTATTCACTCAGTCTAAAATATTTAGTAATAAGCATCTTTACTGTCTACAAGAGTAATTGTTAGGGAATATAATTCACTTACACACAGCACTTCTCCAAAAGTTGATATATTCTACTTTATGTATATTAAATATAGAGGAGTAATTTTTCACAAATCAAAAATGCCTGTCAGTGATATTTACATTCTTTAATATAAATTAATATTTCAACTTATACATGCCTAATTCTTCAATCTAACACTTCCTGTATAAATGTAACAAGCAGGAAATTACCATAATGAAGTATGTAAAGTTCCAAACAAAGTGTAGTTTAAATGGTAAATATATTCCTGGAAATTGCACAGTATGTTAAAAAACACACATGAAATAAAAACCTCCAAGAGTGCTTCGTGCTTTTTGTTTATTTGTAGGACAGAAGTATATTTAGGCTCATACCTTAGAAAGAGGAAAGTTGTTACCCATGTGAATCTTGGGCATAACTGATTCTGTCCTCAGTGTATAAAACCAGACTTCATAGCCATGCTCTCCACAGCTTCTGCCATGGCACTGAGGCATGGTGGTGCTCACCAGTTACCTGATAAGCCATAATACCTTTATCAGTATTTCTCTTTGCAGTACAGAACCTTTTTAATTTCATGCAGTGAAAAGATGTAAAGAATGAAGAACCCTTACTCACTGTTGGTGGTGGCGTAGGCTTATACTCCCACATCTATATTGAGATTTCTCCAAAACCTGAAAATAGAAATACTTACTGTATGACACATACAATCCCTAAATATTTTCCTAAACATGGAAATACTTGTACATCTGTGTTTATTAGTATAGTCTTCACAATAGCCCAGAAATGGGACCAGCCTAGATGTTCATCAGCAGATGAATTCTGTGAACTATTTGGTAGTATCATCCGGGCTCAGATACCATGTATTTACTCTCATATGCATACTCTCATATGCATAATACATACATGAAGCTAGAGAGGGGATCATGAGATGGGAAGAAGAGATTAATCACTACCTGCGAAATGAAAGGAGCAGGGAGACAGTCTATCTGTAGTAAAGAAGAGACAGGCATGGAAGAGCATAGTGGGGGAGAGAAACCAGGAAGGACGAAATACGGTGACATGTATGTATGCAGATACCACAGTGATATCCATAACTTTCAATAGTAACCTAAAGCAAATTTTAATTTTAAAAAAGGAAGAAAAAATGACTCCATCATGGCCATGGCCATGTCTCACAGCCCATGAAACCTCGTGCTGAACATGGCAGTACTTACCCGTCACTTGACACTCAGAAAACCTCCATATCAGTTCATACAACTTCCTTCAGGGGCATTAGAAATCAGGATTTGAAGCGCCGCCCTCACCCCCGCAACACTTCAGAGTTTTACAGCAGGAGAATTGTTCTGAGTTAGCAGCTAGGCTGCTAACTATTAATAGTAAATTCCAGCCTAGCCTAAGCCACAGTGTAAGACTTTTGTGTCTTGTCTTGTCTTTTTTTTTTTGTTTTAATTTTTGTTTTGTTTTTTTGAGACAGGATTTCTCTGTGTAGTCTTGGCTGTTCTGGGCTTGCTTTGTGTAGACCAGGCTGACTTTAGATTCACAGAGATTGCCTGCCTCTATCTCCCTTAGTGCTGGAATTACAGGGGTGCACCACCACACCTTGCATAAGACACTGTTTCAAAGAAACAAACATAAATATTTAAGTTAATTCATAAACTTCTTAGGAATTTTCTTGTGCTAGTTTAAATGTCACTTGCTGTCTTCTAGTTTGATTTTCTAAATGTACTGAGGTCATTGTGACAACCCAAACACTTCTGTGTTAAGAGTCACTAAGGAACAGTGACTCGCTAGAAGGGATGTCTCAGTACTGGCTGCTTTTCCAGGGACCAGAGTTTACTTCTCAGCATTCACATGGTGCTTTGCAACCATCATAATTCTAGTCCCAGGATCTTTATCCTCCAAGGGCACCAGGTTTATATGTGGTGCATAGGCATATATAGAAAACACTCATACAAATTCTAAAAGTTAAAGTGTGCGATAATCTGCATGGACCCCAGAATCACCATGGAACTGTTTGTTAGCATGTACTCCATACTTTAATTACTGTCACCTCAGTGGAGTAGCGTAATTAACAATCCTAACTAAAACCTTCCCTCCCTCCTTTTAAGAGAGATTCCCCTGGAGCTTCAGCGACTGGTCCATGGCAGCCAAGTGAACCTGGATATGGAGGATCATCAAGACCAAGAGTATATAAAACCCAGATTGCGATTCAAGGCCTTTAGTGGAGAAGGGCAGAAACTTGGAAGGTAAAATTCCTCTAGTGAGAAAAACACTTCTTTGCTCAAGATGACATTTCTTTAGAATAAGAAATCAAAATGACTTGTAAAGAAAAAACTGAAATCTCAGTTATGAAGCAGGAGGTGTACAACTTGCATCAAAATATCAGTAGCAAGTACCCAGAGATCAGTATTCCTTATGTGCATTAGCTCGTTTGATAACAGCTCTTTAAACACACATTGCTCTTACAGAGGACCTGAGTTGGTTCCCCATACCCATGCATGCACCTTGCAACTACCTGTAACTCCAGCTCCAGGCATCCATGGGCACCGGCAGATATGTGCACATTGCCACACAGACACACATAATTAAAAACAAAATAAGTCTTTAAAATTTGTTAAAATTTAGTTTTAATGTGTGGTATTCCACTTTGAAATAATAGTAATTTGCCCAAGGTATGACTGAGCTGGAGAACGATTAGAAGTAGGTTCCACACTCTTGGATGTGTGCTTTTCTCTACTGTGCCAGGTTCTCTGCTTCAGTTTTGTTGTTGTATCAGGTTACATATGGCCATTTTCATTTAAGTGTATAAAATGTAGTGCTTTGGGCATATCCCCCCCAACACACACACACACACTTCCCTTCTCCCTCTCCTCGTCCCCTTTGTTCTCCAGTTTAGCTTCTATGCTTTTTTCTGGTGTGTACGTGTGCATACACGCCTGTTTCCAATCACATGGCTTTAAAAGAGAAACTGTAGAGTGTTGCTGATTGGAGAAAACAGTGGCTATGTTACATCACACCTTTAAGTGGATGCATCTGCCAAGAATAAACATTGAGATGCTACAGCAGGAACACTGTGCTTTTGTTGGTAGTTTTCTGTGGTTTGTTCAGTGGCCCTTATGTTCTGTCTCCAGTGCTGAAAACCTGCCCTAGTGGTTCACACTTGTAATCCTAGCACTAAGGAGATAGATGTGGGAAGGAGGAGTTTCAAGGCCATAGTCAGCCTCTACCCAGGCTGCTGCCAGTCTCAGCTTTATACTCACTCTTTTGCTAACCTGGGCTACCAGAGACTGGCCTTGCCTCAAAATGAAAAAAGAAATTTGTTTAGTTTTATTATACAGAAAATTAATATTAACATGCTGATGTAACGTTACTCAGTACACACTCATATTTAATTGAATATTACATTTTCTAAAGTGAAGTACTGCATCAAATTTTACATGAAACTAAAAACTATTAAGGTAGAAACTTAACAGTTCTTATTTTCCAAGAATTCCAGCCAACTACTTGACACAAGCACAGAGAAGAAAAGAAACCATTTTTGTCATTGTTGGTAGTCTAATTACAAACACAATACATACGGAAGCTAGCCGGGCTTTCTTGTGATATACAAGTAATTATGGAGTAATCACAGAGTAAAAATTTTATTCAGTTGTATAATAGAAATTAAGGAAGTCATGAAAAACAACTATACATTTACAAATTGTAGGGTAGCCTAAGTTGAGCCCAACAGTAAAAGGCCTAGAAAATGTCAGTGTTTTGTTGGCAAGAAAAACTATATAGGTGTGACATTCACTATGGGTTTCCAACTATAATACAGAGCGATAAATCACAAAACTTGAATAGCTATCTCTTTGTGTCGAACAGCATTCTGTCTGTTTGCATCCTGTTTAGAGAAGATTTTACTAGCCACTCAGTCATCATGGCAGTGAATCTGAGGTTCAGTTCACCTTGGTCCCTAGTCCTCAGGGATGCTCTTATCTAATACCTCTAGGGCCTGCCTTCAGTTTCCTGCTTGGACAGCCCTTGAAGACTATAGCCATCAGATCTTCTGCTTAACAGTGTGAGCCCTGTGGAGCAGGCAGTGCCATGTCTCTTAGGTCCCACAGTCCTAATCCCGGAAGCTGCCTGCTTCCTCCACTCAGCCATAATTCGATTCCTTCATCATACCCTTAGGCACATTTCTTTGCTTCAGCTTCAGAGAATTTCTCAGCCTGACAATAATGATTTTCATGTTACTTTCAGATTCTTGGTTTAGCTTCTTAAGTTTTCAACTGTATGAGAGAATCTTAGCCCAAAACCTTTCTCCTGCCTTTTTAGAGATCATTGTGTATCTCTTAATTTCCCTCTTTAAAGACAAATTGTTCTTAATTAACCTTAAAAGTGGCATATGAAAACGTCACTGTAGCGGGCTGCAGAGATGTCGCAGTGGTTAACAGTATGTGCTGCTCTTATAGAAGACTTGGGTTGGTCCCCACCACCCGAGTTGGACAGATGACAACAGTCTACAATTCCAGAATCCAAGGAAGTAAAGTCTTCCCTGACATCTACAGGCAGAAAGCATGCTCATAATGCATATACATAAATGTAGGCAAAACATTTGTACACATAAAAATCTTTTCAAAAACTGTCACTCAGTGTGGTGATTGACTATGGGGGAAGTTTGCTGGACATGGCTGTGCATACCTGTAATCCTAGCAAGCGTGAGGCTAAAGTGAAAGTTCAAGGCCACCCTGAGCCACAGAGTGAGTCGCTGCCTTGAAAGAAGGGAAAGTGGAGAAGCTTTAAACAACGAAGAGAAACAGCTTTGAAAGTGAATACTGAATTGAGTGATATAATCATAATGCCTGCTTACCAGTACTGAACTTGCTGTAGAGTAGGGTTCTGGTCTACCTCTGACTTAGCCACTGCTATGGCCGTTGCACCTATTCTGAAAGTCCATCCATTCCAGTTTGTAATGAATTCATTTTCACACACCTGCTTCTTAGAAGGGGACACAACCAGGCACTTTCTATCTAGATTTCCTTCCTGTTTTGTATTTGGGCTTTGTTTCAGAAGAAGATAGTCTGCTCAGAATTTTTTTTTTTTTTTATTCAAACAAGATTTTTGTTTCCATCATCCAAACGTCCCTTCACTTCATCACGACATTTCTACTCATCAATGCAGAATATAACTCTCTATTCTTTTTTTGTCTTTTTTCTTTTCTTTTTATTTATTTTTTAATATATTTTATTAATTTATTCATATTACATCTCAATTGTTATCCCATCTCTTGTATCCTCCCATTCCTCCCTCCCTCGCATTTTCCCCTTACTCCCCTCCCCTATGACTGTTCCTGAGGGGGACCTCCTCCCCCTTTATATGCTCATAGGGTATCAAGTCTCTTCTTGGTAGCCTGCTATCCTTCCTCTGAGTGCCACCAGGTCTCCCCATCTTGTGTTCTCAGATTCATTCTAAATCTGAAAGTGGGGAAAGGGGGGCAAGTGTTTGCAGTGAAGAACAGTTAACTTTACCATCTTGCCATATAAAAGTTTGGGAGGAACTTTGAACAGGAGTAAGAGTCAATGTTAAGTGCTTATAGCAGAAGCTTTTAAAATAATGGATGGAGGACGCTGAAATCTTAATATTTGAGAGAATAAACAAAATGTAGAAACTCCCCTAAGATGCTAAGGAATTATTAGATTTTTTTTCAGATTCAGTTACATTGTTTTAACCTTGAAAGAGCTCTCTTTTCACAGTAACCTTTAGTTTATGCCTGATCATCCTGATGAGATTGGAAGCCATTAAACCAATAAAGTCACTAGTTATCAAGATCAGTAGATAAAATGTTTTGTTCAGTAAGCTTCAATGTGAATGTGTCATCATGACTAAAATTTCATTTATCTCTAATAGTTTAGAGTTAATTTCTCTTTTGCAAAGCAGAATCTACTTTAATCAGATGTTTTTAAAAAGTATAGCAATCTCTAAAGTAACTGTTTCGTTCTGATAGTATAAGCAAAAGTAGTTTTTGAGTTCTGTGTTCTAGGTATTATACTGAAGGACTTTCTGGGATACAAATGCATTACAGAGGTCCGGGCATGGTGGCACAGACCTTTAATCCCAACACTCGGGAGGCAGAGGCAGGAGGATCTTTGTGATTTCAAGGCTAGCCTTGTCTACAAAGGGAGTCCAGGACAACCAAGGCTACACAGAGAAACCTGTCTCAAAAAGCAAAACAAAACAAAGAAATGCATTCCAGAATATAGTCCTACAGATTCAGAGAGGGTGATGTTCTTCTGAAGCACATCCAGTTATAGAATAGTTGGGATTTGAAATGTTTTCTCTATGCTCTTGGGCATGCTGACATTAATTCTGCTTTCTGACTCTCTCTGAACTGTATGGCGAAACAGTATGAGAAAAACTCAGGATGAAATTAAAGAAATGCAGTAAAGCTGCTGAGAGAGCTGGGATAAGTAACTAGGCCAAAAAAGTAGAGAAATCTGGAAGGAAGCTGTAGTTTTGTTTGTTTGGAAGTCTCTGAGGGAGCACAGCACAGTTGGAGAGCTGTCTTTGCTACCTTCACTGTGTCCTGTGGTCTACACACAGTTTGTGTTCTGATTCTTAAATTCTTCTTTCTTAGCCTCACGCCTGAAATAGTCAGTACTCCTTCCTCCCCAGAAGAGGAAGATAAATCAATACTTAATGCAGCTGTTTTTATTGATGATTCAATACCCACCACAAAAATTCAGATCCGGTTGGCAGATGGAAGTCGTCTGATACAGAGGTTCAATAGCACACACCGGTAAGATGCCCTGCCTGCCAGGGGTCTCTCTCTGTTCCTGTACTCCCCCTCCACAGAAACCTGTACAAAACATACAAGTAGATGAAGTTGTTTACATTTTTAAAGGAAGCTTTTGACAGAAGAATGTCTAAAAGGATACTAAGTACCTACAGTAAGTGAAATAGGTGGTAATAATCTTTATAAATTTTCCATTTAGTCCAAGTTCAGAAAACTCAAAGGTAAGAGTTGTAGTTTTGCCTTGTGACCGAAAACTACATCAAATGGACTGGGATTTTTAGGTGTTAAGATCCCACTGGGACTTTCTCAGTTAAAACATTGATAATTGTAAGCCAGGCATGGTTGTACTCACCTACCATCCCATTTGGAAGCTCAAAACAAGAGGATTACAAGTTTGAAGTAAGTCTGAACTATATGATAAGACACTGTCTCAAACAAAACGCGTATGAATTCTGACCAGAACTTTCTGTATATAGCAGCTTGATATGATATGACATATGTAGTTTCTGCTATTAGTACAGTATCTCAAAGAGACAGTTTCGTTTTGTTATTCACATAGTTATTTGAATATAACTATTTCCTGCACATAGAGGACTTTTGTTTTTCACTGATTATAAGACCCTAATGTGCATTTATGTCTTATTTACTAGGTATATATGAGAGTAATTTTTTTTGTTTTTAAAAATATTTTACATATACATTTATTTTAGTATATATGTAAATATATATGTATATATATAAACTATATAGAGCAAGAAGAACCACAAAACAATCAGGAATTATATTAATGTTACATATATAGTGTTTTGGCTATTTGTATTTGGCAACCTTGAAGTATAAACTATATAGAGCAAGAAGAACCACAAAACAATCAGGAATTATATTAATGTTACATATATAGTGTTTTGGCTATTTGTATTTGGCAACCTTGAAGTATAAACTATATAGAGCAAGAAGAACCACAAAACAATCAGGAATTATATTAATGTTACATATATAGTGTTTTGGCTATTTGTATTTGGCAACCTTGAAGTAAACAGTTTTCTGTCTTAGCGAGTCTAAAATTCTGAATATAAATCAATATCTATCATATCTCATCTCTGTCAACTTAAAACATCTATCAAAATCCTTTTTTGTTACTATTTTTAATGATAGGATCTCACTGTGACTATATAGTCTAGGCTAGCCTTAAACTCAGTGATCTTGACTTAGCCTTCCAAGAAGTAAAATGCATATTAAATAATAATGCATATTAAAGAAAGTTTATAGCACCTTAAAACAAAAATTGAGATTACATAGTTTTAAGGATAATGTCACTAAAAGTTTGCATGGAAATGTGCCTTTTCTGCAATAAACCATTTCTACTTATTCTTTCAGGGTTCTGGATGTACGAGACTTTATAGTACAGTCACGTCCTGAATTCGCAACTACTGACTTTATTCTTGTGACTTCATTTCCAAGTAAGGAGCTAACAGATGAGAGCCTAACATTACAAGAAGCGGATATTCTTAATACTGTGATACTCCAACAGATAAAATAGTATTGCTCCAACATGTGAATTAGCATATAGGAATACGTAATGTCATGCATATTAGTTAAATACTTCAGCATAAACAACCAAATTATTTTTATTACTCAGATAAATTTTTGTTTGGCTGCTGTTCTGTCTTCCAATCTTTGTCGACAAATTTAGACCAAGGAAAGATCTTGATGTTGGAGTTTTTAGTTGCAGGACTGGCTTACATTAATAGTTTGTAAGCATCCAGGTCAACTAATTTATTACATGCTCAGTGTTAATATAATAACATTTTCAAATGAAATGAACAGAAGCCCTCTTTGGTAAATGCATTTGGTAAAATTTGCACTCAAGTTTCTTAATGCAGCAATGACCAGTAGCCAGTAAGGATCTTTCTTCTGAAAAATATGCCAGAGTGTCTGCTCTGAATTTGAAATTGTTTGATCAATTCATTAAGATTTTGCATATACTTTTTACATACTGTTTTGAACTGTGTTTTAGTATCACAGAAGATATATTGGCCTTGTGTTTTATAGAATTACAGTTGTCATAAACTAAATTTTAATAGATGTAAAAGTCATCAGCTCTTGAAAAGACATGATAAACAGCACTTTAAAATCAAGAAATTATAGTCCCTTCCAGAGTCTGCCTTGATCACATTCATTCATTCATTTAACATTTTTATAAGGGAATCTATTACATAAACACTGTTGTAGGAATGAAACACAAACTATATTCTTCAGCGTATGAACTCAGTCTGAGAGACTGGAGTAAAAATTACCAGCAAGATGTTTGTTTCCCTAATCCATGTATTTCTTGAATGGCCTGTGTGATACTAGGACTAGCAGAAAGCTTGTTTCTGTCTAGGCACCATTCTACCAATGGTCAGCATTTCTATGTAATTCTTTGTTGTGACTGAAATAGCACAGGCTCATTATCTTAAAGGTACGTAGGTTGAAACTGAACATGAGTTTCTCTGTGCTAGTATCAAGGTGTTGGTGGGACTGCATGGAGGCCTGCTGAGCCTCCAGTGGCCACCTGCGTTCCTTACCTATGGTGCTCTTCTACATCCAACAGCCAGCACTTGTGTCTCTGACCTTTCTGCAATTCATGTTCCTGACAGTGTTCTCTACTTTTGAGGACATATGAGATAGGATGCACAGGGGAATCCATGATCATTTTCAAATTAAAGTTAACTGTATAGTAACCATAACCATTTTTCAGAGTTGCTCTTTTGTAGTTCAGTTGCGTCTTCATGGAGTTGGGGGATTTGCTGATTTTTTTTTTTTTTTAACCACAGTCTACACTGTCTCAAACACACTATCACATACCAAATAAACTGAGCTCTTCATAGGTACTCAGGTATCCCAACCTATCACATTGACTCTGAGTCAAAAATCTTACTTGGATTTTAGTGATTCAAAAGCCCCAAGTCTCATTAAGATTATCTAAATTAAGTGGAGATTCCCTCTCTACCTATGATACTAAAAATGAATTATATGCTCACAGGTAAATAACAGGACAGCTATAGACTAAGCTACAAACATTAATGTGGTAAAAGGTAGGAAATAGTGAAAAGTAGAGATACTGGTACCAAGGAGCTTACAAATTCAGCCAGACATTACACTTAACTTGTAAGGACCAAGGTTAATGTGTGGTTTTCATAACTTAGACTTTTGAGTTTTGACTGTCTCGGATATCTTCCTTTGACAGAAGCCACACAGCTTGTTTCTTCCTTCTCATACTGTATTACTGTGAACCTTTCATTTTACAATAGTGAAGGTCTGTCAGGAAACTTGAGTCTCCTGACTCATGAAGATTAGCTCCATTAAACAGGAAGCTCTTCCAAGCTTGTTTCTATGTAACACAAATAATCTCATCTCTAATTTTTACTTTTTCAGAGAAAATAGAACTGAGTCATACCCATAATCTCCTCCGAGAGCCTTTTGTGTGACTGAATATGCAAATTTTTGTTAGATGTTGAGCATGTGCCTGTGTGTGTGTTTGGGAGAAACCTGAAGTTGATGTTGGAAATCTTTGTCTCTTTCCACCTTGTTCATTCAGGTAAGGTCTTCCAGCTAAACCCAGACAGAGTTCACCACTACAGCTAGTCTGGGTAGCCTGTGCTGGGGATTCCCTGTCTCCACTTTCTGAATGCTAGAATTGCAGGCAACCATCCTAGTCACCCATCATGGTGAACAGTTTAGCTACTAAGTCATTTCCGCAGCCTCAGACCTTCCTCCCACTCCCTACCCTACATCCCCCGCCACCCTCTGCTATTCTGTAAAGGTTATACAGCCACACCTCCATTTCTTTCTATAAATCTGGCTTTCCTGACACTGTCATTTTTAAAAGTAGCCTTTTCACGTGTTAGTTGTCATTTAGGCAGGCAAAATGTTCATTCCACTAAGCCCTAGTTTCTTTTTATATATCACCTCTTCTCACAGTGTTCCTATTACTATCAAACTATTACACCCTGATTTATTAAATAATCAGAATGAGCTAATTGGCGACAAAGCTATAATATGTAAATGCAGGTTTGTTTGAAGCAGCATGGGATGGGGAGAAGGGGGAGCACAGTGGGCAGGGGGAGAGAAGGAGGGAAAGTAGATAGGTGAGGAAAAAAGGGGCTCTGGAACCAAATGGCCTGGAAGAGCAGGCAGTTATATTTGCTGTTCAGGATCTGTGAGTGTTGGACCCTAGAGTCCACTCGGGTAGGGGGTCGTCGTGAGAGACCACTTGAGGACCACAGTGTTGATGCAAAAGCACAAGGCTTATTGCTGACGTGTGTCAGGGGATCTCAGCACTCACTTGAGAGGCGGAGGCACACCGAGTCACTGTTACAGGCTACTTTTAAAGGCTAAAACCACAAAGGTTAGGAGGGGCTGTGTGCCCTATGTTAGGATTGGCTCTGGTGGTTGCTAGGGGTGCTTGTGTAAATGTTATTGGCTAGTGCAGGGGTCGTTAGTCTTGGGGGCTATTCTTGGCAAGGAGAGGGGTGTTGGGGAGTTTCCAGGGAATTTCCAGATGGTATTTTTCTGAGAATTGTTTACCTCAGTTGAAATTGTTTATCTCAGTTGGCCACCTTGATCTCAGAAACTGAAACTGGCCTTCAATTTTTTCTGAGTCACTTTCCCAAGCTTGTCTGGGTCATGTTCCCAGGCTTAGGCTGAGAGAAAGAGAGCCTTACATGAGATCATATCTGGCTAAGAAACTGCACGTCTAGCTGATGCAGTCTGTGAGGTTTAGGCTGGAGCACCTGCGTTCTGAATGCAGCACCTGGCTGGATGCTGGATCATATGTATGTTATGAGCAGAAGATAAAGTTAAGGAGTTTCCATTTGAAACTTTTAGGCCATGGTCTTGGTAGTTTGGTGGTGGTGGTGGTGGGGTGATTCCCAAAACTGGGGAGTAGGGGAGGAAATACTTATTGGAGTGTAACCTGTGGATTCCAGTGGATCTCCTGAAGCTTATAAGAATCTTCTTAAGTTTACAAAAGGAGACAAATTGGCTTGGGAGACAATTTAAAATCTGATTAATGTTCCAGCTCTTAACAGTCTAAATACAACAGTAGCATGGTGGGGACGGGCTGTATACCTTTACCAACTTTAATACACTTTCTCATCCTCAATCACTTCTTAGATCCTCAGCGCCTACATAAATTCACACTTTTCTGAGAAGGCAGCTAACACCTTGGTTTTTGTTGTTAAACTGATCTTCAAACCCATCAGAGACCTAAGAAAGATAAACTGCCTCAGGAAGCCTAATCCAAGTGGCCTGTGTACTGATTAGTATGACAGAGGCTTACCAGTTACCCAGAAGGCCTTCTCAGTACGCGCTGGTGGAGTCAGTGCCTTCATTCTGGGCACAGATCTTAGGGCAGCATCAGTCCTGGCCCAGCAAATCTGAGATGTCTTTCTGTGAAAGAGGACTTTGGGAGAGAATGACAGGCCTTATTTTGTTAGGCAAATGAGGCAGTCAGCTCTTCAGGTGTCCACAGGTCAGGCAGGGCCTTTGCTGCAGGCCAGTTGAGGCAGATTTGACCAGTATCACAATCCAGGCAGAGTCATCTCTGGTCACATCCAAGTCTTCTTGGAGGCCTTGGGGTCACTGCTACAGCTGGGGTCTCTGTCACATTAAGCTTTCTTATTAAGCATTTAAATGTACTTACTCTACAGACCTTCTTACAGGTTTAAGGATCATCATCTATAAAGTATAACTGACCTAAACAAATGGTGGCTTCAGGTGAGGAGTTTGGGACAGTCCTCAGGAATGCCAGGAATGTGGAGGCTTTCCTTGGAGGGCAGGGTTGGAGAGAAGGATTGGGACTATGTGGGAGAGAGGGAGAGTAATTTTTTTTTTTTTTTAAACTGGACAGATGTAGTTTGGGAAAAAAATTCATGCAGACACCCAGTGGCAATCAGTGACATCCCAATTCAGTATTGTGGGATAGGTAAATCCACAGACAGACAATCTCTGGAACATGAGATTACCTTGGAACAAAGGCCTAGCTTTGTTCTAGAGAACTCACTCTAGCTTGGCCATGTCTTCACAGAGCAGAGTCCGGGGGAATCTCAGACTTCCCTAAGAGATGTTAGGTCCTGCTGCAGGATTCGGCTGGCATGGCTTGCCTTCTGCCTAGGGGTGGGGCTTCCCCTCTCACAGAAATTCACTATATAATCCAGACATTTTGGTTTTAGGGTCCCCCTTCCCCCCCACCTCTCTATACTCTCTTCTCCCCTCCCCCTAGCCCCTTGCGCATGTACTCCCCCTTCTCTGCCCCATGCCCCTTCCAGTAAACCTGCATTTATATATTATAGCTTTGTTGCCAATTAGCTCATTTTGATTATTTAATCAATCACAACCAGCAAGAAAAAAACACGTTAAAGTTTACTTAAATTTCAGTTTAGTGTTAACCTCATAATATGTAAATTCTGTTTTGCACGTAACTGTAGAGATTATCTTCAATTTTCTAATTATGGATTCCTCATTTCTGAGGCTTTAGCAACAGAGCCTTTAATGTCATTGCGATTTTTTTTCAATGATGAGAACTTACTGATTAAAACTTTTAATTATGTAAGTAGTGTTAAATATCTTTAAAACCTGAGTATAAATTTGAACTAAATATTACATTTAATATTCAAGCATGAAAACACTTAATACTAAATAGTTCTACATTGTAAAGTAGATCATAAGAATTTTTAATATTATTTTTAGATATCATTTCTCTATTACTACTCTAGAACACTGTAAGTTAAACATCTCTTACTTGAAATTAACAATCTAAAATGTTCTAGTTTTAAAACCAGGTCAAACAAGTTGCTTCAAGAAAAATGCATACCATGACAGTTGTTTTGTCGGGGTTTCATCACAGCAACAGGAACAAAACTAAGACATTAGCCATACAAGATTTTTGTTTTATTTTGTTTTTCTTTAGTTTCTTGGGATTTTGTTTGTAACAATCATGCCTTCCTTTCAAAAGGTGTAAAGATTGCTCCATATTCTACTGATGGATTACTCACCCAGTCCCCAGAAGCTCATTCTGTACTTGGGGATCCCTGTTCAGTAACTAGTTGTCCTAGACAATTCCCTTCTGTTTACTGAGGGGAAAATCCACTGAGCTACAGATGCATTTTTAAAAATATTTTATTAATTTATTCATATTACATCTCAATTGTTATCCCATCCCTTGTATCCTCCCATTCCTCCCTCCCTCCAGCTTTACCCCTACTCCCCTCCCTTATGACTGTGACTGAGGGGGACCTCCTCCCCCTGTATATGCTCATAGGGTATTAAGTCTTTTCTTGGTAAGCTGCTATCCTTCCTCTGAGTGCCACAAGGCCTTCCCATCCAGGGGACGTGGTCAAAAATGGGGCACCAGAGTTCATGTGAAAGTCAGTCCCCACTCTCCACTCAACAGTGGAGAATGTCCTGTCCATCGGCTAAATATGGGTAGGAGTTTGAAGTTTACTGCATGTATTGTCCTTGGCTGCTGCCATAGTTTGAGCAGGACCCCTGGGCCCAGATCCGCCCGTCATAATGTTGTTCTTGTAGGTTTCTAGGACCCTTGGATACTTCTATTTCCCCTTTCTCCTTTGCTTCTCTCACCTAGAGTCCCAGTAGGAAGTCTTCCCCTCTGTCCCACTTTCCTGGTAGGTGAAGACTTTCATGGGACATGCCCCTTGGGCTAGTGTCTAGATATAAGTGAGTATATACCATTTGAGTCTTTCTGCTTCTGGGTGAACTCACTCATTATGATCATTTCTCATTCAATCCATTTGTCCACAAATTTCAGGAATTCCCTTGTTTTTAATAGCTGAGGAGTATTCCATAGTGTAAATGTACCACAGTTTCTTTATCCATTCTTCTACTGAGGGACACTTAGGCTGTTTCCATGTTCTGGCTATTATGAATAAGGCTGCTATGAACATGGTTGAGCAAATGTCCCTGTTGTATGGTGGAACAGATGCATCTTTTTAAGATTTTCTTCATCTCCATTGTCACTCTCATCTTCATCATCATCTTATTGACATTCAGGATCAGCCACACAAACCATTCAGACACTAATCTCAATAAAATATGGATGTTTTATTGAACTCATGCCCCAAGACTGATTGATCAGAGGCACAACTAGGCTCAGGAGCAAAGACTGTGACCCCAGGCAGTTCTCAGCCAGTTGGGTTTTTTTGTTTGTTTTTTTATGAAAACAGCCACAAACAGGTACATTTGCAATATTTAGGTTATCTATACAAAACAATGCTCTCTACCTTTTAAGCTAATTGGCTAGGGCTTTGTGATGGGGAACTTTCAAGCTTGAACAAGAAGATGCTTTTATTGTGGCAAGGAAAATTAGGTAAAATTAAGGTTTTGAGCCAAAATGGTGGAACTATTGTCATGTTTAAGCCTAACATTCCCCCCCTTGAGTTGTGTGGAGTGTCGAATCATTGACTTCACTGTGTCCTCTGCAACCATGGGGTCATATTGGGTCTTACGGACTACAAATTGAACAGCAGTCACCCATTTCTTTATAAAGGAGGCTAAGGTATTAATAACTCAAGGCCCAAGGCCCAAAGGTCAACAGTAGGAAAGGATAGGGGACCTTCCAGGGCTGTGATAGGCAAAATTATCTGCCATTGGTTGGAGCCTCTCAGAGGAGAGTATCATTTAATAGTGTCAGTAGTGTCAGGGATTGGCTCTTTCCTTTGGGGAGGGTCCCAGATTGGGCCAGATATTAGTTGGACGTTCCCTCAATCTCTGCTTTATTTTATCCATGCACATCTTGTAGGCAGGATAAATTTTGGGTCAAAATTTTTATAGGTGGGTTGGTGCTCCCCTTCCTCCATTCAGAGACCTGTCTGGTTACAGGGTAGCCTTTGTAGTCTCTATGACCCCTGCTACAGGAGTCTCAGCTAGATTCCCCTCCCCATATCCTTCCAGAAGTCTACCCTCACATAGGTCTCCAGCTTGTCAAAGAGATGACCCCGCCCACGGTTTCTCTTCTCTCTGTAAGCACTCTGTCCTCCCACCCCTACTCTCCTCAGGTCTGGTCTCCACCCTCATGTCTCCACATTCCTTCTCTTAACCCTGTTCCCCCTTTTCAATCATTTCCACTGTCTCTTCTCTTTCCCCTTCTGAGTGAGATTTATAAGCATTCTCCCTTCGGTCCTCTTTGTTACTTATCTTCTTTGGTCTGTGAATTGTAATATGGGTATCCTGTACTAAATGGCTAAAATCCATTTATAAGTGAGTGTGTCTTTCTGAGTCTGGGTTTCTTCACTCAGAATTATATTTTGTACTTCCATAACTACACATTTTATATCTAGGTTGTCTTCAGTATAAGGCTGCTATGAATATAGTTGAGAAAATGTCCTTGTTGTATGATAGAGCATCTTTGGGTATGCTCCCAGAAATGGTATAGCTGAGTCTTGAGGTAGAGATATTCCCAATTTTCTGAGAATGCCAGGTTGATTTTCAAAGTGGTTGTACAAGTCTGCAGTCCCACCAGCAATGGAGGAGTGTTCTCCTTTCTCCATATCCTCGTCAGCATTTGCTGTCACTTGAGTTTTTGTCCTTAGCCATTCTGATGGGTGTAAGATGGAATCTCAGTCATTTTGATTTTCATTTCCCTAATGACTAAGAAAACTGAGCACCTTAAGTGCTTCTCTGTCATTAGAGATTCCTCTGGTAAGAATTCTGTTTAGCTCTGTACCCCATTTTAAAATTGGATTATTTGGTTTGTGGTGTTTAATTTCTTTTTCTTTATATATTTTGGGTATTAGCCCTTTGTCAGATAGGGTTGGTGAAGATCTTTTCCCGATCTATAGGCTGTCGTTTTGTTCTACTGACAGTGTCCTTTGCCTTATAGAAGCTTTTCAGTTTCATGAGGTCCATTTATTAATTGTTGATTTTTTTATTATTATTGATAATAATAAATTGATTATTAATTTATTAACTGTTGTTCTGTTCAGGAACTTGTCCCTTTTGCCAATGAGTCCAAGAGTTAGTGTCTCTGGTTTTATGTTGAGGTCTTTAATCCACTTGGACTTGAGTTTTGTGCGGGTGATAAATATGGATCTATTTGCATTTTTCTACATGTAGACATCCAGATAGACCAGCACCATTTGTTGAAGATGCTCACTCTTCTCCATTGTATGGCTTTGGCTTCTATTTCAAAATCAAGTGTCTGTAGGTGTATGGGTTTATTTCTGGGTCTTCGGTTAAATTCCATTGATCAACCAGTCTGTTTCTATGACTGGGCTAAATCTTTATCAACTTGTTCACTGAGGTACATTGCTGGTGTCCTCTAATTAGGGATGCCATGCCAAATGTGGCAGAGCCAGGATTAGCACAGGCATCAGAATAGGGGCTGCCTGTTTTTGTTGCAGTAGACCCATGTGGAGGTGTCCCTCGGTGCCTTTATAATAGGAAACCTGGTGTAGTACATGTACTGATAACTATAATTGAGGTTCTTGCTCAGTAATAAAATGTTTGACAGACAAGGAGTAAGCCCTGAAGTACACACAAACCAGAACCCTCTGGCAGCCAGGAAGTTGTTTTCTTTTAATCTGGTGGAAGTAGAGGCTTGTATTAAATGCACATTGGCATTATGACGTATTTGAGAGTAAGGTGAAGTGGTTTGGGTTACCCATATGACCTAAAATGAGTTCCATTTCCCCATATGTCGGCTAAGGTTAGGGGGATATCTGAGGGGCAAGAGGTAGTATCATTGGGAACTGTCTTAGGGTTCTGAAAAGATGTGGATCTGTTGCTGCCATACCTATATATGGGGGTTTGGACTTTTAAACAGAACCAGAAATCTTCTGTCTTACTGGTCTGAGTATTATTTAGAAACTTAAAAGCAGCTATAACAGTGTGTGTCAAGGAAGATGCATGTAATGGATGGGATTCAGTGAGTCCTGAGGAGGGAGCTATGGAGGGCAAGTTTGGAGGTGTGGTCCCCAGCCCAGAGGGTCAGTGGGGACCTGGTTAGGGACCAGCCCTAAGCGCTCCTGCTAAATGCCCAATGGGCCTAAAATGGTGTGCTTTTGCTAGCCTTTGTCCCAATCCTTGGTCCAAGTAACACAAGGCAAGTAGGAAAAATAGCAATCTTCTTTGTCCTGGCAGTAGACCACCTCAGCTCCTTCAGCTGGCATCTGTGTTCTCTTACGGTCTTCAGGATATCTGTCTGAGCCCTACTGGCTTTTAAAGTCTCTGTTGAGAAGTGTGTAATTCTACTAGGTATGCTTCTAATTGTTACTTGGCCCTTATCTTTTGTGGCTTTTAATATTTTTCTTTGTTCTGTACCTTTAGTGGCAGGAAGATTTCCTTTTTTAGTCCAATCAGTTTGGTGTTCTATAGGCTTCTTGTACATTTATAGGCATCTCTTTAAGTTTGGGAACTTTTCTTTTACAATTTTGCTGAAGATATTTTCTGGGCCTTGGAGCTGGGAATCTTATCCTTCTATTCCTGTTATTCTTAGGTTTGGTCTTTTTATGGTGTCCCAGATTTCCTGGATGTTTTATGTTAGAAACTTGAGATTTAGCATTTTCTTTGCTGTATCAATTTCTTTTATCCTGTCTTCTATGCCGGAGATTCTGTTACATCTTTTGTATACTGTTCATGATGCCATGTCTATAGTCCCTGTTCTTCCCTAGATTTTCCATATCAAGTATTTGCTCAGATAGTATTTTCATTATTGTGTCTGTTTCTAATTTTAGGTCTTGGACCGTCTTCATTTCTTTCTCCTGTTTGATTGTATTTTTCTGTATTTCTTTGAGGGATTTATTTTCTTTTAAGGCCTCTTATTTTCATAACCTCAGATTTTAAAGATCTTTTTCTTGCACTTCATGTGTGATAGAATCTCCAAGGCTTGCTGTGGATAACAGGGTTCCAGTGGTGTCATGTGGCCCTGGGTTTTTTTGCTTGTGTTCTTAGGCTGATCTCTAGCCGTCTAGTTGTCTCTGATGTTAGCAGGCCTAGTGTTCCCTCACAGTACTAGGCTTCTGGAATTGTAGGTAGAGCTGGTGGCGGCAGTACTCTGGTTTTCCTGGAGGGCAATAGTGCTCCGGGTATACAAGGAAAACTGGTAAACTCTGATGGCTGCCAGTCTCTGGGATTGCAAGTGAAGGTGGGGCCTGGTAGTCTTTGATGGTTGCCTATCTGTGATAGTCCCTGATGGGTATCTTTCTCTGCTGCTCCCTGATGGCTACCAGTCTCTGGGGTTGTAGGTAGAGGTTGGGGCCAGGAAATGGCACAAGCACATGGAGCTAGTGTATCAGGTAGTGAGGGTCCTGGGTAGACCTCACCATTTCTGGTAGGCTCTGGGAGGCCAGGAGTTGGAGTATTCTTACTTGCAGCTTCTTGATGTGTGCTAGTCTCTGGGGTTGCAGGTGGTGGTGAGGTCCAGAAGTGACGCAAGTCTGGGAGCTGAGGTGTGGGCTAGGAGGGCCCTTGTGTGTACCTGAGGTCTGGCGGGTCTACTCAGGACAGCTGGTAGAGCTGTAAACCATAGACTAGAATCCAGAGTGGTCCTGGACATGACGGGATCTGCTGGAAAGTCTGAGGCTGGAACCATGTGACAGTCTCCCCTCTCTGGAAGACTTTAGGCCAAAAGGTGTCAAAAGCTGGCTCTTTGAAGAAACACGTATCAAA
Organism: Acomys russatus; assembly: GCF_903995435.1. Lineage (NCBI taxonomy): Eukaryota > Metazoa > Chordata > Mammalia > Rodentia > Muridae > Acomys > Acomys russatus. The sequence continues at coordinate 30,970,498 of NC_067138.1, forward strand.
GCTGCAGCTAAAGTCTGTGCGGTTTGCTTTGAAATGTGTCTCTGCAGGGAGGTAGACTTTTGACACTTTTTGGTCTAGGGTCTTGTTAACTGCTACCAGCAGGAGAGAAAGAGACACACTGTTCGCAAGCTCAGGGCTGAATGGAGGGAGGGGGTGTCTCACCTAGGGGAGGGGAGTAAGGGGAAAATGGGAGGGACGGAGGAATGGGAGGATACAAGGGATGGGATAACCATTGATATGTAATATGAATAAATTAATAAAAAGCTGCCCTGGTTCCATCCCAGAGGCAAGCCCCAGGAGGTGTCGCAGTTATGCCTCCTGCAATTTACATACCCTTTGCTTAAAACCCAGGGGCCCTGGGTAGGAGCACACTCTCTTATCTCTTTCACCCTAGCTCTCTGTCTTTGTTGACTGGAATATTAGTTTAGTAAATTAAAACTCAGCTCTTTGACTCTCAGCTGTTTTTGTTTTGACCAATCTTGCTCCATTATCTGGCTTTCTCTTAAGTCCAGGGCTCCTTCCCCCACTGGAAGAGATACAGACTCCTGGTGCCTTTTCTTAGCTAAGTGCCAGCCACCCTGCGCTTCCTCAAGCTGGGGGATTGGACCAGAAAGCAGGGAGGCATTCTGCATCATCAGTTATGGATAAAGCCTTCCTCAGCTGATCTCCAGAAGGCTGAAGAAAACTCAGCCCAGCCTCCCTGCCGGTAGAACTCACAACATCCATCTCTTCGCTTAGTGTCCGGTTCGCAGAACAAGACTCAAACAGCCTCCCCACCACAGATACATAACCCACACTTCCCTTCTGCTGTCAGTTGTGCCCTATGGGTGTGTTCAGTGGCAAATGCATATTGGCTATCAGTGTAGATATTGACCACCTTGTCCTTACCCATATTGAGTGCTTCTGTGAGAGCTATCAGCTCCACCTTCTGGGACAGTGTTCTGCTCAGGACAGGAGATACCTGCCTACATTTGATTCAGTTCTACCACTGCTTCCATTGATATTACATGGTGAGGCCTACATTGGGCCATGGACGGTCACTCAGGTCCAGCTGGGTCCCCTGTATGTGGTTCAGGATCTCCAAGCAGTCCCTGGGTTGGTGGATTGTCCAAACCTAGGTTGGGTAGCAGAACAACAGGTTTCAGAGATGAACTAGGGCCAAAGGACACTTGGGGATGATTCAGTAATGGTGACTGATAGTACGTGAGCCGAGCATTTGAAGTCCACCAATCAGGTTAGCGCTTGAGAACTCCTTCTGTGGCATGGGGTGTGGTGATAGTCAGCATCTGTGAACAGCAGGGTGGTAGCCACTATGATTCTCAGACAATTCAGCCAAACCACTGCCACAACATCCAGTTTCTTAGACAAGTAGGCCCCTGGTCGTTGCCAAGGGCCCAAACTTTATGTCAGTATTCCTGTGACTCTTGTCCACAAACAAATGAAAGGCTTAGTCACATTAGCAAAGCTAGGACTGGGGCAAACAGCAATGCCGATTTTAAGTCATGGAAGCCTTTCTCAGTCCCCTTGGTCCATTCAAAAGTTCCCTTCTGTCCCCTAGTGGCCTCATAGAGTGACTTATTTCAACAGAGCTGGGGATCCAAAGTTTCCCAAAGCCTGCTGATCCAAAAAGTACTGATTGTGCGCTTGGTGTGGGTTGTGCAGGCGTCAGGATACCCAGGATGGTTTCTTTGTAAGCATGGATAGGCTTCTGTCTGCCGCTCCCACCCCACCGCCTCCAACACACACACACTTGAGTTTGAAGCCCAAATAAGTGACCTCAGTCACTCAGACTTGTGTCTCTTTGGCTGATACTCTGTATCCCAGTTCTTGTAAAGGTTCTCGGAGGCCTCAGTCGCCCTCATGCACAAGTCCATTTCTGTGCTGCTAAGAGCAGCTTACCTAGAATTGAAGCAAAATGACATTTGACGTGTTTCACCCATACTTAGGTCTTTGTGGAGGACCTTATAAGAGATGGTGGATGACTCTAAATTCTTGTGGCAGTCTCATCCAGGTCAGTTGTCCATTGAATCCCTTCTCCAAATCACACCACTTAAAATGCAAATAGCAGTTGACTCCTCTTGTCTAAAGGAATGATAAAGCAGCAATCTTTTTGGTCTAATACGGTGTATAGACTTGTCTGTCAAGAGACAGGAAGCGCAAAAGTGTATATGGGTTTGGGACAGTTGGGTGGATACCTTCAGCGTCTTGCTTACCTCCCTTAGACCCTGAACCGGCCTGTAGTACTTTCCCCAGGTTTGACTAGCAACAGTGTTATGTTCCATAGGGAACACTATGGGACCACGATCATGCGGTCCCAGACCCAATGGATGTGCAGCCTGATGCCCTGGAAGGCTTCTGATGTTAGAGGGTGTTGCCGTATTCTAATGGGATTGGGGAAGGTGGGGACGGGCTGTAGCCTTCAGAGTCACCACTTCAGGAGGTAGGTGGGAAGCCAGGCCTGCTCATACTCTGGTACCTTTGCCATAAGTTCCCCTAGGAGGGTGGATGAGGCGCTATCATATCACTCATTTCCCCAGGTTTCAGGCAGTATTCTTGCAAAGACAGCGTGCACACCAGAACTGGATCTGATCGCATAGATATCAACTCCATTGTCTTCATCATATTTATCTTCAATCTCTAGTGCTGCTTCCTGTTCCTCTTCAGAAGGTGCACTATGGCTGTCCCAAAGTTAGCGGGCTGTTCTGTGCCTGCATCTTTTCTCAGCTGGGGCTGTTTCCTGTTCCTCTTCAGACGGTGTAGTGCAGCCTTCCAAGTGTTGGGATTTAGGCAGCAGAACTATACAGTGGAATCCATAAAGTCACACCATGCAACAGGTCTCATGTGGGAGGTTTATTAAGGGAGGGGACACAGAGACTGTTTCTGGGTAAGGGTGGCAGGAAAGGGATAGGTCAGGGAATAAGGCCTTTCATAAGGTGGTGCAGTGCGTGTGCAGGGAGAGAACGTGTAGCTCGTGTGGTCAGTGGAAGGGTGCTGCATGCATCCTGGGAGCTGGTGATGACATGTCCTGATGTCTTCAAGTCCCTGGAGGTGGCCATGGAGAGGCTTGATAACTAACATTCCTCCCTTTTGGTTATGAAAGAGGAGAAACTAAAAGTGAGGTGATGGGGAGGGGATAGGGGCATCAGTTGTGCAGTTAGGCTGCTTCCTGCTGCCTTAAGGACGTCATTCTCAGGGTACAATGTGTCTTCACCATTAGGGCATATTGGGTGGTTGTTAGCATCAGGTTCTGTGGCCAGCAGTTGATAATCCTGTAAGAGTAACTGATTGACAGTTTTGTTAGACATTTTATTTTTTTGAATTTGTCATTGGAGGAATGTAGAAAAGAAGTTGATAAAGCAGGGTGTAAATAGTAAAAGCAGAAAAATGTGAGGGGCCAGGAAGAATCCACTTCATATGGGGTTTTCAAACATCCGAAGGTTGGAAGCATCAGGTTTTTCCGTGTGTTTTTGGAGGTCTGCCTGGAGTTTGTGAGTTTTGTCTTTTACTATACCTAACTGGCTGACAATAGAAGCAGCATTCTTCTGAGGAAGAGGTGAAGGCCACCCTTTTCAGCTGTAAGGAGATCCAGTTCCCATCAGTTTTGAGTACCACTGCTGCCAGGGAGTCAATTTCTCCTTGAATAGTGAGTATGATTTGGGTTACTTGCTGGAGGCCCTGGATAAACTGGAAAGAAGACTGATGACACAATGTTAGGGAATGGTGAGACCACCATTATTCCTGGGACAGCCAGGAGGAGAAAGACTTGAACTGCCCTTTTATTACACTGGGCAGCTACTGAGTTGACAACTGCAATAGGTAGTGGCTGTTCTCCATGTGTCACCCCAACTTGGAGAAGAGAAGCACAATCGTGTAAACTGACCTACCAGCAGACAATTGTAGACCTGAGTACCACAAAGAATAGAGGTGTTACGGTACTAGGGCTCAGGTGATGTATCAAGGGTTATGATTTTGTTGCAGTCTGGGGAAGCTTAATACCCCTGTAAAATGAGTCCTAGATGCCTTAAACCAATTTGCCATGCCAAAGAGGGTGATGTGGAAAAAGGGAGTCGTGGCAACACCACAGTCAGGGCAGTTAGTGAATGGAGAGGTAAGGTCATCTGACAGGATCACTGGATAAGATTTAAATGGCAGTTGTGAGCTAGTCCCAGGAGAAACACACAGGCAGCAATCTCCTAAGTGTCCAGGTTGTGTGACATTAAGGAGCTTATAGACTGAGGTCAGAGTCTGAAGCACGAGACCAAGTGACAGGTTTGTATTTACGAGAGGGTATGTTAAAGAGACAATGACCTTGGAGGAATGTTTAATTATCTTTTCATAAAGGTTTTTGTTTTGTTTACCATTGGTAAGTGGGATTGCAAGACCAGTATGGGAAGCCTCCATATCTGTGTGGCCACTCCTTACAACAGCTTTCTGTCTAGTCAAAGAGGAAACATACAAAAAGGTCATGAATGAAGAAGGGGAGATAGAAAGGGAGATGACAATTATTTTAATCGGCTTCTGACAACCTGCTATAGAGCACTTTTCCAACCCTTTTGGAGGAGACTGTTTGGTATGAATGAAGGTTTCTTGAACCTCAAATCTCCATATTTAAGAGTTGCCCTGCACAGAAACAAAAAGGAGAGAAGGAAACATCCATGTCTAATCCAGTATGGTCCGGTACAGCTGTTGGAGTGAAGCCTCATTCTTTGGAATTGGAGACAAGGTTGGTCTTAGTGTCCTTGGGAAGTTAAGGGAGCAGGGTCCTGTTGGAGTTGGGGTCACAAGATGGGGCCTTGTCATTTAGGAGAAAGTGGTGAGGATGTTGCTCTAGAGGGGAGAGAAGGACCTGATCTCCAGTATTGATAGGAGATGGGCATGAGTTAGTGTGTGGCCAGGGTAGACAGTGGTCAGTAAACATCTATAGAAGAGAGTGGAGTGAGTGGAAATGTCAGAGTAAGGGAAGTTAGTAGGTAATCAGGGAGAGGCGAGGTTTAGGTGAAAGACCCGGGTCAGAACTAGTCGTTCATTCGTAAGTTTACAGGGCAAAATGGAAAGAGATCACAAGGAGAGAGCCTGTAGCCTCAAAGGCCAGCTGCAAGAGTTTTATCCAATCATGGCGAAGTCCCTGTGACAGTTTGACAAGGATGTTTAAGGATCAGTTAGTTCATTCTGTCTTTCCTGAGGGACTGGGGTTGGTATGGGATATGACAATACCAAGAAATGTTGATGGCTTTAGATAGTGTCTAGGAAACCTGGGAGGTGAATTCACAACCATTGTCTGATTGGAGGGAAGCAGGGATTCCAAAATAAGGGATAGTCTCCTGGGGGAGGAAATGAGAAACTGTGTGAGCCCCTTTGTTGATGGTGGGGAATGCCTCCAACCACCCTGAGAAGATGTCCACCAAGGCCAGGAGGTACCACACATGTTTGACTATGGCATATGCAGAAAGTCAAGTTGCCCATTGGTCCAGGGGGAAAAGCCTCTAAGCCGGGTGGGTAGGAAAGAGGGTGGCTACAATATCTGGAGTTTGCATCTAACATCTGACTGACTTTACGAGAGGCAGTAATAATCTTTAAGAAATGTTAAGTCCTCAGGGGTGGGCTGCATGTGGGTCTTAACAAAGTGAGAGAAGGCTTGGCTATTAGGATGAAAAACTTGGTGCAGGTAGGACAGGATTTGAGTATCGGGGTGTGACGGGAGATGTGGGTTGTAGTGCAGGATGTCTTGTGGTGGGTAAAAAGAGTCTAGGCCTCCAAGGGCCACGACTCTAGCTGCCTTGTCAGCTCAGTTACTTCTATCCCTTAGAGATTATGGAATTGTCTTTCTGGGGGCACCAACAGAGGTTAATTACAATACCTGTGGGGAGATGGCAGGCTTTTAGAATGGCCATAATTTGGTTTGCATTGGTTATTGATCCTCCTTTTGTTGTAAGCAACTCACACTCTATCCATGGGATAGGCGGATATGAAAGGCACACTGAGAGTCTGTAGATGTTTAGGAATTGTCCCTGTGCAATTAGAAAGGCACAGGGAAGAGCTATTACTTCATCCTGCTGATTAGTGGTCTGGGCAGGAAGGGCTTGTGCCTCAACCACCTAGTTATCTGACACTGTGAGGCAACTTTTCAGGCTCTGTTGTGTACAGAGGAGCTGCCATATGCGTACCAGGTATAGATGGCGCAGGTCAGGGTGCCCTCATGTATGTGTGAGGGGGTGGAGCAATAGTTCCTCTAAGGTTTCAATGAAAGAATGAGATAGGGAGTAGTCAGCATTAGGTCAGAGAAGATGATTTGAGATATTAAGAGCCTGTCGGTGAGAGAAGGGGGTTCAGGACTAGGGGGTAAGTGGCGTGGAGTCACCACACAGACACTGGAAGTTGGGTGAAAGCAAACCGAGAGTGAGAAGCTGCAGACTCATTTATTCAGGAAGAGGCAATGGGTTATATGGCTTGGGTGACCAATCAGGATCCTCCATACCATCATCTCCTATTGGCTCTGGTTCCTTAACAATTAAACATTATTATGAATTTATTAAGCAAAAATATCTTCCTTACAACCTGATTATCCTAAACAGAAGGTAAAAGATTAAGGAGAAGAAAAATGAAACCTAGTTATCAGTTCTGCGGGGTGAATCCCTTGGTGTAATTATCCAGGTTTCTCCTCTACCCTACAGAAGTGCGCACACTCCTTGCCCAAAATCTTTAAGTTTGTAACTGATTTCTATGGATCTCTACCTTTTTTTTTTTCTTTTAAAAAAATTTATTATGTTTCTTTTTTTTTACATATACATTTATATTATTACACATGAGTAAAATAAACTACATACAGCAGGAAGATCCATGAGACAATTAGGAACTATATAAATTCATAATGATTTGGCCATGTGTATTTGGCTATTTTATTTTATTTTATATTTTTAATTTTTTATTAATTTATTCATATTACATCTCAATTGTTAATCCATCCCTTGTATCCTATTCCTCCCTCCCTCCTGCTTCCCCCCTACTCCCCTCCCCTATGTCTGTGACTGAGGGGGACCTCCTCCCCCTATATATGCTCTTAGGGTATCGAGTCTCTTCTTGGTAACTTGCTATCCTTCTTCTAAGTGCCACCTGGCCTCCCCATCCAGGGGACGTGGTCAGAAATGGGGCACCAGAGTTCGTGTGAAAGTCAGATCTCATTCTCCACTCAACAGTGGAGAATGTTCTGTCCATTGGCTAGTCTGGGTAGGGGTTCAAAGTTTACTGCCTATATTTTCCTTGCCTGGTGCCATAGTTTGAGGAGGCCCCTGCACCCAGATCCACCTGTCATAAAGTTCCTGTTGTAGGTTTCCAGGACCCTCTGGATCCTTCTATTTTCCCATTCTCCCATGCTCCTCTCACCTAAACTCTCAATAGGATGTCCTCCCTTCTGACCCACTTTCCTGGTAAGTAAAGCTTTTCATGGGACACATACCCCTTGGACTAGTGTCTCGATATAAGTGAGTATATACCATTTAACTCTTTTTGCTTCTGGGCAAACTCACTCATTATGATCATTTCTAGTTCAATCCATTTCTCTACAAATTTCGGGAATTCCTTGTTTTTAATAGCTAAATAGTATTCCATAGTTTAAATGTAGCACAGTTTCTTTATCCATTCTTCTACTGAGGGACACTTAGGCTGTTTCCATGTTCTGGCTATTATGAATAAGTCAGCTATGAACATGGTTGAGCATATGTCCCTATTGTGTAGTAGAGCATATTCTGGGTATATTCCAAGGAGAGGAATAGCTGGGTCTTGAGAAAGCGCCAGATAGATTTCCAAAGTGCTTGTACTAGTTTGCATTCCCACCAGCAATGAAGAAGTGTTCCTCTCTCTCTCCATCCTCGCCAACATGTGGTGTCAGTTGAGTTTTTGATCTTAGCCATTCTGATGGGTATAAGATGGAATTTTAGTGTCATTTTGATTTGCATTTCTCTGATGACTAAGGAGGTTGAGCGTTTCTTTAAGTGTTTCTCAGCCATTTGATATTCCTCTGTTGAGAATTCTCTGTTTAGTTATGACCCTCATTTCTCTATTGGGTTATTTGGTTTGGTGGTGTTTAATTTCTTGAGTTATTTATATATTTTGGATATTAGACCTTTGTCAAATGAAGGGTTGGTGAATATCTTTTCCCAGTCTGTAGGCTGTCGCTTTGTTCTGTTGACAGTGTCTCCTGCCTTACAGAAGCTTCTCAGCCTCATGACGTTCCATTTATTAATTGTTGACCTTAAGGCCTGGGCTGTTGGTGTTCTGTTCAAGAAGTTGTCTCCTGTGCCTATGTGTTCCAGGCTCTTCCCCACTTTTTCCTCTAACTGAATTAATGTCTCTGGTTTTAAATTGAGGTCTTTAATCCATTTGGACTTGAGTTTTGTGCATGGTGACAAATAGGAGTCTAATTGCATTTTTCTACATGTAGACATCGAGTTATACCAGCACTATTTGTTGAAGATGCTATCGTTTTTCCATTGAATAGATTTGGCTTCTTTGTCAAAAATCAAATGAGCAAATGTGTGTGGATTCATCTCTGGGTCTTCAATTCGAATCCATTGATCCACCAGCCTATTGCTGTGCCAGTACCATGCTGTTTTAATTACTGTTGCTCTATAGTACAGCTTGAGATCAGATATGGAGATTCCTCCAGAGGATCTTTTATTGCATAGGATTGTTTTTGCTATTCTGGGCTTTTTATTTCTCCATATGAAGTTGAGAATTGATCTTTCAGTATCTTCAAAATATTTTGTAGGTATTTTGATAGGGATTGCATTGAATCTGTAAATTGCTTTTGGCAAGATGGCCATTTTTACTATGTTAATTCTCCCGATCCATGAACAAGGTAAATCCCTCCATCTTCTGATGTCATCTTCAATCTCTTTCTTCAGAGATTTAAAGTTTTTTCAAATAAGCCCTTCACTTGCTTGGTTAGGGTTACTCCTAGATATTTTATATTGCTTGTGGCTATCGTGAAGGGAATAGTTTTCCTAATTTCTTCCTCTGCCTGTTTGTCATTTGTATATAGGAAAGCTACTGACTTTTTTGAGTTAATTTTGTATCCTGCCAATTTGCTGAAGGTGTTTGTCAGCTGTAGGAGTTCTCTGGTGAAATTTTGGGGGTCACTTATATACACTATCATATCATCTGCAAATAGGGATAATTTGACTTCTTCTTTTCCCATTTTGATCCCCTTGATCTCCTTTTGATGTCTTACTGCTCTGGCAAGAACTTCAAGAACTATATTGAAGAGATATGGAGAAAGTGGGCAGCCTTGTCTGGTCCCCGATTTTAGAGGGATTTCCTTGAGTATATCTCCATTTAATTTAATGTTGGCTATTGGTTTGCTGTATATAGCCTTTATTATGTTTAGATAAGTGCCTTGTATTCCCGATCTCTCCAGAACTTTAAACATCAATGGGTGTTGGATTTTGTCGAATGCTTTTTCTGCATCTAAGGAGATGATCGTGTGGTTTTTTTTTCTTTAGTTTGTTTATATGGTGGATTACATTGGTGGATTTCCATATGTTAAACCATCCTTGCATGCCTGGAATGAAGCCTACCTGGTCATGGTGAATGATGTCTTTGATATGCTGTTGTATTCGCTTTGCGAGTATTTTGTTGAGTATTTTTGCATCAATGTTCATAAGAGAAATTGGTCTGAAATTCTCTTTTTTTGTTGGGTCTTTGTGGGGTTTAGGTATCAATGTGACTGTGGCCTCATAGAAGGAATTTGGTAATGTTCTGTCCATGTCTATCTTTTGGAATAGCTTGAATAATATCAGTATTAGCTCCTCTTTGAAGGACTGGTAGAATTCTGCGCTGAAGCCATGTGGTCCTGGGCTTTTTTGGTTGAGAGGTTATCAATGGTTGCTTCTATTTCTATAGGCAAATAGGGCTATTTAATTTGTTTATCTGATCTTGATTCAATTTTGACAAATGGAATTGGTCAAGAAAGTTGTCTATTTCCCTTAGATTTTCAAATTTTGTAACATAAATGCCTTTAATTTAGGTTCTTACGACTCTTTGTATTTCTTTGTTGTCTGTTGTTATGACTACCTTTTCATTTTTGATTTTGTTGATTTGGATAGCATTTCTATTTCGTTTAGTTAGATTGGCTAATGGTTTGTCTATCTTGTTAATTTTCTCAAAGAACCAGCTCTTGGTTTTGTTGATTCTTTGGATTGTTCTCTTTGTTTCTAATTTATTGATTTCAGCCCTGAGTTTGAATATTTCTAGACGTCTACTCCTCTTGGGTGTTTCTCCTTTTTTTTCCTAGGGCTTCCAGATGTGTTGTTAAGTTGTTTATGTGGGAGGTTTCCATTTTCTTTTTAAAGGCACTTAGTAGTGCTATAAGTTTTCCTCTTAGCACTGCTTTCAATGTGTCCCACAAATTTGGGTATATTGTTCCATCATTTTCATTGAATTTCAGGAAGTCTTTTATTTCTTACTTTATTTCTTCTGTGACCCACGTCATAGAAAGTTGTTTAGTTTCCATGTGTGAGTAGGCTTTTTATTATTTCTGTTGTTGTTGAAGTCCAGCCTTATACCATGGTGATCTGATAAGATACAAGGTATTATTTCAATCTTCTTGTATCTGTTGAGGCTTCCTTCATGACCTACTATGTGAACAATTTTAGAGAACATTCCATGAGGTGCTGAGAAAAAGGTCTAATCCTTTGCGTTTGGGTGGAAAGTTCTGTAGATATCTGTTAGATCCATTTGATTCATGACATTGGTTAATGAAGTTATTTCCCGGCTTGGTTTTTGATTCAAAGACTTATCCTTGAGCGAAAGTGGGGTGTTGAAGACTCCCACTATTAATGTGTGGGTATTGATGAGTAGCTCAAGCTTTGTTAATAGCTCTTTTACAAATGTGGGAGCCCTGTATTAGGAGCATAGATGTTCAAAATCATGATGTCTTCTTGGTTGACTTAACCTTTGAGTACGAAGTGTCCTTCGTAATCCCTTTTGATTAATTTTGGTTGAAAGTCTATTTTATTAGATATTAGAATGGCTACCCCATCTCGCTTCTTGTGACCATTTGCTTGAAATATTTTTCCCCAACCTTTTACTCTGAGGCAATGTCTGTCCTTGTGGTTAAGATGTGTTTCTTGAATGCAGAAGAATGTTCGGTTATGTTTATGCATCCACTCAGTTAGTCTGTGTCTCTTTATTGGAGAATTGAGATCATTGACGTTGAGAGATATTAATGACCAGTGACTGCTAAGTCTCTTTATTTTTGCTGTTTGGTACAGTTGAGATTTTGTGAGGTTGTGATTTTGCGATGGTGTAGTTATCTATTTCCTATGTAGTTTTGGTTGTAGTGTGGCCCTTTTGGGTGGAGTTTTCCTTCTAGTAACTTCTGTAAAGCCGGATTTGTGGCTAGGTACTGTTTGAATTTGTTTTTGTCAAGGAATGTCTTGTTTTCTCTGTCAATGGTTATTGATAGTTTTGCTGGATATAGTAATCTTGCCTGGCATCAATGTTCTCTTAGGGTTTGCAAGACCTCTGTCCAGGCCCTTCTGGCTTTCATGATTTCTACTGAGAAATCGGGAGTAATTCTTATAGGTTTGCCATCATGTTACTCGGCCTTTTTCTCTTGCCGCTTTTAACATTTTTTCCTTGATCTGTATATTTTGTGCTTTTATTATTATGTGGTGGGAAGATTTTCTTTTCTGGTCTATCCTATTTGGTGTTCTATAGCCCTCTTGTATGCTCATATGCATCTCCTTCTTCAAATTAGGGAAATTTTCTTCTATGATTCTGTTGAATATATTTTCTGGGCTGTGGAGTCGGTTGTCCTCTCTTTCCTCAATACCTATTATTCTCGAGTTTCATCTTTTCATAGTGTCTTTGATTTCTTGGATGTTCATTGTCAGGAACTTTTCAAATTTAGCATTTTCTTTGGTGGTTGTTTCGAGTTCTATGAGTGTATCTTCAAGTCCCGATATTCGTTCCTCCATTTCTTGCATTCTGTTAGATAAGGTCACCTCTGAGATGTTTGCTTTCTTTTCTGATGCCCCTCGATGACGTTTTTCTTCTGTGTGTTCCTTTATCATAGCTTCCATTTTTATCTTCAGGTCTTGAACTGTTTTAATGATTTCCTTCATCGGGTTATTTGTATTTTTCTGAAATTCTTCAAGTGCCTCTTTGTATGATTCTTTTAAATCTTCAGCCCTCTTGTTTGCCTCCTCCTGCAGTTGTTTACAGATTTTATTTGTTTCTTTCATTATCATCTTCCTTACTAAAGACTTGAAGTCATTTTCTTGTATATCAATTGCTGTAGGGTTCACCAGGTTGTTGTTATTGGGATTGCTTGGATCTGGAGATGCCAAACTGTTTTGGTTTTTGTTAGCATTCTTTCGCTGTCCTCTTGTTATTTTGGTGACTCTGATATTAGGAGGTAGTTTGTACTGACCTTCCCTGATTGAGAGTCGATAGTTGATGACTGATTATAGGTCGGGTGTCCTTGCCTGTGGGGATCAGGGAGTATTTCCCTGGAACAGGCAGGTGATTCGGTTTCCACTCCTGGAGATTTTTCTCTACACCTTAGGCTCCAGGCTGCGTCAGGCAAAGTAGGTTTCTGTTTGGGCCCTTTCGCCTTACTGCTGTAATTCAGATCAGCAGTTTGGGGATCTAGAATAAGGTCAGCACACAAGCTCTCTGGTTGTGTAGGTTCATCCTAGCTGTCACTTTGTAGCCAAGACCCCGGGTAGATCAGATCTTCTGGGTTGTAGCTGTCTTTTAGCTCTGCCTCTATACTCTGTAGAAGTGTCCAGCCTCTCCCAGGATTTTGGAAGTTCTTGCCGGTTCTGCAGGAGCTGACTCAGCTAGGTTCTGTCTGTTGCAGAGTACAGGATCAGTGCTTGGCAGGCCTGAGACAATACGGTTTCAGCCCACTGGCAGTATCCAAGGAGGCAGCAATTTCCATGCCCCTGTAAGCCGGGATGTTCAGAGATCTCTGTAGGTCAGCAATTAGACACTGCAAGCGCTACCCACATCTCCTGATATCATGGGAGGCCCTGCCATGCCTGCGCGAGTTGACCCAGCTAGGTTCTGTCTTTTGGGGAGTGCCGGCTCAGTGCCAGCAGCCGGGCGGCTGGAGACAATATGGATTCAGACCGCTAGCGGTACTCTCAGGTATCTTCTCTTTGCGCCAGTGAAGGCCAGGACACTCCGAGATCCCTTTAGGTCAGCAATTAGACACTGTAAGCATGGCCCACATCTCCCGATATCGTGGGAGGTCCTGCTGGGCCTGTGGGAGTAGTCCAAGCTGGTTTCTAACTGCCCCTGTTTGCAGGGTCAGTCAGTTGTGTCTGGCTTTAGATTGGGCCCAGGACAGTCTGCGAGCTGCAAGGCCGCTCTAGCTGTTTTTGGTGAGTCTTGCTGCCTGTGTTTCCACTCAGCTTAGGCGGGCAACCTCTGCCATTTGGCGTGGTGTGGATGGAGGGATCCAAGGGCAGTTTCACCCTATTTTCTGAGACTCCTCACGCTGGGGGCTCCGGAAAACCCCCTCCCCAAACAAGGAGTTTAGGTGTTATGTGCCGGCTGCAGCTCGCATGTGGATTCTGTTCCAGAGTTTGGGGAGTGCGTTTAGCACCTCCGGGCTGTTGCTTGTTCCTGAGGTTAGACCCACTGGCGGTCTGCGGAGTTTGGAGCCCCACTCACCTACAGTTCTCAAGATCCAACAGTCTGTAGCTCCATTCACATCCCTGGTCTCCTCAGAGTAGATCAGATACGTGCATACTGGTCGACACCATCTTGGAATCCCCCTGGATCTGTACCTTTTATAGTCGAATTTTTTATTCAGTTACTTTATAGCCTAAATAGGTAATTGACTCTCCTCTTTGTATTTTTTCTGCAGCAATCTGTAATCCCCAGCATGGCAGAATTCCTTGTATTTCCTTAAACATTTTTTCTAAAACATTAGAATCAGAATCAGCCAACAAAATATCATCCATGTAATGGTAAATGATAGATTGTGGAAACTGCCCATGAATTATTTCTAATGGATATTGCACAAAATATTGACATAAACTTGGGCTATTCGGTATTCTCTGTGGGAAGTACCTTCCAATGATATCTCTTCATTGGACCACTACTCTTCAGAATCAGTACTGAGAAAACAAACCTTTCCCTATCCTCATGCAAAGGTATTGTGAGAAAACAATCTTTTAAATCAATTAGTACTATAGGCCAAGATGTAGGTAATAAGGCAAAGGAATTCCAGGCTGTACAGAACCCATTGGTTCAAATACTTTATTTACTGCTCTCAAACCCATTGTCATCCTCCAGCTGCCTGACTTCTTTTTTTTACAACAAACACAGGAATTCCAGGAGCTGGTGGATTCTTCTATATGCTGAGCCTCCAGCTGCTCTTGTACTATATGGTGAAGCGCCAGCAATTTTTCTTTTGTTATGGGCCATTGCTCCTGCCATACAGGTCTGTTTGATTCCACTTTAGGGGCAAGGCTGTTGGTACATCAGCAGTGGCCCCTCTTACAAATTTGGATACTCTATACCTGAGAAGTTCTGAGTTTGGACAATGGGTATAGCTTATGGTTGCTTCTGATTACTCATATTAACATTGTCCCTAGAAGCATCTATCATTTCACCCCTAGTTTCATCATTGTTTATCTCTGTATTTGCAGGAATATTAATCTGAGTACCTCATTGTTGTAAGAGATCCCTTCCCCATTTATGGGTACATCAGCCACATAGGGTCTCAGCTTTCCTGTCTGCCCTTCTGATCTCAAACACTTAAGCCACCGCACAGTTTTATTTGAGATAATTTACCACTTCCTATCATTTCTGTATAAACCTTTTGAAGTGGCCAATTTGGATTCCAATACTTTTGAGAAAGGATCGAGACATCTGCTTCTGTGTCCACCAAACCTTCTATTTCAACACCATTGATTTGTGTAATTAGGTCTCTGATCATTAACCATTGTTTGCCAGAACATGTGTCCCTGTACTTCCAAATGCACCTGTTCTATCTCCTGGAGCGGCTTTGCCCTTAATGTAAGGAAACAGTAACAGTTGTGCGATTCTATCCCCTGCATTAATTTGCATCTCCTTCTTTGCACACACCAAGATTTTTATTTCCTCTTTACAATCCCCATCTATAAC
The DNA here is from genome assembly GCF_903995435.1 of Acomys russatus. Lineage (NCBI taxonomy): Eukaryota > Metazoa > Chordata > Mammalia > Rodentia > Muridae > Acomys > Acomys russatus. Next base: position 30,985,639 of record NC_067138.1, read on the forward strand.
ACCAGGATGCACAATAAGACCTTAAGTCAACCCACTTCTTCCCAGAATTATTCTTACTGTGCCTGAAGGCAAAGGACTATGAACACCAGTACTTAATAAGAGACTCATCTGAGGCAAGATCCAAGGCTGCACTGCCTTCAGTAGCGGGCATTAGGTCACTAATACCTAAATGCCGCTTCCCTACAAGTCCATTACTTCTGGACTGGCCAGAAAAATCCAGCTAGTATTGTTAGCAGGTCCCTGAGCTGATAGCCCCCTCCTGCCATTTCCCATTGGCAAGATTTTACCTTGCACATCTTTTAGATTGACAATCCCTAGACAATGTTTTCCTTTCCCACAGTGGCTACAGTACCCTCGAAGTCTTGGCACCTCATTACCATTATGGCCAGAAGCTCCTTGTTCTCTCTTACGAGGTATATTTTCTTCCAGGTTATTGCACTGGTTATTCTGAGGTCTAGAACCTTACCTCTACAATTTCTTTGTACGTTATCAATTTTACCACAATTAAAACATCAGGTGTTATGACATCTAGGACCTCTGGCTATAGCTTGTCTTACAATATTGTTTTGTTACTCCTGAGAGTTAATATTAACTGTCTCTCTTACCCGTTCATCTAATGGAGCTCCTCTTTCCTTTAATGATCTAAATGCCCTCTTACATTCAGTATTTGCATTCCCATAAGCCATAATCAGCTTCAGTGCCTGTCTCATCTCAGAATCTGGTATCGCTCTATCCAGAGCAGATCCCAATCTCTGCAAAAATTCTGTGAAGGCTTCCCTAGACCCTTAAAATACCTTAGTAAATGGAATGGTTGAATTACCAGGTTCTTCTACTAGCTCCCAAGCTCTTAAGGCTGCAACACAACATTGTTCAATCACTCTATCCTCAAACTGAACTTGTTCTCTTAAGTCAGCATTTTGCCCTTCGCCATACAATTAATCTTTAGCAATATTTATCTACCTTGTCCTATTTTCTTGTTCTGTTCTCATGGCCTCAGTTCACCACTAGGATAACCATTGTAATTGTTGCACCACTTCTTTTTTTTTTTTTTTTAATTATATGATACATTTTATTTAATTTGGGTATATACAAAATATTATCACTATTTTATGTAATCCATATAGAAAATTAATGAAGCATTTTAACCAGCCTGCAAAAGCCTGTGCATATTTTACATTTAAAACAGATTTCAGTGTTTCCATACAGATGCTGAATTTTCTTTCTTTTTTTTTTTAATTTATTCTTGTTACATCTCAATGTTTATCCCATCCTTTGTATCCTCCCATTCCTCCCTCCCCCCCCCCCGCCATTTTCCCATTATTCCCCTCCTCTATGACTGTTCCTGAGAGGGATTACCTCCCCCTATATATTCTCATAGGGTATCAAGTCTCTTCTTGGCTACCTGCTGTCCTTCCTCTGAGTGCCACCAGGTCTCCCCGTCCAGGGGACATGGTCAAATGTGAGGCACCAGAGTACATGTTGCACCACTTCTAATACCACTGAAACCAGATTTTTCCAATCTTAGGGAATAAGTGTATGCTGTATGGCCCAGTTATTCAACATTTGTGCAATGAACGCCAAGTGCATTCCATACCTGACAACAGATTCCTTAAAATGTTCTCAATCCAACATATTTATTGGATGCCATGCCATCTCATCATAAGCAGCAGCACCATTTTGAGCAGGCACGTGTCTTATCAAAACTGAAACTGTCTGAGTGACTCTGTAGGGTTCTTCCATTGGATCATTTTTCTCCAAAGACCTTTTTGTTTGTCTGCCTTCCTGTTTCTCTACTTTCTGTCTGTCTTCATCCTTTTTTACCAAAGGTGCTTTCTGCCTTTGTGTCCCTTCAATTTTTCTTCCTGGACTTTCCTAGTCTGCAATTCTTTCCAAAAGGATAGAACTTACTGACACTTCTGGTTTTCCTATCTTATCCGCCTTTCTTCTAATCCTTCTAGGAATGAGATACAATAAAAGGACAAGGAAAAAACAGAAAATGCCCTCTTAAGTATAAAGCAGGAAAGTTTTGCAATGCCAGTTGCAATTTTGCTGATACACTGAAACATTTCTATATCTTCGAAATTTGAGTCTTCCTTCTCACCATTAGAAATTGCAGAGACCATCATACCCCATGTTGAGCACCACTTGTTGGCACTGGTTCTGTAACAATTAAACTTCATTATGAATTTATTAAACAAAGGTATCTTTCTTATAACCCGACTGTCCTAAACAGGAGGTAAAAGAGGTTAAGGAGAACAAAAATGAAACTTTCTGGGTATCAGTTTCATGGGGCAAATAATCCCTTAGCATGATTATTCAGATTTCTCCTGTACCCAACAGAAGTCGTCCACACACTCCTCATCAAACTGCAGCCACTTCGGTGCTCCCCATTCCCCAAGGTCCTTTTTGCAATATAATACCCCACCCCACCCGGAGCAGACCCTGTCTTTTGTCTTAGGCTGAAACTTTCTCTCTGAGTCTATCTACGATCTTTATCTCAGTGGGGTCTCAGTAGGGTCAAGCCATCCAAGACTACTTTCACCTTGGGACCAGCCTAAGACAAGGTCACATTCCTTCCACAATCTCCCAGCTGGCCAATGGATGCTCGTCTTTGTGCAAACTCCAAAGTCAGGTCATACACCCTCTGCCCGAGCACTTTCACAATCTCATCCACAGAAGCTGCCTCAGGCCAAAAGCCCCAATGGCCCTTTGCTAGGAATACCCAGAAGCATGACTGAAAAGTAAATGTAGAGTCTTCTACTCATGCCATCTGGAGAGAAAGAATCCTGGAGGGATGGAGAGTTTATTTGCCTTTATAAGTTAAGAGATGGGAAAGGTTGTGGGAAGAGAAAATAAGAGTAAGTGACCCGAAAGTTAGTTTTTGGATTTGCAAGTTGTTAATGCCTGGCTGCGGCTCTGAAGAGGTTCGGGGTAGGGTCTCTGGTGTTGGATGCAGATGCCCTTTCAGTTTGCTTTATCTTTTGGGTGGCCAGAGCAGATGGCTCAGGTAACTGATCAGAATTGAAAGGAGGAAGAAGAAAAGGGAGCCCAAGGTTTCTTCTCTAGGGACTGGCTATACTGTGGCGGTGGAGGAGAATTTAAACTGACCACAAGTTTCCTATGGCTGAGGTTTTAAAAGTAGCTTCTAGCTAGAAACTGCATGGGGGTCGTAAAAGGAGGCTCTTTGATCTGTAGATAGGCCTCCTTGAGATCTCCAGTAAGCCAATGTAAACTTAGGCTTATTGGTCATAGAAGGCTGATGGCCCTGAGTCTGCTAACTTATTTGCAAATCTACAGGGAAATAAATAAGAAAGAGATAGAAAATAAACCACTCACACACATACATTCAAGAGAAAAGGTGGGTGAGATTAGACATCTTGACTTCAACTGAAGTCAGGTTTCCCAATCTCAACACATACATTGAAGAGAAAAGGAGCAAGAGAAAAGATGGATGAAGTCAGACATGTTAACTTTAACTGAAGCTAAGTTTCCCAGTTTCAGCACTGTTTATTGTAAATGGCCATACTTAAACTTCTGAGAAAAGGGTATTACCTTATAGTCGAAAAAAGGCAATCAGGAAAACCGATGAATTCTGAAATACAACAGGTTATATGTTTTAAATCTAAACATTTATTATCTAAGTATCCGTTACATAAGTTCACAGTGAATTCAGAGTGACAAGGCCTAAAAGTTACAAGAATATATGACTTACCAATTAGGACTGACCAAACTATACATTATCCAGCTATCTCTTAGTTCATTATGAACTCAGGGCAATAATTTTATCTGTCTTTCATTTTAAGATAGAGTAAATTCAGACATCTCTAGGTAGCTTTATTCCATTTAGGTTCATGGAAAGTTTAAACAAACTTGCCTGTATTTATGGTGAAATACTAGGATTCGTGGTACCACTGCAGTGAAGGCTTATCTGAAGCCACAAATCTGCTACAAGGCTATCCTTAGTGAGGCATCTGGAGGTACACAAAGGTATTTATTACAGCCATACACTAACTTTAATTTTTTTTTAATATTTTATTAATTTATTCATATTACATCTCAATTGTTAGCCTATCCCTTGTATCCTCCCATTCCTCCCTCCCTCCTGCTTTCCCCCTGTTCCCTTCCCCTATGTCTGTGACTGAGGGAGACCTCCTCCCCCTATATATGCTCATAGGGTATCAAGTCTCTTCTTGGTAAGCTGCTATCCTTCCTCTGAGTGCCACCAGGCTTCCCCAACAAGGGGACGTGGTCAAAAATGGGGTACCAGAGTTCATGTGAAAGTCAGTCTCCACTCAACGGTGGAGAATATCCTGTCCATCGGCTAGATCTTGGTGTAGGGGTTTGATGCTGACTGCACGTATTGTTCTTGGCTAGTGTCATGGTTTGAGCAGATCTCCCAGTCATAATGTTCTTCTTTTAGGTTTCTAGGACCCTCTGGATCCTTCTATTTCCCCATTCTCCCATGCTTCTCTCACCTAAAGTCCCAATAGGATGTCCTCCCCTCTGACCCACTTTCCTGGTAAGTGAAAACTTTCATGGGACATGCCCCTTGGGCTAGTCTCTAGATATAAGTGAGTATATAAGTTCTGTTTCTGGGTGAACTCACTCATTATGATAATTTCTAGTTCAATTCATTTGTCCACAATTTTCTGGAATTCCTTGTTTTTAATAGCTGAATAGTATTCCATAGTGTAAATGTACCACAGTTTCTTTATCCATTCTTCTACTGAAGAACACTTAGGTTGTATCCATGTTCTGGCTATTATGAATAAAGCTGCTATGAACATGGTTGAGCATATGTCCCTGTTGTGTGGTGGAGCATTTTCTGGGTATATTCCAAGGAGTGGAATAGCTGGGTCTTGAGGAAGCCCAGTTCCCATTTTTTTCTGAGAAAGGGCCAGATAGATTTCTAACTAACTTTAACTTCTAAAACTGTTTGAGTCAAATCAGGAAATCCACAATCAGGGATTGATTCATCTGAATAACAAACAGTACATCTTCAACAAAAATCCTATAGGAACTTAGCTCAATCAGAGCTGGTCAATACCCAGAAAGTAACAGTTCACACCAATGCCAGATGTTTATTTTTGGTTTTTGAGACAGAGTTTCTCTATGTAATCTTGGCTGTCCCGGACTCGCTTTGTATACTGAGGTGGCCATGAATGTAGTCCTTGTCCTGGACTCACTTTGTAGACCAAGCTGGCCTTAGACTCACAGTGATGCACCTGCCTCTGCCTCCCTGGGTGCTGGGATTATAGGCATGCACCATCATGCCCAGCTCCAATGCCAGATTTTAGATAGATGCAGCAGTGCACAATTGATAGGGTAGTTAGAGGTTGGAAGCAATTCCAGGTACATCATGGTACAGACTTTGCAAATACCGGATCACTTCCAGAGATCTCTCATTCCTACTGTACTTCCCCAAATCAATGACTGATGACAGCATGTCAGAGGCTGGAAGCAGTTTGGGGGTGCATCACGGTACAAGACCTTGCAAATACCAGATCACCATCTAGACACCCCACATGCCTAGTGAGCTCCCTTAATAGGGTGGCTCTTCGCACAAATATGGAGCTCAGCAGCACATAAACACATATGCAGGGTGCCCATCCCCGAGTTGTTAGGTCTAATTTCTTTGACAGGTATACTATGGGTGCAAAGGAAGGTCCTAACTGATGACCTAACACCCCAAGAGCATATCCCTCTTTTTGTGTTACATGGAGAAAGAAGGATGGATTAGGTATGGGAGGTGTAAAGCAGTGGCCCTGAAGGAGAACCTGTTGAAGCTTTTGAAAGGCTTGGTTTGGTAAGGGGTTCATGTGAGGGGCCTAGGGCTACCTCCTATAGGGTGTGGGCAAGGAGGGAAAAGAGAGGGATCCAGGAGCATAGGAAATTAGCCATTCCTAAGAATGATAAAAATCTCCTCTTTAGTAGAGGGGACTGCTAGAGACTGGATTAGGTATTTTCTATCTTAAGATAATAGCTTTATTGGTTGGGTAATTGTTAGTCCCAAGTAGGTGACCTGAGGTGTGGACCATTGGACCTTAGAAGATTAGACTCTGTAGCCTCAGCTAGACAGGAAATTTAGAAGGGCAAAAGTTTTAGTTTGGCTAATTTGTACGGATGGACTAGAGAGGAGAAGGTCATCTACATACTATATACGTTTAGATTCAGGGAGACATCAGGAAAGTAGGTTAGGGCCCAACCAAAGGTGTGGGCTGTCGCAGAACCCCTGGGGTAAAACAGTCCAGGTAAGTTGGGTAGAGCAGTGGGTATCAGGGTCAGTACAAGTGAAAGCAAACGTTTTGTGACTGGGTGTCGAAGGGGGATAGAGAAAAACTCATCCTTAAGATCCAGGACTGAGAAATGCGGGGGTCTGTGAGGGGGTAATGCAAAGCAGCATGTAAAAATTAGCCATGGCAGGATAGAGAGAAACAACTGCAGAAGTGAAGAGCCATGAACTAGGTGGTAGGTTTTTCATTTGGGCTTAACTGCAAGTCTAGAGGTGTTAAAGGGGGAAGAAGAGTTTTTCTTAAGAGGTCAGAGATTATAGGCTTAATTAAGTCCCCTGAGGCTCTGAAGAGAGAGTGGATACTGAGCTAAGGGTGATAGACCAGGTAGGGTCCTGTAGTTAGATGACAACAGGGGAATGGTGCTTAGCGACAGAAGGGTTTTGGACATTCCAGACTTGGGAGTCCACCTTAGAAGCTGACAAAGGAAACAATAGGTTGGGTAGTTAGGAAAAGGAGGATGGGCTGCTGGTAAGTATGACATCAGGGGGATGAGAGAGAACAAAGTATTGGGTCTCTTACGCAGGCAGGTAAGGCTGGAATGGGAGGAGACTCGCTTCTGCCATTTTCTCGCCCCGGGGCCTGAGCGGGATGATGAGTGTTGACAACCCAGCCTCTGACCACCGGAGGAAGCAAGGTCTCAAGTTTATTGTGACAGGTTTCTCTTATATAGAGTATAGGGAGTGGGCGGGCTCGTACCATGCTGAGTCATTCCTATGTGGAAGTATTTACCAGAGACTGTTGCTGAAACTCGAGCCAGGTGGTCCTGTTCTCAAGGACTCAGAGGGCTGACAGATTCGGCCATAGGGCCCAACAGCGAAGGAAACAGAGGTTCTCACTTTGGCTAGAAGATCCCTTCCCAATAAGGGGATGGGACAGGTTGGCACAACTAAAAAAGAATGTGTGAAAGGAACACACCTGAAAATGCAATTGAGTGGTGTGGTATGGCAAAGTTGGTAAGGCTGTCCCCCTTCCCTGACAGTAGTGAAATGAGAGACGTGAGCCCCCAAAACACTACCAGGATCAAGTAAGTGGCTCCGGTGTCCAAAAGGAAGAAGACAGGTCACCCTGATACCATGATGACTATCCATTGCTCCCTGTTAGAGATGGCAGTGGCTGGGACAAGGGAGCCTGGGCACCTTCAGACATCCATGGCCAGTTAGTTCTAGGAGATCTACTGGAGGGCAATCTGGGAGTGAGTGATGTCTCTATGCCACAGGGGAGATGGGAACAATCAGCAGCCCAATGTCCCTGTTGATGGCATTTCAGACATGGCCCCGGTGGCCTTCAAGGGTTAGAATAGGCCCTGGCCCACTCACTTTGTAGAGAAGGCTGGCCTGGACCTCACAGAGATCCACCTCCCTTTGCCTCTCGAGTGCTGGGATTATAGGCATGCACCACCACACCCAGAAATTCTTTCATGAAAATAGAGGAATTAGAAGTATAGATAGGATCCCAGTCTTTTTTCTACTTGAGAGAGTTCACTTAATGAGAAAGGGACATGCACCCTGACGAGGCCATCCACCCGGGCAACCTCCCAAAAAGGAAGAACTGAGTCTGGTTTAGGCTGAATGGGGGAAGGAAAGGGGGCTTTCACTGTAGAGAGTAGGGGAGCAGTAAAAGCCACTGGTGGGGTAAAAGTAGGTGCCAGAGTAGGACAATTAGAGTGGCCTGTTGCTGGAGGAGGAGGTGGGGAGGTGACAAAGCTAGAGAGGAAGAGTGAGTTGTGGGTTGCACCTGGTAGGAAGGGGCTCGTAACAGGGTCAAGAGTAGCACAAGATTCCTCTGGTTGAGACTTCCTAGCTAGAAGGAGCTGAGTGGTGGAACAGGAAGAACAGAGGGAAGGTTTGGAGCAAAGAAAAGAGAAAGTTTGAACATAGGGAACTTCCATTTACCCAATTGCTGGCAGTAATTATAAAGGTCCTGTATAATACTGGGATCTAGAGTGCTGTTAGGTGGCCATTTGGGTCCATTATCTGAAGGATATTGGAGCCAAGTTGTTTTGCAGAGGTATGTAAGCTTAGAAGCCCTTAAAGCGTGTACTAGATGTAGGGGATCTGAAGTTCTCCAGAAGGCATCCCAGTGGGAAGCCTGGAGGAACAGATGAAGATGCTGTTCCATAGGTGAAAATAGGAGTCAAAAGACCTGTGCCAAAGGTGTCCCAAAGGCACAGTTCACCTAATGAATCGCATGTGCTGGTCAGAGACCAGGGCATATTTGCCAGATAGAAATAGCTCGCCTAATACTAAGATTTGTGGTGGTGGGACACAGATGGGACAGTGCTGGTAGAAGAGAAAAATCTCACTCAGGGGAAAAGGTTCCAATGAAGATTGGTGAAAAAGGCCATGACAGTCATAGTCATAAAAACCATGGCCAAGATTATTCCACCTCCAAAGTTATCAGAGGGTGCTGGACAACCAATAGTCCCTTGGGCCCAGAGGAGCATTTATGCCAACCAGGAAGGGGCAGCTCACCAATCAAGCCAGTTGCGTGTAGGAATTTAGCAATCAAGTAGCCAGAAAGTTAGCCTGTGGCAGGCAGACCAGGAATAGGGTCCTGCCATGGCTTCAGCCCAGTATGGGAGAGCAAGAGGCGCCAGGATAGCTATGGAGTCATGGCACCAAATGTAGGGGTTTAGGCAGCGGAACTATACAGTAGAATCCATAAAGTCACACCATGCAACAGGTCTCACGTGGGATGCTTATTAAGGGAGTAGACATAGACTTTCTGGGTAAGGGTGGCAGGAAAGAGAAATGGGCAAGGAAGGGAACAGCTCCTTTTATAAGGTGATGCAGTATATGCACAGGGAGAGGACATGTGACTCATGGTGACAGTGGAAGTGTGTCACGTGCTGGCGACTGGTGATGATGTGTTGTCAAGTCCATAGAGCTGCGCATGGAGGTGCCTAATCACTAACACCCAAGCTTTGACTGCTGTTGTGCCTGTGCCTTTTTCTTGCTTAGGTTGTTTGCTGTTCCTCTTCAGAAGGTGAGATATGGCTGTTCTGACATTTTGGTCATTCTGGTGTTCTCATGCGCCTTTTCTCAGCTGGGGCTGCTTCCTCTCCTCTTGAGAAGGTGTACTGTGACCTTCCTATGCTTTGCAGGCTGTTCTGTGCCTGCATCATCTCTCAGCTGGGGAAGCTTCTTCATTTCCCAAAGCTGTGCTTCCATATTTCCAAGATCTAGTCATGCCTCTGCTCTTTGGTGTCTTTTCAGCAGTTATTTCTTCTCTGTGATTATCTGGCTTAACAAATTGAAACACAGCCTTGTCCTTCCTTAATGAGGCAGTCCACACAGGCCTGCACAGTTTGCTGGAGATTCTCATTCACAGGGCATGGGCCTAAGTGGTCAGATAGGTGCTGAACTTTCTGTGGATCCATTTAGGGGCCACAATCTCCATGTTTCTTTATACAGACACAGACTTCATTCACTATCCAATGATATCCTCTTCTGCTTTATTTTTCTTCTAGGCCCATTGTCAGGTCTGTCTCTCTTCCTGTCTCCTGACAAAAGGCATGTCATCACTTTCTAAAGACTATTCATGACTGTTTACATATTATCTGATCATGTAGGTTCTCTCCACAAAGTCTTAGCTCCCTCCAAACCCTCTCCAGCACTCACCTGCTCTTTGGGTGCCTGAGCAAGGGACACTAGACTCTTTCTGCCAGGGCTAATAAAGTGCCATGCCTGTCTTCTCCCAGCAATTGTCCCAGCAGTCGATCCCACTCCTCCTGGTTGGCTAGAATGTGTTCTGTAGGTGATCTAGGGGTCTTGGTTGTTGTAACAAAGAGAGCTGGGGTTTTTGTCTTGTTGTCTTTGAAACAGGGCCTTTCTGTATAGTCCCTGGCTGTTCTGAAGTTATTACTTAGACCATGCTGGCCTCAAACTGGCAGAGCTCTCTCTGCCCCTACCTCCTGAGTACTGGGATAAAAGGCTGGTGTCACCTGGGACTCTTACTACAAGATCTCTGTGGAGAATTCTTCTTAGTCATATAGAAAAAAAAAATTAAGAAAGGCTTCAGAATCTTCTCACAGCACAGACCCTGCCCTATTTCTTTTCCTTTGTTAAATAAAATGTGGGTAACAGTTGCAGTTCAAAAGATTACCAAAGCCATCTATGGGTACATGTGCCTGATCCTACCACTTCAGACCTAAGGGAAGATCACTGTGACCTGGGGGCCAGCCTGGGCTACAGTGTGAAACTGCCTTTAAAAAAGAGAGAGAGAGAAAAGGATATCAGATAAGTTACCTTTCAGATAGAGCAAAACTCTATCAGTAGATAGAGCAAGGGTGAGGACCAGAGATCACATGCCCATGTGATCATTTACATGATCTATGTAAATCCCAGCAGGCATTGTAGCCACGTATACTCTCAGCATGGGGCAGACAGAGATGCTATCTGGGACAGGGGGTCTAGCTAGACTAGCAAAATGGGATAGTTCCAGGACCAGCAAGGGGCCCTTCTTCAATAAATAAAGAGCAATCAGGAAAGCATGTGGTCAACTTTAGGCTTCCATGCACACACATGGGTATGCATACTCGTGTGACACACACACATGCAAAAAAATTAAAAGTGGAAAAATTAATGCCTTAACCACTGTAAGCAAAAGGGCATTACCTGTTTCTAAAACAGGGAAAATATCCAAACGTTATGAAATAATTTGAATTTTTCTCGTAGCTTTTTCATCAGCTATATGGAGTACCAACAATGCAAATGCAAAAGGCATAACTGTAGGTTTTGTGTATAATAGTCTTCCAAAGGACAGAAGTATGCATTAGGACAGAGAATTGAATGCCCACATGGATGACCAGTACTTCAGTATAGGCTTTATTGAGAATCCATTTACACTGTAGTCACTGTAACTTTTAAAAAGTATGATCATTACAAAACAAGGTGGCTACAATGAGTAGTTAGACAAGTGTCTGAAAGCAGTTGTTTTAAATGATTATGTAATTTTAAGAAGTTTGCAGTATCTGCTTACAAATGTTTTCATTGAAACTCATTGAATATGTTTTTCTAGTTATCCTTGATGTGTAGTGTTGGCATATATTATTTAAATTTTATATTGCTTTTCTTTTTCTCCCTTTACTCCAGTCCCTTCCAATACCCCAAGAGCAGGTTATTTCCTGGATTATCTCAGATTGTATTCTCTTCAAAGCTTGGATCTCTGTTTTAATAGCCTTAGGCACACCAGTGTAGGAGAAGGCAGACAAGCAATGGGCAATAACATTTTTTATAGCTTCTCCAGACTGGAGAGAACCAAGTGTGTGTCCAGAATAGTTATCTCTGATGATGTGAACATATTTTAACTTTCCAACCCTTTTCCTGGCAGATACCCTCCCTGTAGCATTTATTGGTGATTACTTCATTTGGACTACACATCATAACCCCCCATTTGTCCTAGGATGTCCCTTCCCCATAGATTTACTGGCAATCCTTCCAGTATATATGGCATAAGTGCCTTGATTCCCTTCCAGATCTTTCCATGTGAACAGATCAGTGTTCTCTCAGGGTTTTGAGATTGACCAATTCCTCTTAAGCTGGTAATGGTGGGGTTTTTAGTCCAATGGGCAGGCCAGTGTTGTCTACAAATGGCAGTGACATCTGCTGCTGTGTCTGTAAGGCCCAAAAATGCTTTTCGATTTAGAAAAAGCTTTAACTGGGGGCATTCTTTACCTATTGGTGTACCCAATAAACATTTGAAGACCCAAATCCTTGATTTCCTCTGTGCCTCCTAGCAGCTTTGTTGGGTAATTGAGGCATGGCAATTAACATTAACACTGTTTAGGTTGAATTACGGAAATGCCAGTAGGCGAGCTAGTCATAGTTTTTATTTCTCCAGTATAATCAGAGTCAACAACTCCTGGTGCTACATGTAATCCTTTTATAACGTTACTGCTTCTTCCCACAATTAGTCTCATCATCTTTAAACTCCAGTAGGTAAGGCTTATATTCCAACTTTAGGGGTTAATACTGTGTGGTTTGAGGGACTGAGGTCCAATCCTGCGCTTCCTGGGGTTGCTCTGACAAGTTGTAAAATGGATTTGTGGGGCTCTGAGGAACAAATTTCATTGCCCCATAGACTTGTTTTGGGTTCTTGGGAGCCTGGGGCTGGCCCCAATTCCCATTTCCCTGCCACTCAGGCAAAGGCTGCCTTTGAGAGTCAGTTGGAGATTTACACTTATTAACCCAATGTTTACCCCACTTTCAGTGAGGACAAATTTTTAAATAATATATTTTATTAATTTATTCATATTACATCTCAATTGTTATCCCATCCCTTGTATCCCCTCATTCCTCCCTCCCGCCCATTTTCCCCTTACTCCCCTCCCCTATGACTGTGACTGAGGGGGACCTCCTCCCCCTGTATATGCTCATAGGGTATCAAGTCCTTCCTCTGAGTGCTGCCAGGCCTCCCCATCAAGGGGACGTGGTCAAATACGGGCACCAGAGTTCATGTGAAAGTCAGTCCCCACTCTCAACTGTGGAGAACGTCCTGTCCATTGGCTAGATCTGGGTAGGGGTTCGAAGTTTACTGCACATATTGTCCTTGGCTGGTGCCATAGTTTTAGCAGGGCCCCTGGGCCCAGATCCGCCCATCATAATGTTCTTCTTGTAGGTTTCTAGGCCCTTCTGGATCCTTCTATTTCCCCTTTCTCCCATGCTTCTCTCACCTAAAATCCCTCCCCTCTGACCCACTTTCCTGGCAAGTGAAGAATACTACTCAGCTATTAAAAACTATGAATTCCCGAAATTTGTGGACAAATGGATTGAACTAGAAGTAAGGACAAATTTTAAGAGTAGTTTTATTACCCTAGAGCTGCCAGCCAGCAGTTGTTTTGGGTTCTACAGGAGCGCAGCATCTGTTAGGGAACCCAGGAGTGCTTGCCCCTGCACTCACTCATTCGTGCTTCTCTCTCTCTCTCTCTCTCTCTCTCTCTCTCTCTCTCTCTCTCTCTCTCTCTCTCTCTCTCTCTCTTTCCCTCTCTCCCTCTCTCCCTCTCTCCTTCTCTCCCTCTCTCCCTCTCTCCCTCCCTCTCTCCCTCTCTCCCTCCCTCTCTCCCTCTCTCCCTCTCTCTCTCTCCTCTCCTCTCTCTCTCTCTCTCTCTCTTCTCTCTCTCTCTCTCTCCTCTCTCTCTCTCTCTCTCCTCTCTCTCTCTCTCTCTCTCTCTCTCTCTCTCTCTCTCTCTCTCTCTCTCCTCCTCTCTCTCTCTCTCTCGTCCTCCCTCTCTCTCTCCTCATCTCTCTCTCTCTCTCTCTCTCTCTTCTCTCTCCTCTCTCTCTCTCTCTCTCTCCTTTTTCTTTCTTTTCTGGGTGACCTGAGATTGATCTGCTTGTGGCGCTGAATGTGGGGTCTACAGCCTACAGATGGCAGTGGGTTGGCTGTCCCAGCTAGTTCTGTGCACTAGAGGGTACAAGAACAGCCTGCCTGCCAGTTGTTTTGGGTCCTACAGGCATGGGGAGCTAGCTGTTAGGGAGCCCAGTGACTTTTCTGGGTGACCTGAGATCATTTCCGCTTGTGATCCTGACTGTGGGATTTGCTCAGTGCTAAAATGCACAGATACTGGTTTTGCAGACTCAAGCTAGATCTGAGCACTGGGGATACAAGAACATCCCGCCAGCCAATTATTTGGGGTCCCGCAGGCACACCAGGACTGTTAGGGAACCCCAGGTGCTCTCTTTGTGGCTTTTCTGAGTGGCTTGAGATCAGTTCCACTTGTGATCCTGACTGTGTGGTCTGCTCAACACTATGGCCTACAGACATGGGTGGTTTGGCTGTCCCCAGCTATTTCTGTGCACTAGGGAGTGCACAGAGCTGCTTACCAGCAGGGGGTGTGGCACTAGCCTTTGGAGGCAGTGCCCCCCGACCCCCACCCCCCACCACCCCCGTTTCTGCAGGAACTGGGCACTTTGCGGTTTTGCCTGGTGGCCAGAGGCTGGACACAACCATGTTCCACAAAACTTGGATCCTTCTCACCTGTGGGTCACCAGAGTTGATGTTTATGCTTCTTAGATCGGCCCTTGGGTTGTTGACTAGTCACTGCTATCCTGCTGATCAGACAAGGTGTGTGTTAGGCGCCATCATCTTGGATCTCCAAGTGTTCTCTCCTGATGTCTCCTGGACCTCTCTGTTGGCTCAATCCTTTACTTCCTCCTCTAACTCCTCTTCCCCTGGCTTCCAGGAAGTCCAGCCTACTCTCACCCCTGCTTAGCAATTGGCTATACAATACTTTATTGACATATCAGGGGACAATTGGGGAACAGTGCTTACACAGTACTGAAAGGGATTCTCAGAACAAGGACTACAACCAGATATGTTGCAGTACAGAAATCAGCATTTGAATTACACAGTTACTTTATGCCTACAGTTTGATGCTATGAACAAACTGAGTCAGCCACATATCCCATGGCTGGGATTAAAACAAAAGCATGTTTACATAACATAACTGAGTTTTAAAAAACACCAGAACTTTCCACTATAGTGTAGTTTGACTTAAATGGTTGACAGGGTTACTTTTAAATTTGAGAATTTTCACACAGCTGAATTCATATGACTGAGTTTCCCTTTGTAGTTTCTGTTTTTATTCTATCATACAAATAGAGTTAGGTACTTATTGGACTGTTTACCCCTGTGTACTTCTGAAAACATTGACATAAAATGTATTATAAGGTGCATTCAGTTTTTTCTCTTAAGATTTTGTATCCATCTTGATAATGCATATTTGGCAAATATTGCCAAAAGCTAAAGAAAATTTTATTACCTATAAAATAATATAGTATCCTCTAATTTCAATTAAGAAGTTTATAAAAGAAGTCTTGGTGTGTGTGTGTGTGTGTGTGTGTGTGTGTGTGTGTGTGTGTAGCTCTATGGCTTACAGCTAATAACAGTTTTGCCTCTTAAAGAGCTTATAGCCACAATCTGGGGACCATGGGGGCATGTTCCTTAGTCGGTTTGATTTTAATGGATGACCTCTTTTCCTTTAGATAAATGTTTATATAGGAGGCAGAATGACTCAGAATCACTTTAATCTGCAGCTACCTTAAGAGTTCTCTTGAATGCTGCAGTTGATTTCAGAGGAAACTCCTAAAAGGAAAGACATCAAGAAAGAAAACTGTGACTCCCCAGTGGCTGTATCCTAACACTCCCTTTTGTTGCAAGAACAAATAGTGACTAGTTAACTCAGTGGGATGGACTTAAAGAACTCACACAAATTAGCAACACAATCCTTTTTCTGTTGGCAAATTAAAGCACTGTATGCTATTTTGCATCACAAAAAAGAGTAACACCAGAGATTAAAAGTGTATGATACCTGCCCCTGTGTTAAACCATCTTTGCCATCCCCTCCTCCCACAGTTTGCATTAGTTTGGTAGTTCCAGTACTGGAATATTCAAAAAAACTACTAAACACTCTTTTACTTTGTGAGTCTGATGTTGGTTTGTGCTTTCCTTCTCTACATAGTGTACATTTGGGTGTATCTTTCACAACACTTACAAAACATCCTTTGCTGTGATTTTCCTATTTAACATCTTCTCCATTTTATTTTGATTCTTACCTCTATGACAAAGCCTCATTTCCTTGCTAACTTTGCTATTTTTATTTTAGGATCAAGAATGATAACTTATTTTAGTGTTATATGATAATCTGTGTTAGTTAAAAAGCTGCAAATACAAATAGTACATATTTTCAGGAAATGGCAGACTTGAACATATTGTGAGCAAGGAGCAAATGTGTAAACCTGCTGCTTTCAGTTGCCTGAATTTGTTTGTGTTTTCTATGGATTAATGTTAAGTTCCACATTCCAGGGCATGAGATATTTTTATTCATGTAATATAGTTGTATGCAAGTACAGTGTTTTTATATGTTTATAAAATGCATAATAATAATGAGTCTAGTAAGGCCCTCTTCAAAACCTCTAAATATTTGTAATGATTGTGTTTGAAATATTGTGCACATATGTACTTTATATATCGCAAGCAACTCAAACTAATGTGACTTTGTATTCTGTAATATTAAGCATGGATGCCATTCATTTTGATAATGAGTACATGTCTTAGAGATGCGTGGGTTTATCACTCAGGCATGTTGTAGTTGATGTCATTGTATTGTATGGTGTGTTCTAACCTCAGCTTAATAAATCAGTTTCCTCAAAGAAGCCTTTCATGCCTCATCTGACATCCCTGACTCCATAGCTCCCCACACCCCTTACCTGAGTGCAGGAGCAGCTCCTGACAGTCTTAGTGATTTAGCATCTGTTCTCTTCGCACTGCTTATTCCGCAGCCTCTCACTCTGTCCCTACGTCTTATAGCACTAAGTGGCTAAGGAATGAGTTAGTGAGTAGCAAGATGGGACTCTGCAGACACTGGAAAGTGTATTCATCTATGTTTCTAAACAGATTCACGATGATACCTGTTGAGGCCTGCCCACTGACATAGCTTCAGCCATTTCTGTATTCGGCCTCCATTTTGTTTATAAGGTAAAATCAAGTTCAAAAGTGTTTAAACTTTTCAACTCTGCTTCCTAGAAGCAGTTATTCGTAGCTGACACTAACGTTTCCTGCCAGAGGGTCAAGTTAACCTACACTACTAGATGATTCGATGTTGTTATAACTCATACGTTGTTATTTACACACTTGGCTACCCTCTGGCTGCACTCTTGTTATGTACACACGTGGTTACACTTTGGATGTACCCTAAACACTGCCTCATTTAATCTCACTTGGGACTAATCAAACTAAAGGTCAATTAAAACGGCTTGTTAGCAAATTAACTTCAGTCAAAGCTGACCATCCTGCTCCACCATCCGCACCTCTATCTGAGCTAATTTGCCTCTGGAAAACAAGTCAGTGTCACAATTAGGCTTCCCAGTCTTTTCTATGGCCCTGATTGTAATCAGCCTTGTTTTAGGGGTGCGCGTTCCTTCAGACCATATCTGACTGAGACTGGCGTCCAAGTAGTTTATGTGGCTGTTCTTGTTCTACAACAGTGCCAAGAAATAATACTGGTAATAGCAAATGTTTATAGTTTAATTAGGCTTTGAAAGAAGGAAAGATTCTGGAAACGCCATCTTTGTTCATTTACAGGAGTAGTTGCATGTGGTGCAGCATAATGTAAGTGATGTGCCCAGTGGTTCTCCTTGCTAATGGATGGAAAAGCCCAAAGAAAGCCTTCATGGGCAACTAACAGCATGAAATGCCTGGGTATTTTCTTAGTCCCAGTGGGTATATGCTATGATTCCAGAAGTGTGGAGATAAAGGAGATTCTGCCAGCAGCCTTGTCTGAAAAAGGCATTCTCTGTCTAAGACTAAGAACACAGGAAAATGGTCTGTATAACAGGCATTCCCTTTCAACTATATAGGAATGTGCTACTTGTGTTGTTCCCATGGATTTCCTATCGGATCCGTTAATTGTAACCTCCTGTTCATAAGCTGACCTCTGCTCTCTGCAGCCAGATTCAGTGGAAAGTCCCCAATCTGTTTAATGGCTTATATTTGTTTACTCAGAAGCAATCAAAGGGCTGCTAGTTAGTCATGTAGTTTGATAGTATTGGTTTGTAAATATTTTTTATTCATCTGTATTGTTTCAAAGGCTCCTACCTCCAACTCCTAAACTAGGCCTAGTCCTGGAAGCTTCTATTGTCCATACAAGCTAATCTAGGCCTAGAATGTTCTCCGCCTCTGAGACTTACTGCAGAATAAGCTCACACTTTCTACTTCTTTTTGAACTCTGTCAGGCTGGTTCAACTCAGCTGTTCTGGCTCAAACCCCTCTCCAGGATGACAGATCCAAACTGGCTTCTAGCTCTGCTTCTCCTCAAACTAACTTTAGCAATCTGTTCTAATCTTTTGGCTTCTTCTCATTCTCTAGCCCGTCCTTTCTTCACCTGTGTCTAGTTTGTTTTCTCTTCGACTTCTCTCTCTGTAACACTCTGCTGATAAAAACTGCCTCTGAATTCTACAAACTGAACCGCCACAAACTCAATTCCACTTCACTGCCTCAATTAAACTGCCTGAACAACACTGACTGGAATTCAGATCTGCATGCCTCTGTCTCCTGAGTGCTGGGAGTAATGGTGTGTCCCATAACTCCAGAACTGAAGCTTTCTTTACCTGAAATTTGTTCTATACAAGGCTGGCCTTGAACTCAGATCTGCTTGCCTCTGTCTCCTGGGATTAAAGGCATGTCTGCATTCCAGCCAGATCACATACACCTAGAAAGTCTTTGGATGTGATCTCTTGCCAGAGCACCCATGTTCTAAATTAAAATTCCTCCAAATAAGTTTATATCTTATAGAGACTGCAGTGCTAACCTAATACCTATTCATTTTGTACTAATTTCATATAACTACTGATTCCCCTAAAATATGAAAGAATTTAGAAAATTTAACCATAGTAGATTGAGCATGTATTAAAATACATTTAATGATATTTTAAACTAAAAAGTTGCAGAAAACTAAATGATAGTAGAAACTTAATTGCGTGACACTCAGACATCTTACATAATCCAGCTGGAGGAGCTGTTACAGACTGACTACGCTCTGAATTGGCTGCGCCCATAGAGGAATATTTTACTTTTATTATATATTGTTCTTGTTCTCTCTGAATTAACTCCGTTGTGCAGTCTCCCATGCAAGCAGAGTCAGCACAAATGACCACCGGGTACGGATTTCCAAATAACCTTTATTAGCAGATAAGGAAGTCTGCAAACATGCATGCATTTCAGTGTTCTTGGCTTTGGAGAAAGATGATGTGGTAAAAATCTGTGTTTTGATATCATAATGTTTATATCTATATAATATATGTGTGTCTATATGTATATACATATATATTCAACTAATTCCTTTTTACTTATAAACATGCATTTTAAAGTACATTTGACAAAAGCAACAAAAACCTAGTGCTAAAGCTGCTAATTGCAAGACGTATTCTCTGTATAGTACTTGAAATAAACCACTTTTAATACAGCTATAACCACAGGCATCTGGATCCTCTCTGGTTTTATTTTTGTTTTAATCCGTTTCTGGTGTAATGAAAATGGCAGCATACTGATGCAATTCCAGGTTGTGCCCATTCCTCTGTGAGTTCTTGCTATGACATAATTTGACTTACACTCAGTTGCAAAGGATGGCCAGACAAGTCACAAACTATTTTTTGCTTCTCCTAAATTAGTTTTTTAATTAAGACACCTTTATCTATTAGTGGAAATAATTAGGTGTTTACATTCCTAGAAGTTTATTAGCTTATGCATTTTTATTTCTAATGAGTCTCAATTTCACTTTTATGAATGATTATCCAAAGCTAAGCTTTGCTTAGATAATGACATTTAAATATGTGGAAAAGCATGTTTACTCATTCTTTATAGTGCAAATAGTAGTTGATACCTGTCTTTACTCTGTCCATGCCCAAACATCCAACCCCCATTGATGTGGAAGGTGCTGTTATCTGTTTTGAACATATGCGCTAAATCTCCCACTTAGAAGCTTTCACTTCCATTCATTCTTCTGCCTCTTTAAGCAATTGAGTGCCCTGTTGTTCTTTGTTCTCAGAACTGGGAATTAAGCCTAGCCTGGTGCATGCTGGGCATGTACTTCATCACTGGTCTATACCACAAACCCTTCATATTACTTCTGTTTTCTAAATATGGTTTCCCTAGGCTTTTAGATCCCTGGGAATTTGGCTTGGAACAATAAGTTCTCCATCCTAAAATGTGTAGGGAAAGGAGCCAGGAGTAGTCAGAGCTAGGCCAAGGACAAGGGCAGCGCAGGGCATAGGTGGTTCTGGTAAGTTCTCACAGGAGGCTACCCAGCTGTATCACAGACATGCCCTCTGTCAAGAACATTTTCACATAAAATTAGACCCACGTTGGAGCCAGTTCAGCCTCCAAATATGTGTTAATTGGATGACTCTCTAGAGATTATCATTAAGTATATTCTGAGTGGCTCAGTTAAGCAAATCAGTTTAAGCTAAAAGCAAAATGACATCTAATTTTTCAATGGAAATGTCTCAATAAATAATAATAACTTAAAATCATTTCTCCACACATTATTTCATATACCCTTTATGAGAACAAAAGGGGAGGGGAATGAATACGCCTAAGATTTTCATGGGAGAAATGCTAATGACTTCCAGAAACACTTAAGTGGAGACGTCAGCAGTCTTTCCATCCTGGATGTAATCCGTCTGCCATAGCCCTACAATTTAGGGTAATCGAAGATGCAAAGATGAGTTATCTCCAGCACAAGGCTCACAGCTGACAACTAAAGTGAAACAGACACATGCATGCATACTGAAAGTCTTATATGACAGATGGCTATAAATACAAAGACCCAAACCCCTATGGAAAGTTTTATGCTTAGGTGTCTTGAGGAATGGACAGCTGCAGTAATGGTTTGGACAAATCGTCATAGCAGAAGCAGGAGGTCCAGCGAGGCCTGAGAGTTCAGGCCTTCCTGTATAAAACAGGGGCCTCCAGAACCAGAGCTGGACATGGAAGCAGAAAGAAGCAGCTTTGCTTGCTATTTCACTCTGGAGAAAACTTCAAGTTGTATCATTTGTCTTAAGGAAGAGGAATTCCAGTTTTAATGAGTCACATCTGGAGGACAGGTGAGTCAGGAGCCAGAGATTTAGCTTGGCGATAATGTTTCTGGGACCTTCCAATTTCCTTTAAGGTTCTTTCCATACCAAAGTGCCATGCTTTGTGCTCAGAGCCACCTGTGTGTGTGTGTGTGTGTGTGTGTGTGTGTGTGTAGCGCAATCCAGTCTTGTGGCTGAAGCTGCCAAACTTTCATTTTGTAGGTTATATTCTGTTTGAGCAAATATAGTGACTGCTAAATTCACTGTAATTGGGTCCTGTTAATTCATATGTACTATTCTAACTCATTTCTAAGTTTTGTTAGTTTTTTTTCCCTCAGTGTTTACTGATTTTGTTTTTCTAGCTTAGCAACTTTATAACAACAAAAAAATGTGGTTTCAGGGTTGAAAAGAAGATTTAGATGGTAAAGATAGCTCATTTCATAAAGTGCTTGCCACACAACTGTGCGGACCTGAGTTCAAGTCTCCAAAGCCCACCTAAAGCTGGATAAGGTCTCTTATGTCTGATCTTGCAACTTCTCTGATGAGATTGGAGAGCCAAGATGGAGACTCCCTGAAGCTCAAGGGGCAGCTAGCCTGGGCTACATAGCCATGAACAACCCTGTCTCAAGCAAGATGGGACCAGCATTGAGTGTGTCTTTGACCTGAAGTATGCCAGCACACACGCATATCATGCACACACACACATTTTTAACACTATTGTTTAGTGTGCTTGACGTCTTTTAAAAAAAAAACGACAACACAGAAAAATAGACACACTCAAAACCAAAAACAAAACAAAAAAACTCCTGCATTTCTATTGCCAATATGTGTTGGGAGGGGCTTCATGAGGTAACAGTTGGTGAAGCTATGGTCCTGGTATCCTCAGCCCTTGGTTCAGGTAAAGCTTTATGGGTATGTTGTTACTTATTTTCTCCACCAGGGGGAGTATAGATACTAGGAAAGAATTTCACCAGTGTATCATTGCCTTAGCTGCTATAATAGATGGATGAGATCAAAGTATTTGTTAAGGAAATTAAGAAATTTTCAAGCAGATGGAAGGAACTAAGAAAGATCATCCTGAGTGAGGTAACCAGACCAGGAAGTCACACATGGTATGTACTCGCTTCTAAGTGGATATTAGCCATATGGTACATGGTAACCATCCACAGACCCAAGGAAGCAAAGTAACAAGGAGGGCCCGAGCGAGGATGCTTGAACCCCACTCAGAAGGGGAAGTAGAATAGACGTTGGAAGAGGATGGAGACAGGGAACTGGTTGTGAGGGGGTAGGAAGGGGAACAAGGGTAAGGATCAAGTCGGGGAGGGGTGGGGAGGTAAGAGGGTGAGGACAGAAAAGAGAGACCGATGGGAGTGGTACATCTCTGGTACAAGCTGGAGCTGGAGACCTGTGAAGGGGTAGGCTCCTGGGAGGATAAAGGTGTGAGTTGAGACTCTAGCAGCCAGGGATATGGATACTGAAGTGGCCTCCATCAATCCCCTCCCCTCACACACACAAAACTTTTGACCAGAAATTTATCCTGCCTACAAAATGGGCAGGGGTAGATGGAGCAGAGATTGAAGGAATAGCCAACCAATGCTTGGCCCAACCTAAGACCCACCACATGGGAGAGAGCCAACCCCTGACACTTAATGATACTATGCTACGTTTGCAGACAGGAGACTAGCATAACTGTCCTCTGAGAGACTCCACTCAGAAGCAGATCAAAGCAGATGCAGAGACCCACAGCCAAACATTAGGTGGAGCTCGGGGAGTCTTGTGGTAGAGTTGGGGAAAGGATAGAGGGACCCAGAGGGGACAAGAACTCCACAAGAAGACCAACAGAGTCAACTGACCAAGGACCATGGAGTGCTTGTGAAGACTGAACCACTAAATCAAAAAGCATACATGGACAGGGCCTAGGTCTCCTACACATATGTAGCTTACGGGTAGTTCGGTCTTCATGAGGAGCCCTTCGTAAGTGAAGTGGGGCTTGTCTCTGACATGGACTCTATTGCCTGCTTTGGCATCACTTTCCACTCGCTGGCCTGCCTTGTCTGGCCTTGGTGGAAGAGGATGCACTCAATTCTCATGTGCCAGGGCGGGTTAGGAGGGGTGGCTCCCTTTTTCTGAGAAGGGGAGGGGGACTCAATAAGGATGTAAAGTAAATAAATAATTTTAAAGTACTTGTTAGTTACTCCGATTAACCTAGTCACAAAGAATCATTTAGCAATGCTGTTTGTGACCTGCGTTGTCTCTGTTCTCCCTACTGAGAAGTGATAGCCAAATGTGATTAACATTTCAGTAACGTAATCATAGTTTATACAAACATCAGTACTGTCACTGCTGTAGGCAGCTCCTTTCGCTGTGAACAGCACTTGAGTGTATTGCTTACAGATCTTTCTCCCTGTATAAATCATGTAACTTGCCTCACTGTGTTTAGTTTCCTCAGTACGTTAACCACTGAAATATACCACTAAAAATGTGAATATTATTTCCTTTTTATTTTCTTTATTCATATTATATTCCTTCTTGTCTGTTTGTCTATATTCTGTTTCTTGGATTTCAGATCTTGGTTCTCTTACTCCTTTGCAGCCATCAATTCTCGCCATAGTGAGTAGCAGAATTGCAAGATGCATGTTGATTAGCATAGGAGCCGTACATCCTAAATTTCTCCTACCTCCAATGTAGGAGGATCCTTCGGAGAAACAGCACTCATCGGAAGTACAAACATGTACATATACATATTTAGGCTTACTAAATTGGTTTATGAAACCATGAGCTAAATAACCACTGGAGCTTTCTGTAGCCTGGGAAGCTGGTGAACGTTGTAACTGCTCGTTCATGGAAGCAGGAATTCTCTGAACAAGAGAAACCAGGGATGCAGCCATAGTCCAGTGCTGCAGGTCCAGAAGCATCCATAGGAGTCAGTACAAGTCTACATTCAAAGAATGGCTCTGCACTCCAGTGTCTGTGGGCTGTGGCAGTAGAGAAAACAAGCCCACTCAGGAAGTAGTGGGCTATGTTTTATTCCATCCACTCTTCTAGGAGCTTATTGGATGCTTCATGGACCCACATGCCAGTTGTCTCTGCAAATCCCCACACAGACATACCCAGAGATATGCCTTACCAGTTTCCTGGACATCCCATTCTTGTGAAGGTAATAACCAATATTTATCATTCTATCAACTTTGAAGTTCCAATTTTCTCATCTGCCGAATACATCTATCAGAACAAAGTTGTTTTGTACAGCCATTATCGAAAAAACTACAGTGGTCCCTCAGCTACCATTACTCAGAATACAGGCAAAGGAAATAAAACCATTGCCTTGTGAAGTATATTCATTCCTGTCTTTAATGCAGCATGTTTACAATAGACAAGATACAGCATCAACCTAAGTGTCCTTCAAGAGATTAACACATAAATTGATGTGTATAGATGACAGACTATTAACCTTTAAAAAGAAAGAACCCTTGCTATTTGTGATAACATGGTCAAGACTGGGATACACTATGCTAAGGGAAATAAGCCTAAGGCCAAAGACAAATAGTACATGATATTACGTGTGTGGGAATGAAAAACATGAGCTCATTGTAACACTAGAACAGTTATTACAGATTGAAATGTGGAAAGGATACTGAGCCATCTGCACAGACTCGGAATTATATAAATAAGCCCTGAAGAACAGTATAGTACTAAGTGTAAGCTTGGAAATTGCTGAGTGGATCTCAAGTGTTTTCACCACAGAGGATGTGTAATGTGATGTGTTAATTCCTTTTATTGTAATCATTACAGTCATGTGTAGATGTCAAAATGTCACATTGTGCACCTTAAATACATACAATTTCAGTAAAACTAGAAACATACAATTTCAGTCAAGCTGGAAGATGAAAATAGTCCTTCAGTTCTGCTTCTATTTCACAAAAGTAAGTACTCACAATGTGCCTGAAGATGTTAGGATGGACTTAAAGACAGACAACTGATGAAATTTAGAATTAATTTGTAAATTCAGGAAAATCTAGCTTGTGATGTTCTCTTCCTTGTTAGTTTTCTGGTAGGAAAATTTGACATGTCTTACTGAAAACATTTTAAGGGAGAAATGTTCTTTAATGTTAAAAGTGCCTGTCTAGCACATACCAAGCCCTGGCTTCAATCCCTAGCAACACACACACACACACACACACACACACACACACACACACACACACACACACACACAAACACATCTAGTTACATGTGTGGGATATCTGGTAAAGAATAACAATCACAAATACAACCAGGACCACTACAACTTTTTCCAAACCCTAATCTAAATGGCTTAAGGTGTGTTAGGATTCACACATGGCTATGTAAGAACACTCTATCCCTAAAGCGCATTGTTCAGTGATTTTGGAGTGACTGATAGGATATAATGATGTGAGGTATTCATGCTTAAAAAAAAAAAACTTACCTTAGGAATACAAATTAATCTAATTTGGTGGCTTTGTGTACATGCATTCATGTGTTTGTGTGTTTACTGTTTCAAACCAAATTTTTATCTTAGTTATCATTCTACACCAAAACTGAGCATAGAATTTTGAATAGATGCCCTGGTTACAGGCTTGAGACAGAAAAACACAATGTAATCTCAGACTATCTTGTCACCAAAAGTATGGAAACTTTCTAAGCCCAGTAAGTTCTACATTAAAGGTGCAATTCAGGTTGATACATTTCCTACCACTGACTTTGGCATCAGTTGGGAGCATCAAGATACGTATAGCCAAACATACTGGGTCATGAAAATATATAAGTTCATCCTGACACTCAGGTCATTAAGATTTCTGTCACCAGCTTGCAGAGGAAGAAATTAGGAAAACCACACCCTTCACATTAGCCACAAGCAATATAAAATATCTAGGAGTTACCCTAACTAAGCAAGTGAAGGACTTGTATGAAAAAAATTTCAAAACTCTGAGAAAGAGATTGAAGATGACCTGAGAAGATGGCATGATCTTCCTTGCTCATGGATCGGGAGAATTAACATAGTAAAAATGGCCATCCTACCAAAAGCAATCTACAGATTCAATGCAATCCCTATCAAAATACCTACACAATTTTTTAAAGACATTGAAAGTTCAATTCTGAACTTCATATGGAAAAACAAAAAACCCAGAATAGCTAAAACAATCTTGTACAATAAAAGGTGCTCCGGAGGAATCTCCATACCTGATCTCAAAACTGTACTATAAAGCAATAGTACTTAAAACAGCATGGTACTGGCACAGCAACAGGCTGGTTGATCAGTGGAATCGAATCGAAGACCCAGATATGAATCCACACACATATGGTCACTTGATTTTTGACAAAGAAGCCAAATCCATTCAATGGAAAAAGGATAGCATCTTCAACAAATGGTGCTGGTCTAACTGGAGGTCTATGTGTAAAAAAATGAAACTGGACCCATATTTGTCACCTTGCACAAAACTCAAATCCAAGTGGATTAAAGACCTCAACATAAAACCAGAGACACTAAGCCACTTAGAAGAAAAAGTGGGAAAGAGCCTGGAACATATTGGCACAGGAGACAACTTCCTGAACAAAACACCAACGGCCCAGGCCTTAATGTCAACCATTAATAAATGGGACCTCATGAGGCTGAGAAGCTTCTGTAAGGCAGGAGACACTGTCAAGAGAACAAAGCGACAGCCTACAGACTGGGAAAAAATCTTCACCAACCTTACATCTGACAAAGGTCTAATATCCAAAATATACAAAGAACTCAAGAAATTAAACACCACCAAACCGAATAACCCAATTGAGAAATGGGGCTTGGAACTAAACAGAGAATTCTCAACAGAGGAGTATCAAATGGCTAAGAAACACTTAAAGAAATGCTCAACCTCCTTAGTCATCAGGGAAATGCAAATCAAAACAACTCTGAGATTCCATCTTACACCCATCAGAATGGCTAAGATCAAAAACTCAAGCGACACCACATGCTGGCGAGGATGTGGGGAGAGAGGAACACTCCTTCATTGCTGGTGGGAATGCAAACTAGTACAGCCACTTTGGAAATCTATCTGATACTATCTCAGAAAAATGGGAATAGGGCTTCCTCAAGACCCAGCTATTCCACTCCTTGGAATATACCCAGAAGATGCTCCAGCACACAAGAAAATTTGCTCAACCATGTTCATAGCAGCCTTATTCATAATAGCCAGAACATGGAAACAGCCTAAGTGTCCCTCAGTAGAAGAGTGGATAAAGAAACTGTGGTACATATACACTATGGAATACTACTCAGCTATTAAAAAGAAGGAATTCCCGAAATTTGTGGATAAATGGATTGAGCTAGAAATGATCATAATGAGTGAGTTAACCCAGAAGCAGAAAGAATCAAATGGTATATACTCACTTATATCTGCATACTAGCCCAAGGGGCATGTCCCACAAAAGCCTTCACTTACCAGGAAACTGGGACAGAGGGGAAGGCATCCTATTGGGACTCTAAATGAGAGACACATGGGAGAACAGCAAAATAAAAGGATCCAGAGGGTCCTAGAAATCTAAAAGTAGAACAATATGATAGGCAGATTTGGGCCCAGGGGTCCCGCTCAAACTAAGGCACCAGCCAAGGACAATACAGGAGGTAAACTTTAAACCCCTTCCCAGATCTAGCCAATGGTCAGAATATTCTCCACAGTTGAGTGGAGAGTGTGATACGACTTTCTCACATACTCTGGTGCCTCACATTTGACCATGTCCCCTGGAGGGGGAGACCTGGTGGCACTCAGAGGAAGGACAGCAAGTAGCCAAGAAGAGACTTGATACCCTATGAGAATATATAGGGGGACGTAATCCCCCTCAGGAACAGTCATAGGGCAGGGGAATAATGGGAAAATGGGGGGGGGGGGAATGGGAGGATACAAGGGATGGGATAAACATTGAGATGTAACAAGAATAAATTAATAAAAAAAATAAAATAAATAAAATTCAAAAAAAAATAAATGAGTAATATTCCACTGTATGAATGTACCACAGTTTCTTTATCTGTTCTTCAGTTGAGGGATGTCTATGTTGTTTCCAGATTCTGGCTATTACAAATAAAGCTGCTATGAACATAGTTGAGCAAATGTCCTTCTTGTATGATGGAACATCTTTTGGATAATATGCTCAAGAGTGGTATAGTTAAGTCTTGAGGTAGAGCTACTCCCAATTATCCAAGAAAGCACCAAATTGATTTCCAAAGTGATTGTACGAGTTTGCACTCCCACCAGCAAAGGAGGAGTGTTCCCCTCTCTCTGCATCCTCATCAGCATGTGCTGTCACTTGAGTTTTTGATCTTAGCCAATCTGACAGTTGTAACATGGAATCTAAGAGTCATTTGGATTTTCAGTTCCCTGAGGCCTGAAGATTTTGAGAGTTTTTTAAAGAGCTTCTTGGCCATTTGAGATTACTCTGTTGAGATTTCTCTGTTTAGCTCTGTACCCCATTTTTTAAATTGGGTTATTTGGACTGAGGCACCCGCCTTTAATCCCAGCACTTGGGAGGCAGAGACAGGAAGATCTCTGTGAGTTTGAGGCCAGCATGCTCTAGAGATCCATAGAGATCAATATATATAGTCCCTAATACATGCCTATCAGATTTTTACATGATAAATAATCAGGGCTCCCCTCGCTCCCAGTGCAAATGTTCATCTCAGTTCTGGGTAGCCTGGTAGAATAAAGATTACCCAGACTGAGAAAGACTTATAATTCCTATTTCTCCTACTTACTCTTATGTGTCTCTGGAAAAGTGACTCAGAACACTGTCTTCACTTGCAAGATAAATAGCAGCTAATAGTATGTTCCAAACCTGAGGAAATACTAAGTGATACAAGATAGCTATATATTTGATAACCACACCCAGCCCCCAGGACATAGTGTTGGTAGGTGATAGGAAGGGAGGAGGATGAGAGAGAAAAAGGGATGTGATAGGAAGATGTGACTCCAGTTCCCCATCCCTCTAATTCCTGTGTGAGATAAATCTTAATTTCCATGCCATATCTTAAGGAAGTCCAGTGCCTTTCCCAACATTGCCAGCTGACTTTATTTTCATGAGCATCCTTGACCAATTTGATTCATGTACCACCATCTTCCTTTCTGTTATAAATGGTTCATATTCATACTCCAACAACACAGATGTTAAACTTGGAAATGTCTGTGGTTTTTCACATGCACTCTGTTTCTGAAAAGACAAAGCCTTGGAAAAGAAACTGCACCACATGCCGCCTTCTTCTTCTTCTTCTTCTTCTTCTTCTTCTTCTTCTTCTTCTTCTTCTTCTTCTTCTTCTTCTTCTTCTTCTTCTTCTTTTTTTTTTTTTTTAATCTCCCAGACCTCTGCCATTATGTCTGATTTCAGTGATCTTTGTTTGGAATGCCTCCTCCTCCTCCTCCTCCTTCTTTTTCTTCTTCTTCTTCTTTTTTTATCTCCCAGACCTCTGCCATTATGTCTGATTTCAGTGATCTTTGTTTGGAAGTTACATACTTCTTAGAACTGCAAAGTCAATATTACATCAATTTATTATTTTCTGTCCCTACAAACTAATTGTGACCCTAACCAAATCAATTGACGTCGGCACAGGAGCAATTCTGTAGAAAGTAATTAGGCTTTTTTAGAAATTGTAGTAAATAGCATTTGCTCACCAGTTCACATTGGGTTTGGTTTCTCGTTTGTAAGATATATCAAAAGCATTGCTGGGTTGTTTGGTTTGGTTTGGCCTTTCATCTGACTAGAGCTTGTAAGCCTAAGAATATAAAATCAGCTTAATACAAACATAAGTGCCCAAAAGATCAAAGCTACATGTAAATTTAGTCTGGGGCCACTGACACCCCCAAAGACCTTGTTCATCTCAGTTCAAGGTCTGCTCTTGTCAGTAAACAACCTTGATCTTGGATCTGGGTTTGTATGTAACACAAGACTATGTTGACTTTGGAAGCCACACAGCTAGCTCTTGAGTTACCAAACTCTTTGCATCTCTAAACTCTCTAGTACACACATGCACACCTTACTTCTTCTTTTTCTTTGTTCTGATACATATGAGTCATGAATTCACCTTTTTAAAAATAAAATTTTAAAAATAAAATTATTGTATGAGCTTTGAATTTCTAAGAAGTGAATAGATCCAAGGGGAAATAGTGTGGTCAGTTCACTCAACACATCTGTGTACAACCAATGATTTTTTTTTTGAGACTTACTCTTCACACCTTCTGTATACTTAGCCTGTCACCAGAAGAACATGTACCAATATGAAATGGAGGCCAGAGTGTGAAGATGTTCTTGTTGTTCTTCCTTGAACGTCCTTGTGGCTAGAATCGGCTGAGCAACCAAGAAGCACAGCATGTCCCCTGGCCAGATGCTTAAAACAGTTTCTGAGTTGAATTCCACTGGCTCAGTATCCTAAACCGAGCTTTTCAAATTACATATTTGAACTCATCTACTTCCATAGAAACAATGCAATACACATAAATGTCATGAGTTGGGGAAAGGGCATAATTATAATGCAGGTCCTGGTGTTTAGTTTGTGTATTAACCCTGAGTGAGACCTCAAACAAACCCTTTCCTCTGTGAAATCTTAACAGCGTGGTAAACGTCTGTGTGTCTGCGAACTACTAACTGCATTTGATTCTTTGCTTTACCCCCTGCTATCTGCAAAATAGGAAACATTTCACTTGTTTTTTTTTTAATTTATTTATTCTTTAACAATTCCTCTCCCACTGTCCTCCCGTACCCCTTCTCTCCTTCTTCCCAACTCCTCCTATTTTCACTTCTTTTTCTTTTTCCAATTTGTTTACTTCTTAATGCATCCGCTTTTCAAAATAATTTAGAATGTTGTTAAAAATAATAAAGTAGCCTACTGGCAATTACCATGATCTCAGACATCTCCCAGTAGTCAGTATTCAATCATTATAATATATGAGATAGAAAGCCTACGCACGGCTCTGAAAACAGAAAGGATGTTGATTTCTCCTCTTAAAGCTGCTTTCAACATTGTTAATGGTCTAAGATTTCATAAGAAGTGTGACCCGCATGGCAAGAGATAAAACAACTATAGACAATATTGCTTATTCATGTATTAAGTAAATGGCATTTGGCTCCTTCTCTGTGATTAAATTACTTGTCTGTGTTTAGCTTACGTTAGCTCGATGTACAGAGTTTCCATTCTAGAAATGTATGAAATTTGTTCTTTCATCTTTAGTTTTGCGCTGTAAACAAACTTATTAGTTTTTACAAGTACTGTTTTGGAGGTACAGCTGAGTATATGAGTGGACTTGCCTCTGTACTCAGAAAATGGGATCTCTATGATGGTGAGATTTCTTTCATAACCTAGAATTTTGTGAGGCTGCTTCAGTGCTGTTCAAGTGAGTCACATCCATACCCATCTAAGAGGAGAGAGGAAAGTCAACTACTCTGCTCCATAAAAGTTTCGCTCTTAGTCTCTACAACTTTGTTTCCTAGAAGCATCATATGTAAACGTTTAGACCTCAGTGAACATTTCTAAAAGGTAACATTCATTCTGAGAGTGGCTTACAACACCGTCTCTAGGGTACAGACATTATAAACGCTAGCACAGCAGGAAATTGTCCCGTTTCATTTTGTAATTAAGTGTACCCAAATATCAGACAATGCTATTTCCCTTAGTTGTGAATCCATGCCCCTTGTTATGTGGCTTTGAAAGCACCAACTTGATGCTAAGGAGATGACTTGGTAGGTGAATTGCTTATATGCATGCATTAGGACTGGGAGTTTGGATTCCCTGAATCTGCATAAAAGCTGTGTGGACACAGCCACCTGACTAATCCTAAAGCTCAGAAGTTAGAAGCAGATAGCAGACTAACTGCCTAGCTAGGCAAATTACTCCACGTTAGCATGAGCTATGTTATAGCAAATTGTGAGCATTTGAGTGGGAAGAAATAATTAGCTCTGAAGGAATTAATATTTACATGTGTATCCAAGATAAATATTAATGCTAATTATAATCTCTCAGCAGTTGTGCTTTATCTAGTTTAATGTACAGCTAATATTTGCTCCTGTCTTCAGGCTAGTTTCTGTCCATTAGTATAAGGACCAGCAACTAACTTTTGCTCAGTTGATTTTAGGGTCACATTTGCTTGTGATATCCAAAGTTTTATAGATAATATAATAACAGGTTCCAAAATAACAACATGAGCAAACGTGTTGGTTTTCGTGGAGCTACAGTTTACACAAACTCCCTTTGTCAGCATTGGAGTCAAGCCAGTGACTGGGGTAACTTCAGTATGAAGTGAGCAGACCCTGTGCATGGAATCTTCTGGGTTTTGTGCCCAGAATAGGTGACTACAGGGCAGAGAGTCAGCAGTTGGCAAGTACGCTGGTAACTAGAGTAGCTTGGGCCCCAGTCAAGGACTAGCCTAAAAGTGAGATCATGCAGTGTTAATGTCTCAATTCCTGGTTTAGTCAACTAAGCTTAAGTCCTGTTTGTTCTCAAGTCTTCCATTATGCATATATGCCACACTGCCTTGGCCTATTCATCTGTGTATGGGCATTTGTGTAATCTCTGTCTTTGGTACTGTGAACATTGATAGAATAAATAAGAGTCCAGCTGTTATCTTTGATATACTGAGCTCGTTTCCTTTGGATATGTACCATGAAGAGATATTGCTGGGCCGCAGAACTGTCCTAGGTTTCATCACCCTCTATACCGTCTTCTATTTGTTTACTGCTCTATTAGGTTAGCTTATTTTCTCAACAATATACAGCATTCCCTTTTCTCAACATACTCACAAAAATTAGCATTCTCTTTTTGAGAGGGTCATTCTTTTTTAATATTTTTTTTATTTTTTACATATACATTTATATTATACACATATACAAAATAAATTGCCTACAGCAAAAAGAACCATGAAACAATCAGGAGTAATGTTATATTCATAGTGTTTTCACTCTTTGTATTTGGCAACCTTGAATAAAGCATCTTTCCTATCTTGGTGAATCTAAAATTCTGAATGTAAATGAATATCATATCTTATCTCTATCAATTTAAAACATCTATCTAGCTGAGAGGGCCATTCTTACATGTTTGAGATAATAACTCATTGTAGTATTTGTGGTATTTTCTTTTTTGTTTGTTTGTTTTTGATTTTTCAGGACAGGGTTTCTCTGTGTATCTGCCCTGGCTGAACTGGACTCAGAGTTTTGTGATGTTTTCTTGATGAAAGTTGCTACTGAGCACTTTTCCATGTAGTTGGAGTTTTGTAATTCTTCTTTTGAGAAATGTGTATTTCAGGAACATTGTCCATCTTCTACTTAGGTTCCTTGTTAGATTTGTTTGTTTGTTTCTTTAGACAGAGTCTCATTATGTAGCCTAGATTATCCTCAAATTTACAAGTCTGTGCCTCCTGAACACTAGGATTATAGCGTGTTCTATCATGTCCAGCAAAATTCTTCATTTTTTTCCTATTGATTTGTTTGTATTCCTGATACATTAACTCCTTTTTCAGAAGTGTGATTTCCAAATGTTTTCTCCCGCTCTTTAGATCGCCTCTTTACTCTATCTCCTTTGTTGTACAAAAGCTTTTTAATTCAGCTCAGTCTCTACCACCTCAGATCTCTTGTTTCTCTTTTGTTATCTATGTTTCTGAGGAATTAATATATACGTGTGCATGTGTACGTGTGTGTGTGTGTGTGTGTGTGTGTGTGTGTGTGTGTGTGTGTGTTACCAAAGCCATTGTCAACAAGCTTTTCCCCTATTCTCCCAGTAGTTTTTCAGTTTTAGGCCTTAACTAAGTCTCTAGACCATGTTGAGTTGGTTTTTACGTGTGAGGTCAGATTAGAGCCCAGTTTCATTCTACTGCATGCAGATCTCCATTTTGAAAACACTGGTTGTGGAAGAGATTGTCCTTTCTTGGTTGCGTACTGGACACTTTTGCAGAAGGTCAAGTTACTTTAGAGGAATCCATGTGTTTCTGGGCTGTCTCTGTTCTGCAGCTCTATATGGTGTTTCTGTTCCAGTGCCCTGCTGTTGTGATTTGCAGTTTTGTTGTAGCCTTGAAAATAGGATGTATCCAACTTTGTTCTTTTTATTTAAGAGTGCTTTGTCTGTTTCTGGTGTTTAGTGAATCCATACAAATTTTAGGACTCTTCTATTTATGTGAAACATGTTACAGAGTTTCAATAGGAATTATTTAATCTCCAAACCAGTTTGGGCAGTATGATAATTCTTACAATCTTGATTCCTTGATGCATGAACATGGTATCTTTCTTTCCCCTTATGTCCTGTTTACCATCTCCATATATATTTAACTGAACAGATCTTTCACTGTCATGATGAAGTTTACTCCCTGGTGTTTTGTATGTGATTTTAAGTGAGCATGTTTTCTTCTTTTCTGTTAGTTAGCAGTGATCTGTGTACCATACATGCCTCCCCAGTTCTCAGCTGGAACAAAGCAGGCAGAACCACCTCATGGCTTCATCACTGTCTAGTCTCCAAAGATATTTGGATGTGATACCTGTACCCCATCTCTACTCAAGGAAGGCTCAGAACAAGAAGAAACGTACCAGCCTACCTTCCCTTAACCTTCGTGTGTCAAGTATTACACACACGCCCCCCTCACAGACACACACACACTGTTCTTTAGGTCAGGTATATGCAGCATTTTCCCCATGCACGTTGGCTGCAAGCTTCAATGTAGTTTCAGGTTTCCCAGACAATCAGAGGTAAACACTGCACTCTCAAGAAAGATGTGATGTATCTAGGATGGCCCTGGGCCCAAAATGTTGGACTCACTATCTTCTGCCTTTCCCTCTTATCTGTGAGGCTGTACCCTGGGCTATCCTAGGAAAGGGAAACACAAAGGGCAAGGATGGCTTACTCGTGGGGTGTTATCTCATCGCCTTATTGTTATTAAGAATGCAGGCAAGAATTTGAAAGGAAATGTCACTTGCATACACATGCACACAGTGCCTGGTGACTTGTTAACTCTGTTTTCTTCTTCGCTAATAACATTGTTGTGAAGACCAGGAGATATGAAGTCAGACTGCCCAGGGTCAGAGCATTACCTGATCACATGTTATGTAACTTTAAACTACAATCTCCTGGTCTGTAACATTACATAATCTATAGGGTTCAAAGGACAATGGCCATCTTGGAAGTTCTGTGTGAAGTAACTCCCGTGTAATTATCCAGAGGGTACTCTTTCCTGAGTCATGAGTTTTTCTTTACGGGCAATTGCATGGGCTTTTGGCCTTAGTTGGGAGCAGAGCTGTTCCCTAAAATCAATAATGACTTGAGGTGGCATGTTTACTTTGACTTTAGTCCTATTGGAATTCTGTAACCTTGGACTAAAATGGACAGTTCTCAAATATAGTCTTTCTAAAGGGCAAAGTTAAGAGGCTCCCCGTAACCTATTTTGTCCATGAGAATAGGGTAGAAACCTGAAAACCAGACCAAATCCACTGCTCTGGAGTTATACATCTCATGATGGCTCACCTGCACCCCCTTTCCACTGAGGCCTGGATTGTGAGGGGACCAGTTCCATCCTGCCTGGACAAACATTTATAATTGTACCATTACTGACACTGAACCATCCAGCTGACACAGATACTGTGTTTAACACGAGCTAGCACAGAAAGTCCCCGTGCCATCTCCACAACACTTTGAAATGTGCTGCATCAGACAATCCCTTTCAATGGCACTGACTCCTGTGGGGCTTACCTAGCCCTCTGCAGGGTTTCAGGCTCTTTCTTCTATCAACCCTGTGTGGTCAATGCTCTATTATTCCTTCCTAAAAATAAGGAAACAGGCACAGAGAGATGCAAATCATAAGGCTAGTAAGTGAAGGAACAGAGGTGGATGCTGGCTTCCCACTCTATAACCAGCCTGCAGTCCTTGGTGGGACAGCAGCTAAGATGGCCCTGTGGTTCCTTCTTCTAGGAACCACTTCCTGGGAGAAGGCTAAACCTTATGGCATCCTTCCGTTGTTGCTATTTTGTTTTTTATACAGGGTCTCATACTATAGCCCAGTGTAGTCTGGAACACATAGTGTAGCCGAGGTTGGCCTTGTACTCACAGCAATGCTCCTGCTTTAGCCTCGTAAGTGCTGGGATTACAGGCATGAGCCACCATGCCCGGATAGAATACAACAGAAGTGATAGATGTCCCTCTGACGTCTCACTGTCCCTCTCACCGACTGCGGAGCACATTTCTATCATGCTCTCTCACACTCTGTGGCTCATCACAGGGGAAGCCAAGTGCTACAGAGACCACTGAAGAAGACCATGTGAGTGGACCCCAGGACAGATGTCTAAGGCCAGTCAAGAACCCTACAAGTGAGGCTGGACAAGACTCCTCGGCCCCAGTCTGGCCTTCTAATGGCTGTAGCCTTAGGAGAGACCCTGAGCCCAGGCATGCAGCTTAGTAGTTCTGCATTCCTGAAAACCAGGAGTTGCTGTTATTTATGGTAATGTGCTTTGTACAGCAGTAATGCAGCCACCACAACATAATGCTAGGTTTAACTAGTTTTAAAACAGTATACAGTATCATATATAGAAAATAATTTCTTAATGAAGCCTATAGTTAACAGGGGCACTAACAGCATTAGTTCTGTCAGCTTCATAATGATTTTTATAACTTTTGAGAACTTTTTGAACATTAACAATTTATTTAATACTTCCTCCCTCCGAGGAAGCCATTCATTATGTATACTTTATTGGAATTATGTGGACAATGGGTTTAAATAGGGAGTGACTGCACCCCATCATCCATGCTCCATGAGCTGGGACAACGTGCAAACATCACTCATGTGGAGCCCAACCTTCCCTCTCTTACTGCTCTTTTTACTTTTGCTTCTTCTCTTAGTCGTTATTATCATTTCTTTCCTCGGTGTGTGAGAGGAAGAGCAGGCAATCCTCCTGCCGACTTCCTGGCACTGACACTGACTAACATTCTGACCCATTCCTGTGACCCTTCTACTTCAACCTCTTAATCATGTCCTACGAGCAGAGGGGGAAATATTCGTGTTTTCATCAAGGTTCCCTAAAGAAACAGAGATAGATAGATAGATAGATAGATAGATAGATAGATAGATAGATAGATAGAGATAGATAATAGATGATAGATAGATAATAGATAGATGATAGGGACATACTGTATATATATATATTATATGTATATATATTATATATATGGGGGAGTTATTAGACTGGCTTAGCAATGGCTGTTTCAGCACAGAAGGCTAAACTTTCAGTAGTTGTTCAGTGCACAAGGCTGGCTGTCTCAGCAGTCCCAGCCTGGTGCTGGAGTTCTTCTAGAGGATTTTTTGGAGAGCTTCTGAGCTTCAGTCTGTGCTGGAGTTCTGAAGAAGTTGGATTAATACTGGCTGCAGCCAAAGGATAGATGAACTTGCCAGCAAGAGTGATAACAAGCAGACAAAAAGCAAAGTTTCCTTCTTCCATGTCCTCTTCTGTGGGGTGCCACCACCTGTGTTGTCTAGGTTGAAGATGGGTCTTCCTGCTTCAAACAATCTGATTAAGAAAATCCATCACAGGAGTTCCCAGCACTTTGGAATTTAATTGATTGCAAATATAGTCAACCAAGATTGATCATCACAATGGAAAAAGAGAAACAACACTAAATACCTTTCCAAAAGGCCATGCATAACTCACTGTAGAAGCCTCCTAAAATATATACATACATACACATGTGTAAAAAGAGTTAAGATGAATTTTCCCTATTATAAGGTGTCAGTGTCCCTACTAGATACCACAGGCTAACAAATAAAAAGCCCGTTGCCAGGAAGCGGTTACCTCTTGGAGTTGTTAGTCACTGAGGTCACATAGTGCTAAATATTATAGGCTATTGTCAGTGCTCTTGTTTGCAATGCTGGTTTGAATGAGAATGGCCCCATCGACTCATATGTTTGAATACTTGTTTCCAGGTTGGTCAAACTGTTGGAAAAATATTAGGGTGTGTGGTCTTGTTAGTGATGTGTCACTGGGGGTAGGCTTTGAAGTTTCAAAAAGCTCGCTCCATTCCTAGCCCCCTCCTTTTTCCTACTTGCACACTAAGATGTGAACTCTGAGTTTTTCCTGTCACTATGCCTTTAGCCCACCAGCATGGACTCTAACCCCCAACCATAAGCCCAATTAAATGCTTCCTTTTGTAAGCTGCCTTGATCATGATGTTTGCTCATAGCAATAGAAAAACAAGACAGGTGCCCTCTGGAACTTGACACTAAACTCATATTGCTGAATATCCTTCATATTTGAGCCATAGAACATGGAGAAATTAAGCTTGAACTGATCTGGAAGGTTCATCCCTACTGTCTACCTTTCATAGTACTAAAAAGTGCTGCTGATGTAGAAAAGTAATCCTCAATCTCACATACATGTGAGCCCTGCAAACTCCAATAATGACTGGTCTGGTAAGATTTCCCCACTGGTGCAATAGTGGCACAAACGTATGGGAATGAGCAAACACTTTGTGACTGGATCTAAGGCCATCATATCTGTAATGATTATCAGGCCAAGAGCATGTGGTCACAAGCACTAGGGGAGAGCCCACTATTATTCTGGTGAGTAGATATGCATTAAACCCATTCACAATGGCTTATCATTTTACTTACAGACAAATGCATCTCTCAACTCTCAACAGATAAGCTTCAATTTGCAGTAGATGTTAATTAGTAGACCTACATCCATGAAGGTGCAGAGAAGAGTAGACTGTGGTGTCTTCAGCCCTAAATGTTAAGTCTATATCACACCACCTCCTCTCCCAAGGCTCAGGAATCATTTTGTAAGAGAGGAACAGAAAGATTGTAAAGACCAGAGGAGGTGGGTAACTACAAGGAAACAGTATCTTGGGGAATCAGCAGGGCAGGTGT
Source organism: Acomys russatus (assembly GCF_903995435.1). Lineage (NCBI taxonomy): Eukaryota > Metazoa > Chordata > Mammalia > Rodentia > Muridae > Acomys > Acomys russatus. Next base: position 31,024,375 of record NC_067138.1, read on the forward strand.
ACATATGAACACATAACAGTAGTGATCATATGCCCAGGACCTATGCAAACCCTAGCCAACCCAAAGCCCAGCAAGAGGGAGGAGCCAAAGACCCACTGGCAACCAAGGAGCTACTGACCATTGAATGCCGCTAGAGGATGGGGAGGGGGTCAGTGTTCTTTAAGAGCATAGCCCCTGGTAAAGCAACATATCCCAGTACAAGGCCGCACATCCAAGAGTAAAATTGGCAGCATAATTCAGACTTGATGGTTTTTTTAAGACAAAATTTTGGGTGGGTGGGGCAAGCAGTGGACGTAGAAGGTGATGAAAAGGAGTGTGAGTATGATCAAAATATATTATGAAATTCTTAAGCAACTAATAAAAATTGGAAAATAAAATAAAAAACATTGAATTGTTTTCTATATCTCTACAATTATCAAACTATTCAAGTGAGTTTATTGTTGTTTTTCTATTTAATTGTGTATTTTAGAAGGACTGAGGGATTATAATATGACCTTTTCTACCTAACTTACACATTTTTGATAAATTTCATCATAGTAATGCTGAAATATTCTCAAGTAAAAGCTTGAACACTCTATAAGTCATTGCCCTAAGTTGGTTTGTGTGTGTGTGTGTGTGTGTGTGTGTGTGTGTGTGTGTGTGTGTGTGTGTGTAATTTATATTTTGCTTACATCAATATATGTACACTACATGTACATGCCCCTGTGCTTGCCAAGTCTGGAAAATGGTGTTGAGTCCCTTAGAACTGGAGTTACAAATGGTTGTGAGCAGCCATGTGAGTGTTAGCAATCATAACTGGGCCCTCTAGAAGAGTACTGGGTATTCTTGACCACTGAGTTATCTCTCCAGCCAGCAACTTGCAGTTTTGTTTATCTCATTTATTTACTTATTAGTCTTTGTCTCTCAGGTGTGGGATAATCCCATAGAATCCTCCATAGAATCCTCCTTTTAGTATTGGTCATGCACAGTTCTGACCACACAGAAACATCCCCAGCAGCCATTACTTAGTGAAGTAATTTGTGGTTGTGGCAGTTGAGAAGTTTGTGTATGTGAGCTGGGCCTAAGCCTCGCAGTCACCTGACAACCACAAATCAGATTTTTAACAGCTTTTTGTGGAAGGCATATTTTAGAAGGAAATAAATATTTGAGTGATATTTACAAATGTAGGTGGTCTTAGGAATACATCTCTGAATAAGAAGGGGCTACTTTTCTTTCTTTTGGGGGGATTTTTGGAGAGTGTTGAGACAGAGTTTCTCTGTGTAATAGCTCTGGCTGTCCTAGACTCACTTTGTAGACCAGGCTGTGCTCAAAGTCACAGCGATCCGCCTGCCTCTGCCTCCTGAGTGCTGGGATTAAAGGCGTGCGCCACCATGCATAGCCCAAAGAAGGGGCTACTTAACCTTTGTGTCATTGTCCTCTTATTTCTTCTCCGATTCCTTCAGCCTGCTTCACTTTTGTCATCTACAGCTGGGGTAATGCTTTTTCTCTGTTCTTCTATGAATACAGAATGAGAGTGAGAGACAGACAGACACAGAGACAGAGACAGACACAGACAGACAGAAACAGAGACAGAGAGACAGAGAGAATTTCAATCATGGCACCTTTGGGCTAGGCTTTAGTTTTGTACATTCTTACCAATCAGCTTTCACAGTGTCCTTAAGTGACTTTAGATTGAAAGCTTCTGATTTGCCGATGATACAGCAACAGTTACACCATTCCGCAAAGATAACGAATGCGAACACTGTGTAAGTTACTACGGACTCTCTAGATCTTGTGCCAAAATTTCAAACACCGTGAGACAGCATTGGAAGACATCCAGTGAGAGGTTTTAGTTTGGAGCACCGAGCCCTGGGGTTGTTTTTCAGGATTACTATGCTAAGCACAGGTTGATAAGGGGTAAAGAGAGTAGATGAGAAAACAAATATTTTTCAAACAAAGCAACCTTGATGTTTTGTAAGTGTGTAGTCACAGAAAAAGCAGTTACCTGCCCCTGAAATAGGCCAGCATTAGAAGAGCAGCTGCCTCCATGTCTGACTGCAGGATGGAAAGAGTCATGTTTATTCACATCTCAAAGAGGACTTTCCATCTCTGATCTGCTCATTGAAATAGCCAGTGCATCACTGGAAAAAAGAATAGCACATCTTACACTTGACTCTACTTACATACAGAACTAAAATTCTATACTTCTGTGTTTGTTAAATGACCAGACTTGGCTGTGAGTACTGCAGGCAGGGGCTGAGTCTTTTTATCTCTGTGGGCCGGTGTGTCCTCCCCAATCACCCGCCCTCACAACTCTTTCCTGAACAAATGGTGGGCTGCATGAGGTGAGAACAGACCATCAAAGCATCGCACTTTGATTAACTCAGCCTCCCAATGTGGGTCATTGTGCTTGCCTGAATACTAGAGGTAGGTGTTGGGTAGTTAGCTTACCACTATTAACTTACAAAGGCCCACTACCACCATATGAGCCAAAGTCTATGGGAGAGATCCTCACTTACCCAGAAAACCTTTGGAGTGGAGGGGACCTGAGATATACATGTAAACACCCGTAAATTTTTTTTTTGTTCTTTTGTTTTTGTTTTGTTTTGTTTTGCTTTGTTTTGTTTTGTTTTGTTTGGAGTCAGAATATTCAGCACGGACTGTTCTTTTGAGAACAGTTTAGAAGAGCTTCTGTTCTGTTGTCCAGAGTAGATATACTTAATATGAACACTATTTACATTCACGTCCGTGTCATACAGGGACTCTTTCTTCACCTGTGTCTCAATGTCTGTGATGTCTTAGCTTTGTTTTAGACATGATTCTCACAGATGTGCTGTAAAATCTCTCTACAGTTTGAAACTCATCTCTCTGGTGGGGAATGGTGTTGAGAAGCGTTTCAGGTATCTATGGCAAGCGACATATCTTCTTTGGAGAAATGTCTATTCAGTGCTTTGCCCAGCTTTAAGGGTTTTCCGGGCTAAGTCATGTAAGTCCTCATAAATGTTAGGCTTTAATGCCTTATCAAACATGGTGGTCCTAAGTCTGTTCTCTCATCCTGTAGGTTACTATTCTACTTTTATGTCCATTTCTATGATTAAATGCCCTATCAACAAGAACAACAACCACACACACACAAAACCTTCATGTTAAGAGCATTTGTTTCTCTCACAGAGGACCCAAATTCTGTTCTTAGAAGGACGCTGGTGGATACAGCCACCTGTAATTCCAACTCCAGCCTACCCAATGCCTCTGGCTTTGTGGGCACTTTCACATGTTACCATATACTCACACACATACAAATAAAGAAAAAGAAAAACGCTAAGTCCTTCTTATGTGTTTTTAAGGCAGTTTAGAAGAGAGAAGATTTTTTTTTTAGCTCAAAATTCTATGTCCATGTGATGTTGCAGTACATCATGTGGGGAGGTCCTGATGGCAAGAGCTCAAAACAGTCGCACCATATCCACAGCCAAGCACAAAGACATGGAGATAGGTATATGCGCCATCTTGCTTAGAACTCAGTTGGACCCTTCTCCTCTTACTCACTTCAGGGTTCCCTCATGTCCCAAATATAGCTTGCCTTCCTGTATCAGTTCACAGTCTAGACAATCCCCTATAGATGTCCCAAGCCAGTCTGATCCAGATAATTCTTCAGTAAGACTCCTTCCCCAGGTGACTCTGGGTTGTGTCAAGGTAACAAATTAAAACTAGCCAGTACAATTGCCCTCTCGGTTTCTTGACTGTTTCCTTTCTTTTTTTTAAAGAAAAAAGTATCTTTTAAATTTTACTATCTCCTTTTATTTTGTATGCATTGGTGTTTTGCCTACATGTCTCTCTGTGTGATAGTGTCAGATACCCCGGTCCTGGAGTTACAGACACTTGTGAGCAGCCACGTGCATGCTGGGGATTGAACCTAGGTCCTCTGGAAGGGCAGCCAGTGCTCTTAACCAATGAGCCATCTTTCCAGCTCCGACTGTCTTCTTTCTTAGCAAGAAGTTTTTAATTTGCTGTAGTTCTGCTTTTTTGCATTTGTTTTATTGCCTATACTCTTGGTATCACATAAAAAATTCATTACCAAGAAGCACATCTGAATTTGCATCTAGGAGTTCTAAGTTCAGGATTACACCAAGTTTCTATACATGTTGAGCTATTCTTCACGTAAAGACATGGGACAGGGTATATCTTCTTAATCTTGCACATAAATATTAAATTTTCCTGACATAATTATTGAAGAGACTTTCCTTTCTCCATTGCATGTTCATAATGCTCTTGCTTTATATCTGTTTGGTGAAAAGCTAAGTTTGTTGTAACTGGAGATAAAATCAGTTTATTTCTGTGTTCTTTGTCTTATTGTATTGGTCTATTATCTTCTATTATCTATTCGTATGTCTAATACATTATACTTTTGATTACTATAGCCTTGTGATACAGAAAATGTGATGTCTATTGTTATCTTAGTTTTCATAAAATTTCATTGAGAATTCAGAGTTTTTAGGGGTTTTTAGTGAAGTTTCAAATGTTTTTCCATGCCTGTCAAAATAGTTGGTGAAAGGCACTGCATTACATTGTTGAATAATGTGAGTATTAATTCAATGACATTAACTCTTCCAATCACTGTACCTGTATCATTTTTGTCAGTTTCAGTTTTTTTTCACCAATATCTCCTGGTTTTCAGGTTGAATTATCAAAGGATGAATCACCAAAAATCATTTTAGTCAATTCTTTTTATTATGACACCTTAGCAGATGTGATTGAATGGCTAAATCAGTTTATGAACTATGCCAGTAGTATTCTTACGGAACTTATTTCTAGCAGCCATCCAAGCACTAGGCTCACTAGTAGTGGACTCCTACGGGGAGTGGTAAATTATATTTGTATTATGCTTTAAATATAAAATGCCCCCACATGTTCCTGTTTTTAAATGTTTATTCCTCAGCTGGTGGCACCACCTAGGGAACTGATAGGAACTTTACGACTTGAGGATTAGATGAAATAAGCAGGTCACTGGAGCATATATTTTATTTTCTAACACAGGGTTTCTATGTATAGCCTTGGTTATCATGACTTCATTTTGTAGACCAGGCTGGCCTCAAATTCACAGATATTCGCCTGCCTCTGCCTCCCCGAGTGCTGAAATTACAGGTGTGCCCCACCACACCCAGCTACTGGAACAAGTCTTTGAGCCTCCTTTGATCCCTGGCCCTTCCTCTTTCTCCACTCTCTATCTACCATGCAGTAAGCAGACTGTGTCATACACACTCCTGCTGTCGTTAACACGTTGCCTCTGTGCTGGCCAGGGAGCAGTGGAGGCAAGGACTGTGAAGAGAAACGTCTGAAACTTTGGTCCAAAATAAGTCATTCCTCCATGGTTGGTGTCAGGCACAGTAACAAAAAGTCCAATGTAGTTGGTCTTTTTTTTGTTCTTGGTGACTTTGGAGCACACCGACGCAGTGACATCTTGGCTACTCATGCTCTCAGCGTATGCGAGGTTATTAAACTAGATGCTTCTCTTCTGTATGTTAAAAGAGTAGACTGAATGTGTTGAGTACCATAGAGCCGTCATCAAGTTCATACGTAGAACTTAGTAATTCAAGTACAATGACTAAAGCATCTCTAAAAGTAGGAGGTTTTCTTCCCACATATTTGAATGTGTCCAGGGCCTGATCAAAATGAGCTCTATAGGGTACGTCCCTGAATTTATCTCCAGGTACAACAAACTTCACTTTTCACCAAACAGCTGTAATTGGGGGCACTGAATGGGATTCATGCTGGTGGTAATGCTTATATGTTGGATATTCAGTCCCTCGCTGGCAGCATTGTTCTGGGAGGTTGTGGAACCTTTGGGAGGTGGGGCTTAACAGGAAGAAGCAGGTCAGTGGCGAGCAGGTTTTGTAGTGTGGCCTCACTTCCAACCCAAGCTACTGCTTCCTGATTGGCACCATGTAACATGTAGATACTGCAAGCTCCCAACTCCCAGAGACGCAGCCACATCTGCCCCATCTGCCTTGGTTTACCTTCCTGAATGGACTGTATTTCTCCAAACCCTGAGTCAAAATAAATCCTCCTCTGTTGAGTTGTATCTGTCAGTATCCTGTCACTGTGGTGAGAAATGGGACTAGCTCAGCTGGTCCTCTGGAGCTAGTGCTTGTGAGAAGGGTGGTTTTAAAAGAGCAAACCTGACCCAGAAGCTCCCTGGCCTCTGGTCTGGCTCTGTGACCTTTCCCTTTGCACATGCTCCTGCCATGCTCCACTTTCTGCCCTCAGTGGAATGGGCTGACTTGGCTTCTGCTTGTTGTTCTGCAAATGTAAGTCCCATTTATAATGAAGTTTATTTAAGAGCATGTGTTCTTGCCTTTAAACCCTGTGCTCACAAGAAACTCCTCAGAGCACATGGAGGTCTATGAAAAGAGTTGAGCTGAGGAGGGTTCTTTGAGCAATAATATTTACTGTAAGGAATAGACTAGGCCTACTAATAATAAAAAGAGTTCTACATGGTAAACAATATTACCAACCCATCTCCGAGCCCTAGAAAACTGCGCAGTGAATAGGTTATATCAACATACTCCTAAGCAAAAGCTTTATTATAAATAGAAAGTAGGCCTGGCACCCTGGAAGGTGAACATTTCTGAAATTTTATAACTATAAAGTAGAGAAGAAATAAACTGACTGTTTGGAGAAAGGACACGGTGCAACTTCTAGTGGCCTTGACCCTATGCCTCATCTTGTACCAGTGCTGTTCCAGCCTTCTTCTCTCTCACTGGAAGTCCTCAGCAATCTCCTCACAGTGCAGAGCCCTCTGTGTGTCCACCAGATCTCAGTTAGTAATAAACCCACTTTGCCAAGCATTCTGGGCATCTGCCAGCTGCGTACTCAGTTCTGCGTGTAACTCTTTCCCAATATTTTACTAGGATGGGAGATCAATAGAAAGAAGCGAAAGGATTCCTAGTAATGCCACCAAACAGTGCTGCTGTGCTTCATGGAGCTTGAACTACAAAGAAGAACATTCTAGAACGCCTCCACACAAATCATTTGTTCATTCTATCCTGGTCTTCAGTGCTTGAACTCCTAACGTGTGTGTGTGTGTGTGTGTGTGTGTGTGTGTGTGTGTGTGTGTGTGTGTGTGTGTGTGTGTGTGATCTGAATAAGAACCTTTTGGGCCTGGGAAATGAAACACAGTTATATTTTTTAGGCAACTGGCCTTTTTGGCAATGCCTCCAAAAAAGTGAGCAAGTAAAAACACTTGAAGCTAGAGAAATAGCTAACACTGCATGGTGGACATGTTTCCATGACCGCAGTGTTGGTAGAAACATTTGCTCTCTATCTCCAGAAGTATCCAAATGTCCCTTGTCATACACTATGTCACCCTGAGTGCCATATACTCAGGGTGCTGTCACTGTGTTTCTGATAGTTCCCCTAACCACCTTCCTGCTGACACATTTCAAGAAAGAAGGTACATACCAGGGCTGGAGATAGAGCTGTGGGATAGAGTACCTGCCTGGCATGTACAATGCCCTAGGTTTGACCTCGGCATAATAGTTAATTAATTAATTAAAATTTAAACTTCTGGTGAACATTTCCCTTCTTTTTTTCCTAAAAGAAAAAAAAAAAACCAACCACAGATTCTGACTATTAGGGCTTAACTGAGTTTCACTGCTTTTCTTACCAAAAGAGTAGAGGGCTGTATTTGAATGCCACAAAGATGCTTCTAGGAAAGACAATCCTCAAGCTCACCAACTTTCTTCCGAGCCCCACCCCTGTCCCCCACCCCTTGCTCCTTCCAAAGAATCCAAGAAACCGTACTCAAAATAACAAATTGGAAACCTGAGATCACAAAAACATCATCGATGTAAACGTCACCAACATCACTCTTCAGTCTGAACGAAAGCAAGCATGACCAAAAGAAGAAAGGAAAAATACATCATACACAACTGGTGATCTAGGTGAAAGTGGAGGCTCATTGTTTCTTTTAACCTCTCTCAAGGTTAATTGTCTCTGCCTGATTCACACAAGAGCTCATGGTTTTTAATTTTTTTTTTAATTTATTTTAATTTATTCATATTACATCCCGATTGTTATGCTGTCACTTGTATCTTCCCATTATTACCTTCCCCCTCTCTCCCTCCCTATCTCCTCCCTAACAGACCTCCTCCCACATGATATGACCACAGCCTATCAGGTCTCATCTGGCAAGCCTGCTTCCCCTTCCTCTGTGTGCCCACAGGGCCTCCCCACCGAGGGGAAGTAATCAAATCAGGAACACCAGAGTTCATGTCAGAGGCAGTCCTCGTTCTCCCAACCCTTGGAGAGTCAGCTGATCATTGGCTATATCTGAACAGGGGGTCTAGGTTCACTGCATGCATTGTTTTTGATTAGGGCAACAATTTGAGCAGCCCTCCCTGGGTCCAGATCCACAGTCTTCATGTTCTCTTTGTGAGGCTTCTGAATCCTCTATGTCCTTCCATCCTCCCACTCTTCCATACAACTCACAGCACTCCACCCAGAATCCAGCAGCAAGTCCCAGCATCTGCCCTATTCCCCGCTGGGTGGAGTCTCTCAGAGGACATCTATGTTGGGTTAATATTCACTTATAAGTGAGTATATACCATGAGTGTCTTTCTGGGTCTGGATTACCTCCCTCAGGACGATCTTTTCTAGTTCCATCTATTTGCATGAAAATTTCAAGATTTCCTTGTTTTTTAATAACTGAGTAGTATTCCATTGTGTAAATGTACCACAGTTTCTTTATCCATTCTTCCACTGAGGGACATCTAAGTTGTTTCCAGGTTCTGATTATTATAAATAAAGCTACTATGAACATAGTTGAGCAAATTTCCTTGTTGTATGGTAGAGCGTCTTTTGGGTATACACCCAGGAGTGGTATAGCTGGGTCTTGCGGTAGCACTATTCCCAATTTTCTGAGAAAGCACCGGACTGATTTCCAAAGTCATTGTACAAGTTTCCCACCATTAATGGAGGCATGTTTCCTTTTCTCCACATCCTCACCAGCATGTGCTGTCACTTGAGTTTTTGATCTTAGCCATTCTGATGGGTGTAAGATGGAATCTCAAAGTTGTTTTGATTTGCATTTCCTGATAACTAAGGTCATTGGTGCTCATTATTTTTTTAATGATTTATTAATATTACATCCCGATTGTTATCCCCACGCTCTTACCTTCCTGTTCCTACCCTCCCTCCCTCCTCCTCCACCCAATTCCCCTTCCCTAGACTTCTGATGGGGGTGTGGGGAGCAGGGACCTCCTCCCCCACCATCTGATCACAGTATGTCAGGGGGTAGCCTGCATCCCCTTCCTATGTGTACAGGCTGGTTGACCAATGGAATCAAGGCGAACACCCAGAAATAAATCCACACACCTATGGACACTTGATTTTTTACAAAGAGGCCAACACTATACAATGGAAAAAAGATAGCATCTTCAACAAATGGTGCTGGACTAACTGGATGTCTACATGTAGAAAAATGCAAATAGATCCATATTTACCACCCTGCACAAAACTCAAATTCAAGTGGATTAAAGACCTCAACATGAAACCAGACACACTAAATCTGTTAGAAGAAAAAGTGGGGAAGAGCCTGGAACTTATTGGAGCAGTAGACAACTTCCTGAAGAGAACACCAGTAGCTCAGAATCTAAGGTCAACAATTAATAAATGGGACCTCATGAAACTTAAAAACTTCTGTAAGACACAGGACACTATCAACAGAGCAAAGCAACTGCCTATAGACTGGGGAAAGATCTTCACCAATCCTACATCTGACAAAGAGCTAATACCCAAAACATATTAAGAACTCAAGAAACTAAACACCACTAAACCAAATAATCCAATTAAAAAATGGGGTACAGAACTAAACAGAATTCTCAACAGAGGAATATCAAATGGTTGAGAAACACTTAAAGAAATGCTCAACATCCTTGGTCATCAGAGAAATGCAAATCAAAACAACTCTGATATTCCCTCTTATACCCTTGAGAATGGCTAAGATAAAAAAAAAAAAAACTCAGTAGAGTGAGGGCTACATAATGGAAAATGTACCTAGCTCAGTGCAAACACCAGGTAATGGACAAGTAAATGGTTTCTAGAGCCTTGAATGCCCCATTTTTGCTCTGTGAAAAATTTTAAACATCATTACATCTCTATTTACTGACTTCAGCTTCTAACTAAAGTGATATGTTCACTTTAGATGGGGTGAGAAGGTCAAAGGAGTTGGTTCTCATGGTATAGGGTGGGACTGAGTTGCTCGCAACTAGTATGGGTGGAGAAAGTTTGGAGACAAGCTCCATTGCTAATGCCACCCATTACTGAGACCAAAGCTAAAGCCTTAATTTTTTTGCCTCAAATACACATAACAGCAACTCTAAGAATAGCACAAGAGTACATAAAAAACATCTCATGTTCTGTCAGTGGTTGAAGAGACACCTTGCTATCTGAGGTCAGGTGAGGACAAGATGCAGTCGATATATGGCAGCTTGCCTTGGTTCTTTGAACCCTCAGCCACCTCCCTGGCCTCCTGGACCAGCTAAGCCCAAGATGAAGTGTCCACACCCTCTGAGTAGGACCAGGAATGGCCACATAGATTGTGTTTATTGCAGCGTATCATTTCCTTGATATGAATTAAGACAGTCTGCCACCTGGGTCTTTTTGCGAAGGCTGGCTTCAGAATGTAGCATTCACACCTTGCTTATAATTCTCATGGTACTGCCATCTGCCATAACACTGGGATGCAGGAGGTGGTAGTAACGTGGGCCTCAGTGCAGAGACTGAGATGGCACACGTGTCATATACACACGTGGAGTGTACACTGGATCATAGCAATCCTAAGAAAGTGTCACCGTGGTTTGTTTCATGCCCATTTTATCTTCCACTGAACTATTGTGTTATTGTTATTAGTTACATTTAGTTGGTATAAAACAATATTTATTATAATATTTTAATATATACATACAATGTACAGCACTGTTTTTTAATGTAGGCATCATATTCATATAAAATTTTTCTAAATTGACGGGCGTAGTCATTAATTAGTTCCGAGATTAAGACTATTTCAGGTAAAACTATATCTGAAGCTTTTTAAATGAATTCCCCTCATGTGCTTTAAATTTTTCCAGACACTGGTACATTTTTAAGTTAATAAAATTATCCATGAATAATAACATGTAGGGCTTTGTTACACAGTTAGAATCAGCAAACACTTGGGAAGTTTTGTCCTTTGTTGTTGTTCTGTGAAGAAACTGACTTTTGAAATGTTAAGCTGTGTCTCGGTTGGTTGCAGCTTCTTGGCGGTACACAGCCAGAAGCCATAGACACTGGGCCCAGCAAGCAAAACACTTGCTGTGAGTGGGAAGACTAAAGCAAATACCAGGAGAGTGTGGTGACCTCCTGCAAGTCAGGTGCTCAGGAGGCAAAGACAGGGGTGTTAGGGCAAGGGGGCTGGCTGTGCTAGCCTACGCATTGAACTCTGCTCAAGGGAGAGACCCTGCCTCAATATATAAGGTGGAGCGCAATGGAGAAAAACACTCAATATAACCTGGCCTCCACACACTTGCACACATATGTACATGTACTCACACACACATAACACATACACACACACACACACGTGCCTCTACACAAATGCCTACCACATACGCATGCCTAAAAGCTGAATCATAGACATAGTGCAAAGTATGAGGTATATGGTTTCCCAATAAAAATTTACTCATGGGTTATTTCATATATTTCACATATGACACAAAAGGGTTGTGCACATTTTTCCTAAGCATTTACAATGTAAAACCTATTCTTAACACTTAGGCTGCACAACAGCAGGAAGAGTAACATTGGTCCATGGGCTGTCAGTTGCCAACCATCACTGCACAAGAGTGAAAACACAAAAACAAGACATCATCAAGAGACCTATTATTTTATGTATGAAAAAATATGCTTTTAAAAAGCCATAGGGAAGTATATGGATGTATTCAATTCAGAGAATCATAAAACTAATTAAAAAACACATTATAAATTTAGGTTAGTACCTATTAGGATGCAACAGAATTTTCTAACACTTGTACCTCATCCAAACAATTTACTTTTCTTGATATGTAAACTAATTCCCTCAAAGCTTGCTCAAGCCGTATGGAGAGTTCCAGTCAGCCTGGGTTGCTGTGATACTCTGTTAAAATGAAAGAGAAAAGAGAACAGTCCTACCTAGGTAATAACTCCATGATAATGTTTAGTGGTGAGATTTAAAAGGTTAAGGGTCGTATGGCTACAGCTCACGGATGGAACAACTGCCAAGCGTCCAGTAGGCGCTGCTTCAGTCTCCACAGGTAAAAACATGCTACTGAGTTTCCTATAATCTTAGGGAGACTTTTGAGTGAACAATAACTTTGAACATGTTTGGGTTTCTTGAAAATATGATTATTTTAAATAAATACGATAAAATTATTGTAGATTATCAGAAGATGAATAATTTTAATTTTCTGTTTCAAAGTTTAAAACACAAACATTCATATGTTCATTTCTGAAAGGTGGGTAATTTTAAAATTAGTAAATGTTACAACAATTTTTATATTCATAGTACAAGAAAAAGATAAATATAATTTACATATAAATATATTACCAGTAAAAATGGCACAGCTAATAAGTCTCCTAAAATACATTACTGAAGCATCATTGCACTCAATATTTAAACACTATTATTTATCTTTTAATTACAGCTCTTCATCTACAGGGCATTTACAGATAAAACATAAAACATTTTTAAAGAACATATATAGTAGCCAGGCATTGTGGTGGACACCTTTAATCCCAGCACTAAGGAGGCAGAAGGAGGTGGATCTCTGTGAGTTTGAGGCCAGTCTAGTCAACAAAGTGAGTCTAGAACAGCCAAGGCTACACAGAGACACCCTGTCTCAAAAAAAAAAAAAAAAAAAAAAAAAAAAAAAATATATATATATATATATATATATATATATATATATATATAAAATCATGTCAACTTGCACTTAGCGAACTCCATATCCTTCATAGCTAAGTATTTTTAATGGTCATTTCCTTAGAGTTCTGATTTTAAATTTCTCTTTTATGTTGACTCAATCAATTATGACATAAAATTGACCTTTTTTGAGAGAGGGTCTCATTCTATATCCCTGCCTTACCTAGAGCTCACTACATAGACCAGAATAGCTTCAAATTCACAGAGCTCTGCCTGCCTCTGCTTCATGAGTCTTGGAATTAAAGGCTTAAAAGCCTCAGGGGAGAGGTTCTGGGAAGTGCTTTTTTATCTCTGAAAAATATTCTTCTTGTGGTATGAATTCAAAAGTTAGGAGACATAATGTAGTTGAAGGCTGGAACTTCCAGCAACAATAAAGTGAATATAACAGGAATGTGTCAAAACTCCCCTTAGTGTTTCCAGAACAGTCGTTACCACTTTACAAGCTCTCAGCACTAGACACAGAAGGGGCTAAGCAATGTTTTCCTTTGTGTTTAGGCAAAGCATAATGTTATCCCTTAGAATGTTTTCATAACATATGCTCACACCTGAAGAACATCAGCAGTGAAAAAATAATTTCACCAAAATGTGAATTTGAAGCCTTTTCATAATCATGCAGTAGTTTTCATAAAAATATAAAGCAATTTCCTTAGGGGAAAAAAACCCTGCCAATTGGAATGCCTTCATTTTGAAAATAAAAACAAACAAAACAAAAAAAACATTGTTTCTGAAAGTGGTGAAACTCAGGCTCTTGGCTATATGAACACCTGGAACTTAGGCAGTGAGAACAGTGGGTCTTGCCCTCTGGGTACCAGTTCTTTTCACTGGTACAGACAGTCACTAGAGAGCATCCCTGAGCATTTGTCCCAAAGGTCTGTTTAGTGATGACTCTGCAGTCTAGTGACATCATCCAGCGAACTCTTCTTCCAACCACATGTCATAGTGTTTCAGTTTATATTTAAACTCAATATCATTTAATGGTGGCAAAATCCCCAAGCCTGCCCGGGACTGGTCTAGAGGGGGACATGTGGCGCAGCTCTCCACCAACTCTACTTCAAAGTAGGAAAGCATCAGGATTAAAAATTGCTTGATTTGTTGGATAGCAAATAGTCTTCCTGGGCACACTGACGCTCCTGATCCAAAAGGCATGTAGAAATACTTTAGCTTATTTCCATTGCTATAAAAGGTGGTCTTTGTCTTCCTGTTTTCATCAAGGAAACGATCATACTTAAAAGTCTGCAATCAAAATACAAGAAGTCAATGAGCTACTTTGAAAGAAGCCTGTGCCACTCATGACCTGGAAGAGGCAAGGAATAATTTTCTCCTAATAACTCCATCCTCAGAAAGTTAGCCACATACCCAGCTCTGAGGTAGAGGGACACTGAATAGAGCTTTATAGAGACCTGGTGAACCAAGAAACATTAGATGGGAACTGCCTGGGGATTTGTTCTTCAGCTAGGCAAGGAAGCAAGAAGGGTTCTAAGCAGAAAGTAGGGTGATCAAGTCAGATACGTTGTCCCCCAATAGTATGGATCTGGGAGGAAAAAGAAAGGTGGTAGCTTTGCTATGGATGAAAACATAATCAAGCAGAATCTGTGAAGTGAAAAATATCAGGACTAAAAGAGCAACACTCTTGTCTGTATCCAAAGTTTCCAAACATATGAATATTTTCTATACTAAAGGGGGACAACACTTAGGGTTCCAATGAGCAAATCAAAGCTGTAACTGCAAATCCATTCCTTATTTAGACCTGGGTGAATATCACCTCAGTATTGAACATGGATGAGTAGAAACTTACCAAAGGGTCTGGGTAGATTTCAGGGTCCAAATGTGTTAACTGTGGGTAAAGAGCTATGAGGTCATCTTTTCGGATGTCATAGGAGCCATACTCAAGGTGTAGAGTGAAATCCTCCTTAGCTGTCCGGATATTCAGGGATGCACTGGAAAGCCTCAGAGCCTCCTTGATGATGCTATCTAAATATGTTTAAAATAAAGGAAGTAAGAGAGGAGGGAAGAAAACAGGGTGGAGGGGAAGGAAATGGAAGCAGGGGAGGGGGAATGATTTACATATTAAAATATTTTCAAGTCATTTATTTTTATGTGTATGGGTGTTTTGCCTGCATATATGGATGTGTACCATGTACATGCCTAGTATCTGCAGAGGTCAGAAGAAGGCATCAGATCATCTAGAACTGGAGTTATGAATGGTTGTGAGCCACCATTTGGGTGCTGGGAATTAAAGCTCAGTCCTTTGTAAAGGCAGCAAGGGCTTTTAACCAGGAGCCATCTCTCCAGCCCTGAATTTATGCATCTAAAGGCTACATAACATAAAGCTTGAGTTACTCTGACAGCCAATATACAAAATGAATAAACGGAAAGCTAACAGATGGAAGCTTCCCAAAGCTGCTCTATGCCACTGTTCTTGGTGGCTCTGCTGTTCTGAAATATCTTTTCGAGCTGAGCCTGTAAGTCAGTGGTTCTCAACCTAAGGGTTACAGCCCCTTTGGGGGTTGAATGAGCTTTCTACAGGGGTCACCTAAGACATCAAAAAGCACAGATATTTACATCACAATTCATAATAGTAGACAAATTTCAGTTAATGAAGTAGCAATGAAAATAATTTTATGGTTGAGGGTCAGTCACCACAACATAAAGTGTCATAGCACTAGGAAGGTTGAGAACCATTGATCTAAGTTAGTAATCTCTTGATATGATATAATATTCTTCACCATCCATAGGAACTAAATAGATATGTCTCATGCTATAGAACATTAATCCTATCCCTGTGGAACACTAAACAGCTAATAAAATTGGAAAAGCTGGTAACCTATTTTGTGTGAATTACTGTTGACCCCTTTGAGATTAAACATACTGACAGAGAAATGTCTCTGGGGGCACTTCATGAATCTTCTACGCAGGGTTTAGGAAATTTCACTTTCAGTCATACATTATCTGATGGTGTGTAGTGCTGTCTTGCTTCTAAGCAAAGGCATGCAGAAACAAAATAAACCTTAGAATAGCTGAAGTCAAGGAGAGCTCCAGTCTGGCCTTCCAGCCTCTAACCATCAACTAACTGCCTTCCTCCCAGGGTTTGTGACATCATTGTGTATGCAATCATGAATACTTAGCCCTTTATTTACAAATAAGAGTAGGTAAGGGTCTAAAGCAACGTGACATGTCTAAGTCCCCCACATCAGACAGCTCTGAATCTAGATTTCTGTCACTTTTTTTTAAAGCTTTACTGATTCTTTGTGAATTTCACATCATGCACCCCAATCCCACTCATCTTCCCATCCCTCCATAGCTACTCTCCACCCTTGCAATCTCCCCCTAAGAAAATAAAAAGTAAAGACAGAACATAATTTTAAAAACACACATCTCACAATGGAAGCTGTGATGTGTCATAGTGTGTCACACAGTGTACCCTTTTGCCCAAACAACTTTCTTGCAAATGTTCATTGTAGTGAGTTATGGACCCGGTTTGAGGCCAGCCTTGATAGCAGAAGCAGAAGCCAGAGGCCCCAAACCAGACTTCTGTCACTTCTAATAAGCTAAACTGCCCTCGAAACATATGGAGGCTTCTGTCCTGCTTTACTATAAACATATGCCACTTCTACATTCTAGAAAATATCCAAGCAAGATAAGACAAGCCTTGTTTGTCCCACCACTCAACCCAATTTTGCTTTCTTAATGGTCACTTGCTCACATTAACTCCATGCTTCCTTTAACCCTAAGCTTAACAGTTTTGATGGACTAAAAGGAGGCAGAGGACACAGAGTGGCTGAGTATCAAAAGCCCTGTGCCTGTGCTGCCATTGTTCCATCTTCTGATCCCAGGAACCATCCTCTGAGTCTTAATCCCTTGATTGTTATATAACAGTGAAAATGTCCCTAGGTACCAGATTACTTTGGGAGCACGTGAAGTACTTGGCATAATAACTAGATCATAGTACTCCATAGATTAAGCCCTGTTGCTAGCGACATGGTGAATGAGGGGCAGGATAGCAAGCACACCTAGCACTGGCAAGTTGTTCAGTTGCTCTTGATCCAAATGAATGACCTTCTCTCCAGAGCTGAGCTTTTGGCCAGCACTCTGTAATACTCCATTCACCTCTTCAGAGGCTGCTTTCAAGGCATCAGGATTCCTATGGAAAGAGACATATGCGGGGGGGGGGGGAGGATCCTTATTCAGAGATCTACAAGTAAAAAAGAATTATGCATTTCATGGTACCAGGGGATATGCAAAGGGACATTGCCATTTATCTGCACTGGATTCTGTACTGGATTCATGTCCTTGAACTCATGAAGGGACATTAAAAGGGCTTTGTTTTATAAAAGCAAAGCTTCGGTTAGATCTCTATGAGCCAATAGAGCTAATAGGTGCTAGACAGTCATGTGATCAACATAGTAATTCATAAGGAATATTGCATCTAACATACAATTACAAAGTATTGGTTAATTCCCAAATAGAAATTCAAATTTAATCTTAAAATTCATGCCATGGCCTCAGAACAGTGTTTGCATGTATAGCATTATTTTTGAGTGGTGAAGTAAAGGACACACCATTTCAATGCATGGAAATTTGTTGGAGGCTGAGTTTGTAATCTATTTTTACCTGGTTACAGTGTACTGAGCCTCAGAAATGTTTGACTAAACTGGGTGTGGTGGGGCACACCTGTAACCCCAGCACTCAGAGGCAGGTGGATCTCTGTGAGTTCAAGGACAGCCTGGTCTACAAAGCAAGTCCAGGACAGCCAAGGCTACACAGAGAAACCCTGTCTTGAAAAACAAAAAACAAAAAACAAAAAAACAAAAAAAAAAAAAAACAAAAAAAAAAAGAAAGAAAGAAAGAAAAGAAAAGGAAGAGAGAGAAAGAAAGAAAAGAAAAATGTTCAACTAACAAGCAGTTGTGTAACTTAGTTCATATAGGATAGGAAATGGATGACACAACTTTGCTGTAAATCTGGTAGCCAGCCGTAAAACAGGACTGCTCAAGAAGTAAGGTGTGGCCACTGCCCTTATGACATCTGCAAGTCAATTGTCATTGAAAATGTCCTTATCGCAATGAAGATTGCAGTCATAGCTTTAATTTGACATTAAGAGGAACACTATGGGGTAGAGAAAGACTGAGCTGGAGGACTGTATTGGTAAAGTGCCAGGCCACCTGAGTTCTGTGGCTCTGGGACATCCTTTTCCATGGGTCTGTGCTCCTACAAAATGCTAAACATGTCCAACACAGACTTTCTTGGTCGATGGCACTCTGAGGAATAAACACAAATTGCTAGTCACCTGATCGTTTGAAACAAGCTCCAGAAAGTGGCAGGAATGGTGTTTGCTTGAGATGCCCAGAGGACAGCAAGGTGTGTCTTGGCCTTCTCCATGTCATCAAAGGTGGAGAGAGAGTCGTTGAGAAACATGCGCAGACGGATCAGTTCAGAGACCTGGTCCCTCACAGAGAGGTTCTCGTGCTTCAGGCCCTCAGCCAGCTTTTCCCGGGCTTTATGTGCGGTCTTGAAGAAGTGAATAGGGAAGCCCGCCACCAGCGCCGGAAAGACTTGGTCAAACTGTTTGAAGTTGTCAAGGCTATTTAGAATAAGCGCTCTTTGTGTGTCTGCCTTTGAAACGTCCCTGCCAAACAGCGTTAGATACCCGGATTCAAATATCACGCGGGAGCAGAAGGCATACATCCCTTCTGTAACCCAGGCTGCACTCTTTGATTTAGGAAGGCTAGGAGGCCTCAGGACGGATTGGAGGTTTTTCATCATGGCTTCAGACAGTGAACTCAAAGCATCTCCCTGGAGGGTTTTGGTAAAAGTGGCGCTTACATTTTCTGTGGTATTTCTATAAAGGGGTCTGTGTCCAAATACCTGAGAGAAAATAAAAATCCATGAGTGGGGGAGGGGCTAAACCCGAATTAGCTAGTGTTAGGAAATGGCTAAATTAAATACCTTCATAGTTCTCTGTCTGGCCTTCCTACATATGATTTCACAGCACTTCCCGGAGGTAGAACCAAGACATACTCTTCCCTTAAGGTCAAGATTTGTTTGTTTGGTTGGTTGGTTGGTTAGTTGGTTGGTTTTTTGAGACAGAGTTTCTCTGTGTAGCCTTGGCTGTCCTGGACTTACTTTGTGGACCAGGCTGGCCTCGAACTCACATTGATCAGCTTGCCTCTGCCTCCTGAGTTTTCAGTGGAACTTCTCTGGACTGCCCACCATCTTTTGGTGTTGCACTAATTTGCCTTCATATTATTTATAGATGCATTTTAACGAAATTACAATCTACTTAATGTCAGAGACTATGTCTAATATGTTCTTGCAAAAAAAATAAGTAAATATTGTTTTCTCCAGAGTAGAGATCTTGATGGCATCTAAATTATGCTTAAATATACAGCTTACTTCTTAATGAACAAAACATTTGTGTGCATGGATGATGTGTTGAGTATTATTGAATTTGCCAGCACACTGGAAAACACTGAGTGTTGTGTAGACACCACTGACATTATGAATCTGTACCTGCCTTATTCATGCAGTGTCATCTGTCTCAGTAAGTACTCACAAAATGCGTATTGTGTCATCATCATTGACAAATTTACATCTACCTTAAAATGTTAATACTTTCTGATTTTATGTTCCCTCTATTCTGCAATCTACATTAACAGGCTAGGAAACAAACAGAATTTGTATAAATTAATTACCTTTGAAGAAGTAGTGAGATGAAATATTTTCCAGTCAAAATATTTCCCATGACATAACACCTTATGGTATGACAAGGAGTCTGTGATGAAGTGGACATATTTCCCAATTAGTCTGCAGGTAAAAACATGCCCATGTTTCTTTTGATTTGCTCTCAGAAACTCAAGGGGATTGGATCCAAATTTCAGAGCACAGCCAACATACGGAATCAACCCATTCTCCAAAGGAGGTTCACCTGCTTTCCTGTAACACACAGATTTGAGAGGTTTGAAAAATTACATATTTAGTTTTTTTTTATTTAAGCCAGGTTTTTTTTTACATTATTTTTTTTATTAATTTATTCTTGTTACATCTCAATGTTTATCCCTTATTTAAGCCAGGTTTTAAAAAATCATTTTCTACCACTTATTTCAAGTTTCATAAGTACAGTTCATAGATATTTCTTCTGATATTGGTAATCCCACTTTTTTAATAAAATGGTAGATTTTTTTTTTAGCCTTCTAAAATGTTGGTGAAGATGATGACTAAATCTGTCTACTCACCAATCCATCCAGCAACCCACCCATCAGTCTACCCATGTATACAGATCAAGAATTCACTGGAGTGTTTATTATGTCTGTGTCTGATTGCTTTTCCCAATGACAGGGATAAAAGTGTCAACATAAACAATGAGATTCTTGCTCTCAGTGTAGAAATGAAATGCTCCTCTAATGCTTAGACTTGTACTAAGAGCCATTTGGCCAAATGGCTAAAATGCTTTTTCTTTCATTCCTTTTCGTTGAAGATGTGAAACATCAAATAACATAAAGGTCTACAGGGCTGAAATTTTAGAAGTCTACATAGTTTTAAAAACTTGGCATTAGAGGGCTGGAGGTGTGACTCAATGATGGAGCTCTTGCCTAATATGTGTGAAACCCTCCATTTAATTTTCAACTCTAAAAAAAAGGGACATTATTATTCTGCAATAATATTTGAAGAGGACAGGGATCACATTTGAAAAATTAGATCATTATAAAAATAAAACTGGGTTAGGTAAACATTGGAAGATCATCAACTATAACCCAATGCTCTTTTACTCTCTCATAAATGTTCCAGTGGACATTATAAGCTTATTTATTTCTCAACATAAGCTTCTTAACCTCTTGTGAGAATAACAGTATAATTGATTTTTCCTTTCTTAACATGAAAAATAAGAGTTTTAATTAAAATTTGGAACTATCAGACATGAATTAACATAGCTTAAAGGGCAAAGAAAAATTTTAAAGTAAGACAAAATACCCAGTTGAAGATATGCCAGGAGTATTCTCATGTTTTGATGTTGACATTACAGACAATATCTGAATGTCTTGCCCCCAAATGGTCTTTGAAGCAATCAAATTGGTGTCACATGCAGGCAACAAAACTCCCCAGTCCCCCAGCTGATTAACAGTGGAAAGAAAAGTTAGAGGCAGACAGACTCAGGCTCTGTGCTGTCATCCAGGATTAGGTCTGAGTCTGCAGAAAACCCAAATGACCAGACACCTAGTCAGAGCATCTATTCAGTTCGTGGCACAGAGGAACCCTTCTAAATCTCACTCTTCCCAAATGCACTCTTCCCAGCTTAGTTTTGTTTCGCACACACATACACAAACAAGCATCCATAATGAATACATTTTTAATTACGTTTAACAAGATCTGCATTACCATTGATGTGTATAGATATTCAAAGGGAAACTGTCTATATCTTGTCAGATTTAGTCAGTGAAGTATATCTTTAAATTTTAAATAAAAAATTAATATATCAGTATTTTTTTTTAAAACTGTGTGATAGTAAAGGTAAGGAACACTAGAAGTAAGCTAAAAGACAAATAAAAAATCCTTCCATACCTTCTCCTTATTCCAATGATAAACCATATGCAACAGCACACTATCACAGCAATTGCCCAAATCAAAGAAATAGTCATCATTTTGTAAATGCAAGAAAAACTCCCAGAGGGAAAGTCTCTGCTTCGTTAGCAAGGGAAGGCTGTCCCTGAACAGTGGCTCTAACTAGAGTCTTTATATGCATAGGACCATGATCTAATAACTTGAACTTGGGTGACCAAAGCAAACAACTGACTATTTGTCCTCCTACTAGAAAAAGAAAAAAAAAATAGTATTACCTGTCCTTGAACTAAGTCCATAGTATCAGAAAAGGTTCCAGAACAAGCAGAGGGCCACAATATTCGATAAGCTGAAGGTCTGTCCCTCATGTGCTGACACAGCTTTCAGACCTGGGGACAGCCGCGGACATTGTGATTCTGTGTGTACAAAAAAGAGACGTAAACATGCTGCCAATGAGCACATCTGTCAAAATGCAGAGCATGATGTGAGCTGAAACAAGCAGCAGGTTTCCATCACAACATTGGTTGTTCATGTTGCTAACCTTTGGGGAAATTATTATTTTTTTATTGCTCACCAATTCATGTTTATTTACCACTGTAAGTTCTTACTCTTACTTTTTTTTTCTCTTTTTTCTCTCTCTCTTTTTATTGAAAACTAAAATCATTCATATTACATCTCAATTGCTATCCCATCCAGTGCATCCTCCCATTCCTCCCTCCCTCCCACTTTCACACTATTCTGCTTCCCTATGACTGTGACTGATGGGGACCTCCTCTCCCTGAATATGATGCTAGGGTATCAAGTCTCTTCTTGGTAGTCTGCTATCCTTCCTCTGAGTGTCATCAGGCCTACCCATCAAGGGGACATGGACAAATATGGGACACCAGTGTTCATGTGAAAGTCAGTCCTCACTCTCCACTTAACTGTGGAGACTGTTCTGTCCCTTGGCTAGATCTGGGTAGG
Source organism: Acomys russatus (assembly GCF_903995435.1). Taxonomy (NCBI): domain Eukaryota; kingdom Metazoa; phylum Chordata; class Mammalia; order Rodentia; family Muridae; genus Acomys; species Acomys russatus. Next base: position 31,046,859 of record NC_067138.1, read on the forward strand.
GGTTTGATGATGACTGCATGTATTGTCCTTGGTTGGTGCCCTAGTTTGAGCAGAACCCCTGAGCTCAGATCTGCCCATCATAGTGTTCTACTTGTAGGTTTCTAGGGCCCTCTGGATCCTTCTATTTCCCCTTCTCCTATATTTCTCTCACCTAGAGTCCCAATAGGATGTCCTCACTTCTATCCCACTTTCCTGGTAAGGGAAGACTTTCATGTGACATGCCCCTTGGGCTAGTGACTATATACCATTTGAGTCTCTCTGCTTCTGGGTTAGCTCACTCATTATGATCATTTCTAGTTCAATCCATTTGTCCACAAATTTTGGGAATTCCTTGTTTTTAATAGCTGAGTAGTATTCCATAGTGTAAATGTACCACAGTCTCTTTATCCATTCTTCTACTGAGGGACACTTAGGCTGTTTCCATGTTCTGGCTATTATGAATAAGGCTGCTATGAACATGGTTGAGCATATGCCCCTGTTGTGTGGTGGAGCATTTTCTGGGTATATTCCAAGGAGTGGAATAGCTGGGTCTTGAGGAAGCCCTATTCCCAATTTTCTGAGATAGCACCAGAAAGATTTCCAAAGTGGCTGCACTAGTCTGCATTCCCACCAGCAATGAAGGAGTGTTCCTCTTTCTCCACATCCTCGCCAGCATGTGGTGTCGCTTGAATTTTTTATCTTAGCCATTCTGATGGGTGTAAGATAGAATTTCAGAGTTGTTTTGATTTGCATTTCTCTGATGACTAAAGACGTTGAGCATTTCTTTAAGTGTTTCTCAGCCATTCAATATTCCTCTGTTGAGAATTCTGTTTAATTCTGAGCCCTTTGGGGAAATTATTAAAATTATTTTCCAGAAATACACAGCAACCAACCAAATTGAATGAGAACTGGATGGAGCAGTTCTCTTGCTTAATTGTCCTGTGTATTTACAAAGCCACAGGTGTTTCATGTAGTCTATGACAGGTTACCTACCTACCACATGACTGCCTACTGTCATCAGAAAAAGAAAAATACCTGGTACTCATCTTCCAGATAGTCATAACTTATTTTGAGAATACAGTCTTTCCCAATCATTTTCTGTGTATTTAAGATGTATTTTACTTCACATAAAAACTAAAACACTTCTTAACAGAAACGTAAATGTGAATTCATAATTTACCTTTTATACCACTTGCACTATAAATTGGTATACAGCCTTCCAGAGTTTATTCGTCATAATCTTTCATTCTGTGCTAGAAATTGAACCCATGCCCTCACTTCTCCCAGGCAAGAACTCTACCACTGAGTTACATCCCAGTTCCCTACTTAACATAGCTATTAATTGAGATCTGTTTTTAGTGTTCTAGGAACTCTTTGAAGATAGTCTGGTTTCAGATATCCACAAGACTCTACTGTTATGAAGATTCGATTTTAATTTGGAGACTGGTGGCAAAATATGTGTTATGTTCCCATAAAATGAGGTGTAGAGAGATATCGGGGGGTGATGATGGTTTTAGATATATTGATTAGAGAAGCTTTTCTGAGGAGATGACACTTGAGATAAAATAGCAAAGGAAAAACATTCCCAGAAGAGAGAACTTTGAAGGTCAAGTTTCCCGGCAGAGGATGGGCTTGATGTATAAAAAACCCAAAAACCCGAATGAAGGTAGCAACAATTAGAACACAGTGGATAGGAGATGGGGTTGGACTAAAATAAGAGGCAAGAAGATAAGCAAAACCTGGTTCACATAGGGATGCTTGGGAGTGGGAAGAGGATCTTGGAAGACAATGGGTCAGTATATTGTTGTGAATATTTGAAAATCCAAGGGACAATGTCAAGTTGACACCCGAGGTAAGAAGAAAGGAGAGCATTGGTGATGGAAATGTCAAGCCATCAGCACTGAATTGATACTGAAAGTCACAAGACCCTCTATGGTCACCTAGGAGAAAGTAAAGACAAAGCAGTAAGGACACTTTGACACCAGGCCACAGTGAGTGCATTCTATTCCGCAGTGTCAGCCAGTGAGGAGAAAACAAATAATAAAAGAGAGATTAAATATACATATTATATGTGTCTCTAGATACATATCTGTATGATATATATACATACAAGTTATTGCTATTAATATGTACTTAGAATTCTAGTGCACAAAGTTATTCTACTGGACCATTTATTCAACTAATTCCTGAGTGGTAAGCATTTGAGTCCTTTCTGGTTTTTGCTATAGACTCCATACTTGCTAGTTTTTTGCCTCCTTAAACAGAGCCCACAGATCCTTCACCATGTGGCTTATGACCATAATCGTTAACAACAGCTGCTACAGAGCAGGATCGATTGCTCGGGATCTATTTAGACCTCCTAATGCTTTGTGCACATTAATTATATTTATATTGCTTTTATAAAATGGCACGTCCTCAAGTGGCTCCTGAGGATCCTAACCCTAATGCGTCTAACCACAGCTGAGTAACGGAGCAGACAACAATCTCACGTCCAAGCAAACCAGCTCTCTAGAGTCATGTGTTCCTTAAATCACAGAAGCCATAGGTGGCCTTTTATTACTCTCTTTACAACTTCCCATGAATCCATAATTCTGTGCAAAGGAGGTTTCAAAATGGGAAGGGAAAAGCGCTCTCAGAACCTCAGGAAGGTTCCTGGGGTCTTGTCTTCTTTGCCTACCCTCAGAACAGCACAAACTCTTTCCCAGTGGGTCCTGGCTGGTGTTTATCCTGATGTCTCAGGCTGTGTCCTTTTCTTTTTTCTCCCTCACTTGTAACATCTTCTCCATGTCAAGCACCCAAGCACACATGTGGAGTCACACATGCAAGACAGCAGAGACTTGAAGATTCATATTGAGACACTCTTGTTTGTTACACATGGGTTACAGATCTCCTTCCAAGAAGTCCACTTCTTGCTGCTGTTGTATAGTCAACTAAGCGCATCTAGCAAAGCTTTTCACCTGGGGCTAGAAATTCTAGTGCCTATTACAGCTGTCAAAACTACGAGTAGACTGCAAGAAAGCACCTACACAGTTTTCTGATAAATACAGTGCCCAAAGTTTCATGCCTGGGTTTAATGACATCTTGGTATGGTTTTAGCATAGTATTGATAATCTATGGTGTTGAGTGAAGTCTGCCTCAATGCACAACTTTATCCCCTCCTTTTCTTTAACTTCTCATCCAGGTGATAAAATCCTATTAATTCTCTCTGTCTCTGTCTCTCTCTTTGTATCTGTCTATCTCCTATCTCCTCTCTTCTCTCCGCTCTCTCCTCTCTTCTCTCTCTCCTCTCTCTCTCTCTCTCTCTCTCTCTCTCTCTCTCTCTCTCTCTCTCTCTCTCTCTCTCACACACACACACACACACACACACACACACACAGCACCTATTGCATGGCAAGCACTGAGTTAGCACTGGGGACACAGTGTAAAACATAACAGCTGTGACCCTGACCTATGAAGTTTCTATTGCAGCAGTGTAAGCAGGTGTCCTGAAAAGTCAAGGTTATTACTGCCAGAAGTCTGCGCATGCCAAGTTGAGTTTCTTTCAACCCTAATGCCTCTATAACATGTCAGTTTCTTCTTCATTTGTGTACTATATTGTGGAAGACCATAAATCCTACAGTTTGGAAGAATTTGATCTTGGCCTCAGAGAATCCAAGGCCTAAGCCTAGTTCCCTATCATCATAAATGCAAATGGGCAAAGCAGGCTGGAGAGACTGTTCACTGGTTAACATTACTTGCAGAGGACCCCAGTTTAGTTCATTACACCCAAATGGAAAACCTTACAATTGCCTGTAACTCTAGTTCCAGGGAACCTGTTGACTTCTATGGATACCTGAATACATGTGGTACACACAGACTCATGAAGACAAACACATGTGCATACAAGAGAAGTCTTTTAAAAATATAAATTGATAAAACATGAGAGCTTACACCAGAAGAATAGAAAGAAAAATGAACCACTAGTGTTGTCAGCATATACATATATGCTAGTGGCTCATTGAAATGTGCTGCCTACTAAGAAACATGATGGCAGAGCTTGAGGGTAGGCTCAGTGGTAGGAAGGCTTTCCTGGGGTATGTGAATCAGTAAGTTCAACTCCCAGCACTGAGTAAAAAGAGAAATGCAATAAACAAAAACCACGCAAAGCAAGCTGGTGGCTTTAACTAAAGTGAATTGTCAATGCAGTCACACAACTGAGTCAAAACAATTGCATCTCTGAGCTCACGAGTCATTATGAAGGAGCACGGAGGGGCTGTATTTAGGCAATTCTTTGCCTTTTCCAGGTCTACAAAATGAATACGGTGCCTTCCTCAGAAGCAGTTAGCCGAAGGGCATGCTGGGACGGGTGGTAAATCTTCCTGTGACTGCTTTGGGGCACATGTAATAAGCTCTCAGAAAATACACCTATTCACCTTTGAGCTAAACTTTTATGAAGCTATAGAAAAGAATGACTTGTGTCATAACAAAATAGATTGTCTGATTCTTAAGATAATTTTAGCTAGGCGAGGTAATACATGCCTGTAAACCCAGCACTCGAGACGATAGGGGCAGGACGGCCATGAGTTCAAGGACAGCCTGGATTACAGCATCAGTACCAGCCAGCCAGGACTATGTAGCAACACCTGTGTAGAAAAAAAAATAAACAAAATATAATTGTGAGTCATAAGTGCCTGGTTTAGAATCGTAAGTACTTAGTAAACCTCGAGTGTGAAAAGATGTGTGTAAGTCATTGGAACTTCTTAAGTTTCAGGAAAGCAATGGGCGCCTTATTCAAGTGGGAAGGAGTAACAGGCCACTACCTAGCTATGTATTAACTAGTATTTATTTCATACATTTTCTTCACGTTAACTTCTCTTCTGCTTTGTGAAAGGCATTTCTTAGTTGCTGGAGACACAGAGATATGTAGACAAAATGAAGTCTCTAGTCCCCAAAGGGCATAGAGCTAATAAAAGTTAGGAGAGACACTGCCTGGTTTCTGGCATTATTTCTATTGTTAGGAAAGGTTAAACTGATGCATTAATGTTTGAGCCAAGACCTTTACCATTTTGCCCTACTAAACCACATGAGAGCAGTGTGAGATGAGCAGTATTGTCTCCATGTGCAGATGGCCTGAGTCTGTGAGGCTCTGGCACCAAGCCCGGGTCAGGATCTCTTGTGCTGTGCTACACCCAGGCAAAGGTATTGCCCAAGTTACAGAGATCAAGGCTAAGGCTTTCCTCCACTGTAATGATAATCCCCACCTCAACCCCAGCCCAGGCTTTAAAGTTCAACTCTCCCGTCAAACTGATGGACCCAAACGAGCCTCATGTGGGAGTGGGGCAGAGAGAGAGAGACAGAGACAGAGAGAGACAGAGAGAGAGACAGACAGATGAGAGACAGACAGACAGACAGAGACAAAGAAACAGAGAGAAAGAGAGAGAGAGAGGAGAGAGACAGAAAGACAGACAGACAGAGGCAGACAGAGACAGAGACAGAGACAGAGACAGAGACAGAGAATCTACCAGAAGTAGATTGTTTTCTTACTTTCTTGGCAATGTCCTTAGATGCACACAAGACTTATCATCAATGAAATCTAATCTATCATTTTCCTGGCTGCTTAGTCCTCTATGTCATATCTAAGATATTTCTTAGTTCTAGGCTATGAAGATTTATACTTTCATTTTGTTCTCTCTCTCTCTCTCTCTCTCTCTCTCTCTCTCTCTCTCTCTCTCTCTCTCTCTCTCTCTTACATTTAGACTTTTGATTAATTTTGTGATTTTTTTATATAATGTGGCACAGGTTTCCAGCTTCATTCTTTTTATGCATAGATATCCAGCTGTCACAACACCATTTGCAGAAGAGATTTTGCTTTGCTTATTGAAAGCTTTTTTAAAAGATTGTTTTAATTTACGTATTTGAGTGTTTTGCTTTCATGTATGTCTGTACACCACATCTATGCATGGTGCTTCTGGAGGTAGAAGAGGATATTGGATCCTCTGGAACTGGGGTTATAGACAGTTGTGACTGCCATGTTGGTGCTGGGAATTGAACCTGCATCCTCTGCAAGAACACCATGAGTTCTTAACTACTGAGGCACCTCTCCACTGAAAGTCTTTTTTTTTTTTTTACATATTTGTATAAATCAGTTGGCTAGAAATGTGTGGCTTAGTGCTGGGCAGATGGCCCATTTATTAAGGTCACTTACTGCTCTTGCAGAGGACTTGGGTTGTTTCCTAGTACTTGCACGGTGGCTAACAATTGTGCCTGGTTCCAGGGGATCTGGTATCATATTCTGTCTTCCATGGACACTTCTATTATATTTGGAACTCATAAACTCATACAGGCAAATACATTTACCCATAATATATATAAATCTTCTTAAGTCAATGGTTGTGTTCTGAAATTTTAATTCCATATTTATCTCTGTTTATACTTATGTTTGTAGTATACAGCCATGGTTAGGGTCAACTTGGGTTAACCTTTAAAATCAGTAAATAGAAGTCTCCTCATAGAACTAATTGTAGAGATTGTTTTGAATACTCTGAATCTCTTGCATTTCACATGTGAGTTTCAGGAGCATCTTTGATTACCTATAATCTCTTGTCTCGATCAATTTGGAGAGAAGACAGTCCATCAGAGCAAGTGACTTCTTATTCAGGGACATGAGTCTTCTGTGGTTTTCATTTTCAACAATGTTTTATAGCTTCTATTGCATAGTTTTGTTACATTTATCTCTAAGTATTTTATTCGTACTTATGATGTTATACATGGAGTTCTTTTGTAACTCCATTTACAGTGTTCACTGCTAATGTCTAGATTCTTCAGATTTTCCAATAAGCAAACTCATTTATTCTTCAAGACTATTCTCTCCTTTTGTTTGTTTTTCTTGCCCAGCCGCACCAGTTAGAACCGTTAGTAAAATGTTAAACAGGTGGTGAAAACAGATGCCCTTGTCTAAGGAGGAAATATTTCAGCCATTTAACAGTCAGTATGTATATCAGATGTGGTGTTTTGTGGTTTTCTTTTGTAGATATCATCGTAGAATGTTTCTCATGGAAGGGCGTGAGGGTTTTTTTTACCTGCTGATTTTTCTTTATCAGTGAGGTTCTTTGTGTTTTTCCTTTAGGTTAATATAATAGGGTGTATTTCATTGTTTCCTTCTGTTTCCTAAGCCATCACTATCCCTGAGATGAATCCTGCTTGTCAGATGTATGATGCTATTATGTGTTGCTAAGTTTGCTTATTGAGATTTCTCCATTTATGTACACCAGGGACCCTGGTTTGGAATGGGCCTCATATATACTATCTTTGACTTTAGTACTGGGTATCACTGAGACAGTACGATGGTTTTGATGTTTCTTCCTCCAACTTCTGGATGAGTTCACATAGGGTGGCTGCTGGATCTACATTGGATGGTCAAGACGATTCACTCAGGAAAGCCATCTGGGTCTCAGGCACTTTACGAAGTTCTCTCCTTCACTTCTCCTCCCAGGACAGGTATACTTAGACTTCTTAATTTCCTCTTGGATCGATTTGCTTTGTTTTGCTCTGGTGGTTCTCGGTTTCTGTTCTATTTGTCTATTGTGGTTTTGGTTTGGATTTTTTGTTTATTTGGTTTTGCTTTCGTTTTTTTTTCCAGACAAGGGCTTACTGCTGTCCTTAAGCTCACACCTATATTCATGCCCCAGTTCCTCCAATGCCAGGATTACAGCAAGATATGACTGGCATGTTGAGACAGTTTTGATAGGCTGTGTGTTTCTAAAGTGTATCAAGTGTAAGGAGGAGAAAAGCATTCGTTTACAGCCTTTTGTTTTTTGTTAAGTGAGCAGTATCTTCTTTTATTCCTTATTCTAATCATTTGACCTAAATATCATTTTGTTAGAGGTTTGGTAGTTTTTATCTGTATAAGGGTTTATTGGTTCTATTGTTTCTCAATTCTCTGCCATTTATTCTGGCTTTGACTTTTATTCTCTCTTAAATTTATCTAGTTCTTATTTTTATAGATCATCATAGTGGAAGAGTAATCTGATTGATATCTTTCTTGTACTTTTAAAAATGTATTATTATTGTGTGCATAGGACATTGGGGAGGGTCCCATGTGCTGCAGTATGTGGTCAGTTCTGTAAAGCCATTTCTCTCCTCCCCCTCTGTGTGGCTCCAGGGGCTGGACTGAGGTGGCTTGCCTCCCTTGCCTGCTTTCTTGTACTTAGCACAGGCATCTTGGCTAAAGTTTCACTCTGAGCGTCGCTGCTGCTTACTGTGACATTTTGTTTGTTGTACTTTATGTTTTGATCATTTGGTAGTTTTTGTTTGTTTCTGTATTTTTCTAGATAGGGTCTCACTTTGTAGCCCTAGATATCCTAAAACTCACTATGGAGACCCAATTGGCCCAAAACTCAGACATCTGCTTGCTTCTACCTCCAGAGTGTTGAGATTAAAGGTGTGGGTATTTTGTTTGTTTTGTTTTGTTTTGTTTTGTTTTTGAGTCAGAGTTTTTCCGTGTAATAGCCCTGGCTGTCTTGGACTCACTTTGTAGACCAGATTGAAGAGATCCACCTGGCTCTGCCTCCCTAGTGCTGGGATTAAAGGTGTGCACCACCATGCCCCCGTTCCCAGCTTCTATTTTTATTATATTTATTGTAGTTTTTAAATCTAATTGTGATTTCTTGTTTGATTCATTGGTTATTTGGGAGTATGTTGTTTAATTTCCACATAGTTGTGAATTTTTCAAAAAATTTTATACTATTCAATTTTAGTTTCATTTCATAATTGGTAGAAAATA